>NC_092334.1:666629285-667233571 GCF_046630445.1 Rutidosis leptorrhynchoides
GTTATCACCTGATAATAGACATGTTTAAAACGTCAACATAAAGTTGGTGAGATATAGGTTTAATGCCGGCAGCAATATATATATATAGACCACAAGATTTCATATATAAACATTTTAATAAAAATATTCTAAGTGGTTGAGCACTTGGTAACCATACTTAACATTTAATCACGTCGCATATTCCCTTTATTATGAAATCTTACTACACCGTACCAAGTGTAGTCACGAAACGAAGTACTGTGCAACCGTTGAATACTGGTCGTCCAGTCCGGTTGGGGTTGTCAGGCCCGATAGATCTATCAACAGGATTCGCGTTTACAATACCGCTGTAAATAGTAGTTACCAAGCTACAGGGAAGTATGCCAGTGGTACAACTCAACGTAGAATATATTTTTCAGTTACTTGTGTCCATAACGTAAAACATAAAATACATGTATTCTCATCCCGAAATACTTAGAGTTTAAAAGTGGGACTATATACTCACTTTTGCCTTGAAGATATATATATTTTGACTCGGTCTCCGGTTGATATCACGAACCTATCCATATATAGTTTATCAATATATTTCCATTTTAAACAATCGTCACATATATATACTTATTATACTTTTAATAGTTTTAATAATTTCTTAGTCCGTAGTTAGCAGTCCGATGTTAGTAATTCAATTTTAATGGTTCATATTTAGGTGTTTAATAAATAAAACCCCCATCGAAATAAATAAAACCCCATCGTATTTGTATTGGTCGGGATTAATCTTGACCCACGGTACCGGTGTTGTCAAATGACGTGTTGCGTACATAAAGTACCGGTGTTGTCAAATGACGTGTTGCGTACAATCATGGGATCTTATGATTAATCTTCTCGTATTGTTTACGGGTGATCCTGAAATATATAAAATTAAATTATGAGTACATATATATAAAATATCATGTTATTTTAAAAAGATGTGATTTATTTAATTTTTCTCCAATTATTTTCGTGGCTAAACTAGTCTTGGATATCCGATTTTGTTTTGGTCATAGTTTCTTCGTTACAACTCCGTTTTCGTTGGTTCAACTTGCCACTTCCTTGGATCGAGTCCTTCTTTAAGAATATGAACTGTAAATACCTTAGTTTGTAATCGAAATCACAGGTCATAGGTCAAACTTTGGTGAAACTTATGAAGTTGATCATTTTCCATCATGTAAACAACCTTAAATGATTATTTTTCTAAAAATACTTATACTTTGAGTTAAATCATGAAATTTTTATGTGTTAACATATTCATAGTAAATATCAATTTTCCAGAAAATAAGCCTCCAATTCAAAGTTCAAGATGGTTTTTAATTATCCAACCCAAAACAGCCCCCGGTTGCATTCCGACGTCGTAAATTCAGTTTTTAAGGTGTTCTTTGAAAAACCAAGTTATACCTTGTTAAATTAGCATATATTTATGATATATTACAGGTCTTGAAGTATTTTAAAAGTTAAGTTAGAAGGATCTATTTAGTTTGCAAACAAGTTTGAAAACATTCAAACTATGTTCTTGTTGTTAAAATTTTATACCATAAAATAAGATAGCTATATATATATGAATCGAATAAGGTTATGAACAAAGTTACTACCTCAAGTTACTTGGACAAGATTTCTGTAAAAGAGAAGTAAAAACCTAGAACCAAAAGAGTGATGGAATTGGATGAAAGATTGGAAGTAAACTTGTGTTCTTGGAAGGATTCTTGAAGTGTTTTTGTAAGGGTTTTCTTATGATGATTAAGTGATGTTTTTGGAACTAGATCTTCATGGTTGTGAGCTGAGATGGTTAAGGGGTTTAAGGCTCATGAAAGTGTGTGTGTTTAGCTAGAAAATGGAAGTGAAAATGAATCAAAATGGAGTACTCCTTGCCCTTTAAAAAAACGTGAATGGGGGGGAGACAAAGACAAGTTTTCCTTTTGTTATTTTGTATGACTTTCAATGCTAGCATCCAATTTCTAATTACCTTATACATAAGGCATGAACAAGGGCTGGTTGGTGGTGATTTGATGTGTATATACCAATAGTAAATACGTATAGAAGCTAGGTATGATACGAGTACATATACTCAAAATATACGTATAGAAATCTTGTGAAAACGGAACGAGAATTCAAATATAGCTATCTTTTGTGAATATACTTATATTGTTTTATGTATTTAAGTCCTTAAAAAGTGATTAAATACATTATATATACGATATATGTATAAACATTATAGGTCATAAGTATTTATGTCAAATAACGTTACGTATGGTTATCGTTTTGAAAACTTAAGTTAGTAGTTTCAAAATATACTTATAACTTATTGTTATTAATACAAAATAAGATATTAAAACATCCATAAATCATGTTAAATATGTATATATACATATATATACACAAACGTATAATTATCATATATTATATAGTTCGTGATATCATCGGTCAAACTAGACGGTCAAACGTTGTGTAAAACTCTTTTCGAAAACATAAGTTTCAATAATTTGGATTGCTTATCATGTTGGTAAGGTTTAATTTATGTAAATTTTAATCTTATATGTATAGATTGATCGAAAAATTCCGGGTCATTACACGGAGCTTAGGTGAAACTCCATATCGAAATAGCTATCGAATCCGAGGAATTTGAACTGGTTGAGGGATTCATCTCGTACGATCAGATGAATGATTTTCGATAAGAAATAGATTGTAGATTAATATCCTGCAATATATAATTTACATATGTATATATAATACTAAAATCCCATAAGTTACGGAGAAATCTACGGAAGTTGTCAAGCAAAGGTAACAATAACAGATACGCTAAGATATGAATTTATCTATACACTGTCTATGCAATAGAAGCAGTAAGACATGTCTAGACTAAGAATGATACGCAGGTAATTTTTGACACAAAATGATAAGTAAAACTTTTAACATGCAGACACGGTCGAAGTCCAGACTCACTAATGCATTCTAACGACTTATCAGTTAGACACACTAATGCAGACATGGTTCGCTAAGACCACCGCTCTGATACCAACTGAAAGGACCTGTCCTAATCCAACTGGACGAATACATTACATTTGGTTACATCGCGAGGTACCTGACCTCTATATGATACATTTTACAAACATTGCATTAGTTTTAAAAGACAAACTTTCATTACATCGAAAATTTACGGCATGCATACTATTTCATAATATATCGAACTATAATTGACTTAATAATAATCTTGAATAACTCAACGACTCGAATGGAACGTCTTTTGAAATATGTCATGAATGACTCCAAGTAATATCTTTAAAATGAGCAATTGCACAGCGGAAGATTTCTTTAACACCTGAGAATAAACATGCTTTAAAGTGTCAATCAAAAGGTTGGTGAGTTCATTAGTTTATCATAAATAATCATTTCATAATTTTAATAGACCACAAGATTTCATATTTCCATTTCTCATAAATAAATGTCCCATGCATAGAGACAAAATATCATTCATATGGATTGAACACCTGGTAACCGACATTCACCATATACATATAAGAATATCCCCATCATTCCGGGATCCTCCTTCGGACATGATATAAATTTCGAAGTACTAAAGCATCCGGTACTTTGGATGGGGCTTGTTGGGCCCGATAGATCTATCTTTAGAGTTCGCGTCAATTAGGGTGTCTGTTCCCTAATTCTTAGATTACCAGACTTAATAAAAAGGAGCATATTCGATTTCGATAATTCAACCATAGAATGTAGTTTCGATTACTTGTGTCTATTTCGTAAAACATTTATAAAAGCAGCGCATGTATTCTCAGTCCCAAAAATATATATTGCAAAAGCATTTAAAAAGGGATTAATGAAACTCACCTAATGTATTTTGTAGTAAAAATACATATGACAACATTAGACAAACTGAACAATGCAGAGTTGGCCTCGGATTCACGAACCTATATCATTTGTATATATATTAAAATGTATAATCGTATTCAAATAAGTTTATATATTATAACTTGAATTATATATTATACTTATTTAGTTTGTGTATATATTTTAAATGTTTAATATTTATATATTTCGTTATATTAATATATATATATATATATATATATATATATATATATATATATATATATATATATATATATATATATATATATATATATATGGTTAGTATTATATGAAAATATTCTTAATTCGTTATATATAATTATTTATATAAATAATGTTATTATAATTGGTAAGTGATATATAAACTATTAATATGATTATAATATATGTATTAAGTATATTTTAGGTACAAAATATTTATTTGTAACGAAAATTTTGATAATAATGATTTACTAATAATAATAACTTTCTTAATATTGATAATACTAATATAAATAACGATGTTGTTAAAATTGATACATATGTTAATAATAATAATAGTAAAACTAATAATTACGAAAATGATATTCATAGTCTTAAAAGTGTAAGCCAAACAATAAGGGTTGATTACTTTTGTTAAATTAATAATAGCTTGTATTGTTTTATAACAATAATAATATTCCTAAATATATTCATAATAATAATACTAACAATAACAATAACAATAATAATAATAACAACAACAATAACAATAACAAATCAACAACAACAACAACAACAATAAAAATAATAATAATAATAATAATAATAATAATAATAATAATAATAATAATAATAATAATAATAATAATAATAATAATAATAATAATAATAATAATAATAATAATAATAATAATAATAAATATCAAATTATACCTTAGAAACATTAAAAAGAGAGAAATTGCCTGGGACGGGACTCGAACCCGCGACCTCTCGAAATACGCCAACACCCTCAACCCTCACGCTGCTGCTTTCATTTCAGATTTAAAACATAATCTAATTTTATATAACCCGTATTACTTGTTCTTCCTATTTTTCTTCTTCTCAACTCAATCGACCCAAATCAAATTCCAGAATCATATCAGCAAATCAGATAACGTGTTTTGGGAGTTTTAAACCAAACAAAACAATTCAAATCCTTGCTTTTAAATCATTAAACACAAGAAGAACAGAAATTAAAAAAAATAAAAAAAAAACAGTGGAAAAACCCGGTTCATGAACTTAAACATTGATTCGACGTTTAAGACCATATCAGACCACGAGTTCTAAATGAAATATGTTCTAATTCAACTCTATAATCTTTCTGCTTACTCAATTGGAACAGAAACATCAAAACAAGACTGAATTTTATGATGAACACACAGTTTTAACTTTTGAAATAGAAACTTTGACTCGAAAATTTGGCTTCGTTAGGAAGAATTGATACATGATATTTTACAGATAGTTTAAACAAAATGTTCCTAACAAAACCTCATTAACACATTTTGAAATAAAAATCAAATTCGAGCTTTTTGAAAAAAATATTCACGAGCAGAGCACACAGTGTGTTCTTCAGAATTTTCTGTTTTAATTCGACTTAATGAAGAGTTGTACAGGGTTGCTATGAATGATAAATGATAATGTGAGGTTGTGTGTGTATAATACAACTGGAATTCATTTGTTTATGTTTCAATTTGATTGACCGATAATTGTATCAGGTACATAAATAAATAAATAAAAATTAAAAGTGAAAGGGATTGTAAACAGAATTTGGCTGTTTATGTGATCCTAAATTCGTGATTTGTACCAGAGAATCAATTATCTACAGATTGAAAGTGATTTGAAACTGAAATTGATTTTGTGGGAGTTTAATTCAGAGTTTTTATTTAATTAAAATTAGTACAATAATACAGATTTAATTCAGTGTTTTTAATTAGTGTTTTCATATTGTATGTATAATTCAGTATATATGTATATATATATATTTATACTATGTATATGTAATTATATATATATAATCCGATATTCTATATGTATATATTTAATTTATATTCAATATTGATAATAACTAGATATAATTATATTAATTATAATACAATTAATAATTAAAATATTATTAATAATAATAATAGGAATAATAATATTAATATTCAACATTATAATTATATTAATAATTATAATATAACAATAATGAATATATTAAAAAATGATACTTATAATATTTATGGTAACAATTAATAATTTGTATTATTTAGTAATATTAATATAGCAATTTAAATGTATCATATTCCTATCTATATATATTAAATTAGTAGGATTAATAATACTGATTTTTAATATTAATCATAAATAATAACACTTATCTTTTAACTTATAATCAAATATATTGATATTATAATCAGGTATTTAATATTTAATGCTTATACATTTTGATATTTTATAATCAATTTTATAGAATTCATATTCATATATATATATATATATATATATATATATATATATATATATATATATATATATATATATATATATATATATACATATACATATTTTAACAACCTTATTATCTTGTATATTATTCTACTTATTTATTATTATTTCATGTTACTATATATATACTTACATTTATATATCTAATTATATTTTTATATGTAATAACATATCTTGAATATTTAATATTCATCCCTTATAATATACTAATATTTATTTATAGAAATCATGTATAATAATATTATATATATATATATATATATATATATATATATATATATATATATATATATATATATATATGTATGTATATTCATATAATAGTAACTTAACTATTATATTTATTATTTTTCATTTGTAATTCTAATTAATTAAGTGTAGTTTATTTATTCATAATATTATATATATATATATATATATATATATATATATATATATATATATATATATATATATATATATATATATATACTTATACTTATATCTACATGTATACATTCATTTACAAATAATTGTTCGTGAATCGTCGGGACTGGTCAAAGGTTAAATGAATTCATGTAAACAGTTTCAAAATTTTGTAACTCAACATTACAGACTTTGCTTATCGTGTCGAAAACATATAAAGATAAAGTTTAAATTTAGTCGGAAATTCCCGGGTCATCACATGTGTATGTATGTATGAAGGTGTATCATGTAAGTTATAAAGTTAGTAAATAGTAAGAAAAAGTAATAAGTATATATATATTTATCATCTTACACTTATATATATGTAACACATACACCTAATATATATATACCATATAGTTAAGAACACATACATATATAATAATAAATACAGAATATATATATATATATATATATGTATCACATAGATATAATTATATACGTAACATATAATGACAAGATACGTAATAGTTGATTAAAGTAAATAATAATACTATTATTAGTATAACTTATACACTTAATTATATAGTAACACTTAATAACACTAAGTATATTATCACTTATATAAATAAAACTTTCTCGAAAACGGTCACTGTTAATATAGTTTGCTATATTAATAAACAAACTTTATGTCTATTAGACATTAACTAATCGAACATAATATCTCTAGGTTGAGATCTTCGTGTTCAACACTCCGATCATTTAACTTGCGTGGAATATCTATCTACTATTAAGGTGAACTTCAAAGCCCCGCTTTTTAACTTTCTTATTTACTTATTTTGAACTTTGGGGTGAGACACATGCTTGATTTTCAAACTGTTTTACGATTAGACACAAGTACTCAAACTTTATTTTGATTAGTTCAAACTGTTGCTAACAAGCTTTGATTCATGCTAAATCCCTACCATGATATCGTTAATTGCTATGTATAAAGGCAAGCTTAGTTATTGTGAATAGCGCTATTGAGAGTGACGTCTCTATCCGGATGACCGATGGTCAATGGATACATAATAATGATTCACTACACGAACGTGATGTGTTTAGGGTAACTTATGGTTAGTATCGATATCATATACACCAGCACTACTACCGAATTGATTAAGCTTTATAATTAAATCTTGTGGTCTTAAAACTTATTATAATTGTTAAACCTATTGTAATGACCCGGAAAATTTTGACTAATTTTAAACCAAACTCTCGATACGATTTAATATTTTCGACACGATAAGAAAAGTCTGTTAGGTTGAGTCTCAAAATTTTTTTCTTTACTATTTCATATATTCAGTTAACCTTTGACTAATCCCGAAGATTCACAAACAATTATTTGTATATAAATATATATATATATATATATATATATATATATATATATATATATATATATATATATATATATATATATATATATATATATATATGAGTTCTATATATAAATAATGTTATATATTATGATCAACAAATGTTAAAGATTTAATATATTATAATTAGTAAATATGATATAGTTAATAAATTGTATTGTATTAAATCTAATTACAAGTTTGAATATAATTGTTATATTAATATTATTATCATTACTTTCATTATTATTATTGTTTTAATTTTTTTTCATTATCATAATTAATAAAATTATTATTTCTATTAAAAATTATTATAAGTATTGTTATTTTTATTAAGATACAAATTATATTATTATCATTGTTGTTATTATTAATATTATCATTAACATTATTATTAATAATTATTATTATTCTTATTATTATTATTTATTGTTATTAATAAAAGAATTATTATTATTATTATTATTATTATATATTTATATTTATAGTAAATATACATATAGATATCATTCAAATAGATTCCAATTCAATTGCTTTCAACCTTTGCAATTTTTGTTTCTTATTAGATATTAAGATCAAAATCGTACGAATCAGTTGCCTATCATTTTCTACTTTCTACATCTTTATTATTATTTTTTTCTTTCTTCTTCTGAACTTGTTCCTGTCACCATCCCTTTATATTTTTTTCTTCTTCTTCTTCTTCTTTTCCCTCTGTCTTTTACTTCAGTGAATTACAGAATCAGTTGAACGTAGCTATCTGTTAAATATTTTTATTTCTTCTGAATGGAAATTCTGTCCTTCCTATCTTCAACTTGTTACCCGTTCAAATTAACTTCTCAATACAAACAAGCTGATCAAATAAAGTTGTCAGAGACAATAGTAAATCGTACGAATCTGTTTCCAATCTCTATCTACTTTTATTTCCTTGTTTTCTTCCTTCTGGCTAGAATATTTCGGTCGACCACCATAAATCTACAAAACAAAATGTGATCAAATTATTATTGCAGTATGTATGTAATTATATATACCAAGCATAGAGGTATAGAGAGTTATAGAAATTACATTCATCATCACCATCTCAAATTTGTTGTTACTATCTTTGGTTTAGAACCATCTCACACCAATCACCTATATATTTATTCGTTTTCAGTTTCATTTAAATCACAAATTGTTACCTGATCATCACCATTAGCAACCACATTCTTTTCCATAGTGAACCATCTCTAAACCACCATCTTTATTATTTTGCTTTCTTCGATATTTTGGTGTACCAGCGAACACACAACCACTCATTACTGCCTACAACCTTCATGAACTCACACCTAAAACAACCACGACTAACCACGACTAACCACCATTCTCTCTCTATATCTCTTTTCTCGGTGTCACGGCTACAACTATTTCTGCTTCGATTCATATACACCACGAACTATCATCAATACCCGCTACTAATTTTGTTTCTTTTTCTTCCTGATCGACACTCAAAACAGTCCTGCTGTTCCTTATTACTCGCCACCTTTTGTTCCCATTTATTGTTCGAAACTTTATGCTTTTGAAGCCAGAAAACAGCTGGTCGAATTAGGCATTGTTTATATTGAAACAAACGTTATTTAAATAACTCGAATGTTGCAGCAAAGAATGCGTTACTTTTTCTTTCCAGCTGGTACTAAATTTATGCTCGTGATTAACCAAGGTGGGCCGAAGGATAACTCATCCACTCAAGTGGGTTCCTTTAATTAATGATTAAAGTATTATACATTACTAATGGTCGGCCATCTAAAGGAGCTTTTCCCTCCACTTGAAACCGACAATTTTTATCTCCTAAACATTAAAGTTTATCATGTTGCTGCTACACGTGTTTATTTTTCTATTATCCGAATGCTATCACCACTAAATTATCTTTTTGCTACTACTACAACGATGGAGTATGATGATGATGATTTTCACTGTGTTAATGAATAAGGAATGAGGTAGAACGAGGCAACGATATAGATAATTCATTGATGGGTAATTAAACTATGAAGATGCGATGAAAATAATGATGCTAACCAACTTCTGGTTTATGCTCAATCCTTGCTTTTGTCTGTTTTCAATTAAACCTAAATTCCACAACGAACAGAATATGATGACCGAAACCCTTTTAATTTTGTTTAGGTTTAAGCGGTTCGTAAATGTAACTGGATCATAAAACCAATTATTGAAGTGGGTCGAGATTTTTTTTTAGTTGGGCTGTTAGGTTTGTGTGTTCCGGTGGGCCGTAATCAATGTTAATTAATCATGAAGATGAAGAAGATGATACGGCTATTCTCTGTTGGTGATATACGTGATGATGATAATAAAGAAGTATGATTAGGATACGTGATTGAGATTTTATGTGAGGTAATAATAATATAGACGATGATCGAGCAGCTTCAATGAGTGATGATGACGGGCGAAAGCAATGAAGATGATGTATTGTTGACAATTAGGAGTAAAGGCGATGATAGTAATAAGAGATGATTTACAACGAATAATAATAAATGATAATCGTTAATATAGTTAGTTAAGGTTAGGATTTTATGAGGATTATGATTATGATTGAACTGTAAAAGTTTGATTAAAATTAATGAAGAGGATGATGAATAGAAACAGAAAGGAACGAATTAAATATATTTGGGTTAGGAGATATAACAGAAAAACGGAATTGGAGGAATGGTTGTTGTGTTGTTTCTTAAGCAAGAGGTCTCGGGTTCGAGTCTGGGCTGGAGCAAATAGTTTCTTTTTCGCCTTTGAGGTAGTTATTATTATTATTATTATTATTATTATTATTATTATTATTATTATTATTATTATTATTATTATTATTATTATTATTATTATTATTAAGGTTATTATTAAGGTTATTATTAGTAGTATTATTATGATTAAAATCATTATTACTATCATTATTATTATTGTCACTATTTTAGTATTAAAAATATTACTTTAATAAATAAAGTACATTTATGTAAAAATATATTATACATCTATATTAATATTAAATACTATTTTATTTTAATAAAATGTTATTAAAATTAAGTCACAAATAATATATAAATATATTTTAAATCAAATCACATATATATATATATATATATATATATATATATATATATATATATATATAGTAAATATTAATACATAACTAAATATATATATATATATATATATATATATATATATATATATATATATATATATATATATATATATATATATATATATATATATATATATATATATAAATTGTTTGATTACGATTATATGTATTAATATACATAAATGATATAGGTTCGTGAATCCGAGGCCAACCTTGCATTTTTCAGTTCAGTCGTATGCATATTTTTACTACAAAATATCGTATTGTGAGTTTCATTTGCTCCCTTTTTACTCTTTACGTTTTTGGGCTGAGAATACATGCAAATGCTTTATTAACTTTTTTCAATATTTATATGCGTGAGTTTCATTTGATTCCCTTTTACTCTTTACATTTTTGGGACTGAGAATACATGCGCTATTTTTATAACTGCTTTATTAAATGCTTTTGAAATACATTATGTACTGCGAATACATGAAATACTTTTATAAATGTTTGACGAGATAGACACAAGTAAAACATTCCTCGAATGAATTATTATGCAGACAGAAGTTCTGCGGATTATTGTTGAATTATGTGGACATGATAATTGCCACCGTTGAATCATGTGGACATGATAATTGCCACCATTGAATTATGTGGACATGATAATTGCCACCAGTTGATATGAATGTTATGTATCGAGAGAATGATTTTGTACACAGGTTATGTGTATGTTATTTTTGTGCACAAGATATGTGTACGGATACTAAGATTTATGAAAGATGATTTTGTACACGAGAAAGGTGTACTGTATTTAAAAATATCGCATGTACATTACAGGTGGGTATAGGATTCGGGCCCATTTGTACTATGCAGGATTTAAATTTTGTGGTCTATCAAATTGATGAATTTTATTGTTTATGATAAACTTATGAACTCACCAACCTTTTGGTTGACACTTGAAACCATGTTTATTCTCAGGTATGAAAGAAACCTTCCGCTGTGCATTTGCCCATTTTAAAGATATTACATGGAGTCATTCATGGCATTTAGAGGCCAATTCATCGTGATGATACCAGTTGTTGATGACTTCGTCCAAGTGGATTAGGACGGGGCACTACAGGTGGTATCAGAGCGGTGGTCTTAGCGAACCAGGTATGCATTAGTATGTCTAACAGATAGTTGTTAGGATGCATTAGTGAGTCTGGACTTCGACCTAGAAGTTGTTAGGTTACATTAAGGAGTCTGGACTTGAACGTGGTCTGTATGTCAAAAGTTTTGCATATCATTCCATGTAGAAAATATCTACTTATCAATTTCAGTCTCGACACGTCTTATTGCAATTATTGCATAGATAGTGTACAGACGAATTCATATTCCATCATATTAGACCTCGTCTGACACGTTTCCTTAATTTCCTCCATAATCTACGGGATATTCTGTACTATATATTAGGTATTCTATGTAATTAGAATATCATCCGATATCCGAAAATCATTCCATATCGAAAACCCTTTATCTAACCGTGCAAGCAGAATTCTTCAACCAGTTCAAGTTCATAGGATTCCGATAGTTATTCTGATATGGATTCTCACTCCAGCTCCGAAAGCAGCGTCAACAGAATGAATCAACCAATCATCCATCCTCGATTCATCTGAGGGGTTAGTAGTCGACTCAATCAATGGAGACGAGAAGAAGGCGATACTTTCCATCAACCAAATTTCCGTCTTGGCGATAAACCTGAAGCACTCACCGGCGAACCAATTTGAAACACCATTTTCACCCTCATTACCGAATATCTCGCCATGATTATATACTATCTTAAATTCAAAACCTTATACATCCGCTCGTTCCGACCGACAATCATCCTGGAATAATAAGTCAACGAGCTTCGCACCCGAGTTGTAGCCTTGAAAAATATGGTGCAAAATGTACCAGCTCCAGCAACATTACCGGCACCAACAGTACCACCAACAACATCCACATCCCAAGCTTCAATTTCACAATCTGTTCCATGAACATCAACATCATACGCACCATAGATACCAGGGAGTACCAACAGCAATGAACGATGAAGTATTGATCCATAACTTCATTAATATTCTGCGAAAAATATGTGGTTCCTAATAGTTTTAGAGATTACTTATTCTAGCGCAAACCGAAACTCAAATGAGTCTAATATTATATTGACTCATTAAATCCATGATTACATCTGAAGAAAATATATATGTATATATATTTTCATAAAGATTGTGATTAAAAATTCTTTCGTACAAACTGTTAATGATGAAAATATTTTAACGGGTAGGTAATACCCGAGGAATATTTAAGATTTCACATTAATGAGTTACACTGTACATTCTTCAAATCTGATTCAACAGTCGTTTCCTATCCTACTTACATCTACAAATATATGAATTTCGTTTCATAATAAACCAAGTGTATTATTCAATAACATGTTTGATTTTACACTTTCGTCTTCGATGCACTTAAAACTTTCTAGAAAACATCAATCGTACCTTGCGAAGTTCGCAAGAATTCCACGAGCATCAACATCCTTCACCGAGGAATATCAATAAAAATAAATATTGGGGTATTGATTGCATTAGTGAAATACTCCGTGAAGATTATGTAATCTATAATGTTTTAGAGATTATTCATTTCTAATTCAACTCAAAAATCAAATGAGTTTAATATGATATTAACTCATTAAATCTGTATTACATCTGAAGAAAATATACAGACTGTAATGAAAAATTCTTGTTCAAAATATTTGTGAATTTTTTTTTAACGGGTAGGTAGTACCCGAGAGATATATAAATTCACAATTAATATGTTACGTTGTTCGATTTTGATTCAGCAATCATCAACTATACTCACTACCTTCACAACGATACACATTCTTTCATAGAAATCAAAACAATCATTCTCATCCAAATTTTATTACATATTCTGATTTTAACAAATTAAAATTCAAGTCAAGATTTAACAGAAGGCATCACCCTTAGATTCCTATAGCTTTCTAAGCTATACCTTGACTTCAAAACTGTGCAAGATCTTTTGGCATTTATTAGTTAAAATAACTTTGCAATCCCTTTACAAAGTAGTCAGTTTTGTCACAGCTCCAGCAAATCATCTTCAATTATTCATTCGAATAAGCCTTATTATAACGATTACCCCTTCATCATCGTTACCGGTGAACCATTTATATCTTACCACATTAGCAGTAAGTTTACCAACAACTCCGTTGATCTTTGACTTTCCGAAAAATCACTATATTCAGTGAAACTCTATCATTTACTCATTTACATCTTATAACGAGAATTACTATACCAACTACCGTAAATTAGCAAATCAGTATTTTGAAATCTCGCAGCATATCTACATCAACAGTTATAAGTATACATATAACACTTATCTCTTAGAATTATGATCTTCCACTCTGAAATTTTGAAAAGTACCCAGTCTACAAATCAATACTCAAAATTCTGAAAAAGCTGAATACAGCAGCAAAAACTGTACAAGCTGAATATAGCAGCAAAAACTGTACAAGCTGAATACAGCAGCAAAAACTGTACAAGCTGAATACAGCAGCAAAAAAAAAACAAAACTGTACAAGCTGAACACAGCAGCAAAAAGTTGTACACGACCTTAACCGTCGAAGGTATAAAGATAAAGAATAGTATATTGGCAAAGCTCAGAAAAGTTGAAACTGGAAACCAGATTGAGCAAACCACGAAGGAGACTCTGAACAAATTACAAGGACTAAACTTGTACATAAAGAATCCAGATGATACTGTTTCTGATGAAATCTTTAGCGAATACCTTACTCCTTAA
Source organism: Rutidosis leptorrhynchoides (assembly GCF_046630445.1). Taxonomy (NCBI): domain Eukaryota; kingdom Viridiplantae; phylum Streptophyta; class Magnoliopsida; order Asterales; family Asteraceae; genus Rutidosis; species Rutidosis leptorrhynchoides. The sequence goes on from NC_092334.1 coordinate 666,644,358, forward strand.
CCACTCTAAATCATCGTGAATGAATTTCTTCATCACAATTTGATTCTGAAATCCTAAGATATCATCGTACCTTTCTTTATTAATATCCTCCATATTTCTGAAGATATCTTCATAAATATTCTCGTTCGATATTAATTATCTCTCTGCGCTATCCGTATTATATCATAAAAGGAAACTGTTTTAGTTTCTATATTCTGCAAACCTTCGAATTTAAAATATGAATTTTTTTGAAGTAGTGTTGGAAACTGATGCATGAGTTAGTATAATATAATGACACTTGATCAACGTGATTATATTACAGTAAGTCATGCAAAAGTTCTAATGGAACGTGATGATGGTAATGCTTGATCGACCTTACTGTCACCACGAACCATGTTACTTGACTTGTATTCATCATGAACCATGTTACTTGATTCGAATTCATTATGAACCCGAACTCGACCCGAGTAGGGCATTCATTAAACTATCTGCATATCTATCTCGAAGAAATCTTTACATTTCCTTCGATGAAATATTCTTAGACGATGAAAATATTTCTATTAAGAATCTGAGTTCAAATGTGATACTAAAACTTTCTCGATTTCAATTCCAACTGTCACCACTCAAATTTCGGGACGAAATTTCTTTAACGGGTAGGTACTGTAATGACCCGGAGAATTTTGACTAATTTTAAACCAAACTCTCGATACGATTTAATATTTTCGACACGATAAGAAAAGTCTGTTAGGTTGAGTCTCAAAATTTTTTTCTTTACTATTTCATATATTTAGTTAACCTTTGACTAATCCCGAAGATTCACAAACAATTATTTGTATATAAATATATATATATATATGAGTTCTATACATAAATAGTGTTATATATTATGATCAACAAATGTTAAAGATTTAATATATTATAATTAGTAAATATGATATAGTTAATAAATTGTATTGTATTAAATCTAATTACAAGTTTGAATATAATTGTTATATTAATATTATTATCATTACTTTCATTATTATTATTGTTTTAATTTTTTTTCATTATCATAATTAATAAAATTATTATTTCTATTAAAAATTATTATAAGTATTGTTATTTTTATTAAGATACAAATTATATTATTATCATTGTTGTTATTATTAATATTATCATTAACATTATTATTAATAATTATTATTATTCTTATTATTATTATTTATTGTTATTAATAAAAGAATTATTATTATTATTATTATTATATATTTATATTTATAGTAAATATACATATAGATATCATTCAAATAGATTCCAATTCAATTGCTTTTAACCTTTGCAATTTTTGTTTCTTATTAGATATTAAGATCAAAATCGTACGAATCAGTTGCCTATCATTTTCTACTTTCTACATCTTTATTATTATTTTTTTCTTTCTTCTTCTGAACTTGTTCCTGTCACCATCCCTTTATATTTTTTTTCTTCTTCTTCTTCTTTTCCCTCTGTCTTTTACTTCAGTGAATTACAGAATCAGTTGAACGTAGCTATCTGTTAAATATTTTTATTTCTTCTGAATGGAAATTATGTCCTTCCTATCTTTAACTTGTTACCCGTTCAAATTAACTTCTCAATACAAACAAGCTGATCAAATAAAGTTATCAGAGACAATAGTAAATCGTACGAATCTGTTTCCAATCTCTATCTACTTTTATTTCCTTGTTTTCTTCCTTCTGGCTAGAATATTTCGGTCGACCACCATAAATCTACAAAACAAAATGTGATCAAATTATTATTGCAGTATGTATGTAATTATATATACCAAGCATAGAGGTATAGAGAGTTATAGAAATTACATTCATCATCACCATCTCAAATTTGTTGTTACTATCTTTGGTTTAGAACCATCTCACACCAATCACCTATATATTTATTCGTTTTCAGTTTCATTTAAATCACAAATTGTTACCTGATCATCACCATTAGCAACCACATTCTTTTGCATAGTGAACCATCTCTAAACCACCATCTTTATTATTTTGCTTTCTTCGATATTTTGGTGTACCAGCGAACACACCACCACTCATTACTGCCTACAACCTTCATGAACTCACACCTAAAACAACCACGACTAACCACCATTCTCTCTCTACATCTCTTCTCTCGGTGTCACGGCTACAACTATTTCTGCTTCGATTCATATACACCACGAACTATCATCAATACCCGCTACTAATTTTATTTCTTTTTCTTCCTGATCGACACTCAAAATAGTCCTGCTGTTCCTTATTACTCGCCACCTTTTGTTCCCATTTATTGTTCGAAACTTTATGCTTTTGAAGCCAGAAAACAGCTGGTCGAATTAGGCATTGTTTATATTGAAACAAACGTTATTTAAATAACTCGAATGTTGCAGCAAAGAATGCGTTACTTTTTCTTTCCAGCTGGTACTAAATTTATGCTCGTGATTAACCAAGGTGGGCCGAAGGATAACTCATCCACTCAAGTGGGTTCCTTTAATTAATGATTAAAGTATTATACATTACTAATGGTCGGCCATCTAAAGGAGCTTTTCCCTCCACTTGAAACCGACAATTTTTATCTCCTAAACATTTAAGTTTATCATACTGCTACACGTGTTTATTTTTCTATTATCCAAATGCTATCACCACTAAATTATCTTTCTGCTACTACTACAACGATGGAGTATGATGATGATGATTTTCACTGTGTTAATGAATAAGGAATGAGGTAGAACGAGGCAATGATATAGATAATTCATTGATGGGTAATTAAACTGTGAAGATGCGATGAAAATAATGATGCTAACCAACTTCTGGTTTATGCTCAATCCTTGCTTTTGTCTGTTTTCAATTAAACCTAAATTCCACAACGAACAGAATATGATGACCGAAACCCTTTTAATTTTGTTTAGGTTTAAGCGGTTCGTAAATGTAACTGGATCATAAAACCAATTATTGAAGTGGGTCGAGATTTTTTTTTAGTTGGGCTGTTAGGTTTGTGTGTTCCGGTGGGCCGTAATCAATGTTAATTAATCATGAAGATGAAGAAGATGATACGGCTATTCTCTGTTGGTGATATACGTGATGATGATAATAAAGAAGTATGATTAGGATACGTGATTGAGATTTTATGTGAGGTAATAATAATATAGACGATGATCGAGCAGCTTCAATGAGTGATGACGACGGGCGAAAGCAATGAAGATGATGTATTGTTGACAATTAGGAGTAAAGGCGATGATAGTAATAAGAGATGATTTACAACGAATAATAATAAATGATAATCGTTAATATAGTTAGTTAAGGTTAGGATTTTATGAGGATTATGATTATGATTGAACTGTAAAAGTTTGATTAAAATTAATGAAGAGGATGATGAATAGAAACAGAAAGGAACGAATTAAATATATTTGGGTTAGGAGATATAACAGAAAAATGGAATTGGAGGAATGGTTGTTGTGTTGTTTCTTAAGCAAGAGGTCTCGGGTTCGAGTCTGGGCTGGAGCAAATAGTTTCTTTTTCGCCTTTGAGGTAGTTATTATTATTATTATTATTATTATTATTATTATTATTATTATTATTATTATTATTATTATTATTATTATTATTATTATTATTATTAAGGTTATTATTAGTAGTATTATTATGATTAAAATCATTATTACTATCATTATTATTATTGTCACTATTTTAGTATTAAAAATATTACTTTAATAAATAAAGTACATTTATGTAAAAATATATTATACATCTATATTAATATTAAATACTATTTTGTTTTAATAAAATGTTATTAAAATTAAGTCACAAATAATAAATAAATATATTTTAAATCAAATCACATATATATATATATATATATATATATATATATATATATATATATATATATATATATATATATATATATATATATATATAATAGTAAATATTAATACATAACTAAATATATATATATATAAATTGTTTGATTACGATTATATGTATTAATATACATAAATGATATAGGTTCGTGAATCCGAGGCCAACCTTGCATTGTTCAGTTCAGTCGTATGCATATTTTTACTACAAAATATCGTATTGTGAGTTTCATTTGCTCCCTTTTTACTCTTTACTTTTTTGGGCTGAGAATACATGCAAATGCTTTATTAACTGTTTTACAATATTTATATGCGTGAGTTTCATTTGATTCCCTTTTACTCTTTACATTTTTGGGACTGAGAATACATGCGCTATTTTTATAACTGCTTTATTAAATGCTTTTGAAATACATTATGAACTGCGAATACATGAAATGCTTTTATAAATGTTTGACGAGATAGACACAAGTAAAACATTTCTCGAATGAATTATTATGCAGACAGAAGTTCTGCGGATTATTGTTGAATTATGTGGACATGATAATTGCCACCGTTGAATCATGTGGACATGATAATTGCCACCATTGAATTATGTGGACATGATAATTGCCACCAATTGATATGAATGTTATGTATCAAGAGAATAATTTTGTACACAGGTTATGTGTATGTTATTTTTGTGCACAAGATATGTGTACGGATACTAAGATTTATGAAAGATGATTTTGTACACGAGAAAGGTGTACTGTATTTAAAAATATCGCATGTACATTACAGGTGGGTATAGGATTCGGGCCCATTTGTACTATGCAGGATTTAAATTTTGTGGTCTATCAAATTGATGAATTTTATTATTTATGATAAACTTGTGAACTCACCAACCTTTTGGTTGACACTTGAAAGCATGTTTATTCTCAGGTATGAAAGAAACCTTCCGCTGTGCATTTGCCCATTTTAAAGATATTACATGGAGTCATTCATGGCATTTAGAGGCTAATTCATCGTGATGATACCAGTTGTTGAAGACTTCGTCCAAGTGGATTAGGACGGGGCACTACACCTATGATGTTCACTCAACCTTTGTGTTGACACTTTAAGAATGTTTGTCTCAGGTGAAGATTAGCTTGTATGCTGCCCTATGATGCTTAGTTAGCTGTTGCATTGGAGTCCACATATTAGACTTATCATTTGAATTTCATTATGTAAAACATTATCATGTTTCTGCTGCAATTCAAATTTTGTTATAAAACGTCTCATTTAGAGTCATTCTAATTTATACATACTCGTGTTGTGATATTGTAAAGTCATATCTCCCCGGCCCTATTTGGGGGTATGACACAAACCCTAACTTTCTCTCCCAAATCATGTACGCTTACCAAATTCTTAGAAAATCGATTAGTTAAACCCTAAATCTAGCACCCCAAATCTAAATCCTCTGTTCTTTCCCAACCTGCCTTTCATAATTCCATGTTATATTCCTTCAATTTTCTTTTCGTTTTTTTTAATATTGTAAGTTTTCTCTCCCAACATCACCATTAACGTTATTGATGTGGCGTGGTTCGTGGATATACCATACATAACTCCCTAAATTTATACAAGATTCAAATATCACAAAAGCACGCACAATCTATCGAGCACTTAAAACCCGGTTGCTGTAGTACTTAATGCAAGTATTCTTATCAAATTCGTCCCGTGAGAGCAGTGTAGATTATGTATTTGAAACTAATAGTTATCCTAGGGGTTTTGTTTGATTGGGGGGGGGGGGGGGGTTTGCCAGAGATTTTAACTAACAAATAAATTTGCAATAAACAAACTAAAACTTAACAAGTAACAAGTAACAAGTAACAAGTAATGAAGAAATGAGAATAAATCGATATGATAGAGAGTGTTCACTTACCTAATCCTCTTTATGCTTAGATGGCCCTTGTTTTCCCCAAATTGTTATCACTTAAGTTGTTTGAACTAGTAAATATTCTTAATCCAATTTTACCTTGCAAATTCATATAAGCTTAGTAACACAAGATCAAGCAATGTATGAGTTGATTATTGAGATTATGCCCGAGTTAAAATCACTTAAAACCCTTTAACCATCAAAGTCACCTAAGATAGTCAAACACCACTATGATGAACAAAGGTCAATTGAAAACCAACTTAGCCTAGAAACACAATCACTTGAAACTCCTATTCTAGTTGTCTAGATCACCAAAGGTGTTGAAGCACAAATCAATTCACTACTAAAATCACTTAAAGAGCTACTCAATCCATGTAAGCAAAGTAAAACCAATATCAAACATAGCAATGGACCTCATGGCTAACTCAATAACACTAGCTCATGTATTTTCATTCAAAACAACTTTCATTCAATAGATTAAGGGCACATCTTATGCATTAAAGATTCATAGATAAGCAAACACAAGAGATTTAGCTACTCATAGCAAAGATTACACTAGCAATAATCATAAAGGCATCAATAAACATCATCTTGAGTGATTACAAGCTAAGATTCAAAAATAAATGATAATAAAGTAAAGATTACAACTATTTGATTGAAAATATGAAAGAGTAAAGTTAAGATTACAACCCAAATTGATAACAAAAGAAAGATTTAGCACTAATGAAACTTGAGCTTGCTTCCTCCAAATCACCTTGGAACTCTAATGGATGATGAAATTAGGGTTTTGTGTGTGAAATTCGGAGTAAAAACTGCAGCTCTCTTGCCAAATGACCTATCATATTCTATTTATAGTGGTGAGGAAAGTGGGCTGAATCAGCGTCAGGAGCGCCGCTTTTATCTTAGGTGCGGTGCTCTTGGCATCAAACAGGTGCGGTGCTATTGAATATGGTGCGGCGCTTTTGGCTGGGTTAGAACGACTCTTCTGCCTCTGAAGAGCGGCGCTTCTACTCACTGTGAAGAAATGGAGACAAAATGTGGGTAATAGCGCCGCTTTTAGATGAATTGTGGCGCTCTTGGGCTGTGAGGAGCGACGCTCCTTAGTCAGGAGCGGCGCTTTTGATACTGTTTCCTGCACTTGTCATTTTCTTTGCACTTTTTGAGCATTTCGTGGTCAATTTTACACCAAGTTAGGCATTTTGCCTTGAGTGGACACTTTGGCACAGGAAAGCAACTTTAAGGCCCCAACGATCATCAAAACCGAATAAAATGAGGTCGATATTGTGTAATAAACATATCTAAATGGAGCAATATCAAACCCCCTACATTTGAACCTTGCTTTTCCTCAAGCAACCAAATCAATAGAACAAGTCTTGGAGAAAGTGAATGTTTAATGATTAGAGCCAAAGTGCAATGTAGGCAACAAGTGATACCTTTTGAGAATGAGCACTTTGTTGGCTAAAATGAACTCCAAAACCTTTTAATATTGCCGAGGACCAAGCATTCTTCTATTCTACTTCTTCTACTAGTGGCATGAGCATAAATCAATGCTTCCATAATCTTCAATCACCACCAAATCAACCACAATTCAAACCTAGGTCTACCCAAAACAATCATTCCCCGGTCAAGGTCAACCACATCACCTAAGAGGCCATCAAACACCAAATCATCAAGCCTAAGGTTTATCACAATCAAAACTTTGACCTCCTTGACCTTGTCCAATTATGTAGGATTCGCGGGATAGCCATCAATCAAGCCAAAAACCAATGCTATTCACAATATAAGCAAATTCACCAATATACAACAAGGTGACATAAAATATAGGCAACAAGCTCAAATCACCATAAAGCTCACAAAATGTACCCAAATTGAGAATGGGTTATGAAAAATCATCAAAATTACCGTTCGCCAAGAATTCCTTCACGTAAAAAGCATATGCCCCGAAATGGACGATCCTTTAGTCAACCCCGCGATGGCTATCCCTCTTCCACCGCTATCACACCCCCAATTAGGGCCTGGGTGAAATGTGACTTAATATCAAATAACCCAACATATTATAATATATGAGAACAATACTACATGATAAAATCAAACTTTATTGAGAGTACGCAGCAGAATAAATGAAATGTCGTTATAATGACGGAAATAGCAATATAGTAAATGTTCAAATGCAATAGTAATAAATGCGATATCTCTTGATCTTATGTCCAAGTAGCATTACATAAGCAGTAGATAAGTAACTTGATCAAACAGCACCTGAGACAAAACATGCTAAAGTGTCAACCAAAAAGGTTGAGTGAAGTTCATAGGTTTAACAAATAAGTTTGACTGTTGTTTTAGACCACAAGATTTGGTTTATAAAGTTGATCTCGCAGGGATCAAAAAGTTATGCCAGTTCATGATATTTCGACAAATAAAAATATCACTGTAGGGACTTAGTCAGACATAGCCGGGTATAGCATAGTTTAACAGTTGGTACTTGTGTCTAAATTGTAAATAGTAAAAGTAACATGTGTCTCACCCCAATAAAAGTAAGTAAGTTTGCTAGCAATAAAGAGTGGGGCTATGAATTCACCTTAGTAAGTAGAGAGATGGTTATTCCTCGAAATAGAAAGTTGGATGAACGAGCAGAAAGTCAACCTATTGACATTTAAGAGTAGTTAAATGTTTTGCCCAAGTTTAAGTAAGTGTTTGTAGTTTGTTTTACTAAGTTTCTATTCCTAGTAAGTTTCCACTATTAGAAAGTTTCTATTTTTAGTAAGTTAGTGTTGAACACTAGTGAGTTGTTCTTAATTAGTCTAACACCTATTAAGTGTGAAGATAACTAAGTGTATGATTACTATAGTCGGGTTTGATATTGTGCATCATACCCAAACATGTATTCCACCGCCGAGTCACCAGAATGAACAATTGTTACCGGTTGGCCCAGGATTTCTTGACCAAAATCTAAGTTTGGCATTCGTAATCCACAAGCGTCCCATAGTGGTACCAAGGATCACCCTAGGCCTTAAGTAGCATTGACGTTCGAGTAATCACACGTAATCGTGAATGACTATTGTAATCGTGTGTTATACTTATAAGTAGTATATTATAAGTATTAGTAATAGTGTAAGTGCTAAGTAGTAGTATAAGTGTATAAGTGTTAAGTAGTATTAGGGATTATTAGTTAAGTAGTTTTATTAATTAATTAGGTTTAATTAATTAAAGTAGTATTAAATGATTAGGGTTTAGGAAGTAATGATAAGGTAATGATTATTAGGGTTTTATATTTAATGTTTACGGTTTAGTTAAGTAAATTAGGGTTTAATAATTAGGGTTAGGTTAATTAGGGTTTAAGTAATATTATATATATATAAATATATATATGTATATATATATATATATATATATATATATATATATATATATATATATATATATATATATATATATATATATATATATATGTATCGTGTATATGTATATATAGATAATATTTTTATTTTTTTTATATACATTCAGCCATATATATATATATATATATATATATATATATATATATATATATATATATATATATATATATTTTACATATATGTATGGTGTATCTATTTATAGTATGTATATATCTTGTTACCTTTTTTAAACATTAACAAATTTTCTAACAATTATCTCGGGTTTAAAGATCAAACAAAAAATCTTTTTTTTATAGAACCGTAAGTATGTATGTTTATGCATATATTTTTTATTTTTTTACAATATGAATATGATTATGAATGAGATTAATAACATGAACATGATTATAAACATGAATTAACAAGATGGAATTTAAAAGTTTAGATCTGGGATTTTACCTTGATGAAGATTAACAAAAGAAGAGAAGAAACACTTGAAGATGAAGATCAAAGCACTCCAATAATCAAGAACACCTTGAAGATCACGAAGAACATGAAGAAGGAGCTTGAAGATCACTTGAAAAACCCTTGAAGATGATGATGATGAATTCGATGGTGGTGGTGGTGATTTTTGGTTTTTGGCCGAATATTAGGAGAGGGAGAGAGAGATTTGAGAGAGAATTGAGAGAATGATTTGGTACAAGAAAATGGATTAGCCTAGGTCTCTATTTATAGGAGTGATTAGAGAATTCTATAATTAAGGTTTAATTAGGAATTACTTTGGGAACAAGTTAGGTTAAATGAGGATGTGATGGGGGTTTGCTTGGGCCGAAATTTAGAGGGGCAAAAGGGTAATTTTCCTTTCAAATTTTCGGCTAAGGTTAGGAGAATTAGGGTTTGGAACTTTTTCACTTTAGTCCTTGTACTTTAGATTAGCTTAAATGGTTCCTTAATTATCCAAGTTTAATTATTTAAGTGTACAAGGCTTAAGGCTATTTATTTTGTTCACGAAACTTAATAAGCTCACTATTTTTATCTTTTTATTAACTTGTCGTTTATTACACAAAGTTAATTATTATATTTTATAATTCTTAATGCTTAACAATTTTTTATTATAGTTTAATCATTAAGTTTTAGTTATATAGTTTGGGTATTTAATAAGGAAAAATATAGAATGGAAAAATGAGGGTCGTTATAGTACCTCCCCGTTATTAGAAACTTCGTCCCGAAGTTTTAAGCAGATTCCTCGTTTGCATCAGCAGTTGGGAAGAGATAGGGATATTTCCGTATCATGTGGTCTTTGCATTCCCAGGTATATTCGGGGCCTCTACGCGAATTCCAACGGACTTTAATGATAGGTATGTTGCTTTTACGTGTTTGTTTGACCTCTCCTTCCATAATTTCTATAGGTTCTTCAATGAAGTGCATTTGCTCATCAATGTGAATATCATCCAAAGGAATAACAAGTGTGTCATCAGCAAGACACCTTTTAAGATTCGAGACATGAAAAACATCATGTACTTGGCTAAGTTCAGTTGGTAGCTCTAATCGGTAAGCCACGGGACCGACTCTTTGAGAGACTGTGAAAGGTCCAACATATCGTGGACTGAGTTTGATTCGTTTACCGAAATGGACGACACCTTTCCAAGGGAATACTTTCAACATGACTTTATCTCCAACTTGGTATTCTATGTCCTTTCGTTTTCTATCGATATAGCTCTTTTGTCAGCTACGGACAGTTTCTAATCGTTGCTTAATCTGAACGATCTTTTGGGTAGTTTCATGAATAATTTCAGGACCAGTTAAATGTATGTCTTGAGTTCGTCCCAACACAAAGGGGATCTACACTTCTGGCCATATAAAGCTTCAAAAGGTGCAGCTTTAATGCTAGAGTGATAACTGTTGTTGTAGGAAAATTCAACTAAAGGTAGATGTCTATCCCATCCTTTACTGAAATCGATTACACAAGCACGTAGCATATCTTCCAAGGTTTGAATAGTTCATTCACTTTGACCATCAGTTTACGGATGATAGGCTGTACTCATGTCGAGTTGAGTTCCAAGAGCAAATTGTAAAGTTTTCCAGAATCTAGAAACGAATCGACCGTCGCGATCAGAAATAATCGAGATAGGAACTCCATGACACGAGACAATTTCTTTAATATAAAGCTGTGATAATTTCTTCATCTTGTCGGTTTCCTTGATCGGTATAAAATGTGCAGATTTAGTAAGAAGATCAACTATGACCCAAATAGTATCGTTACCATTTGAAGTCTTAGGCAACTTAGTAACGAAGTCCATAGTGATATATTCCCACTTCCACTGTGGAATATCAGGTTGTGTCAACACAGAAGGCTTTTGATGTTCAGCCTTGACTTTCAGACAAGTGAGACACTTACTAACATAAGTAGCAATGTCGGCTTTCATGTTAGGCCACCAGTAGAATTCCTTCACATCGTGATACATCTTACTGGAACCGGGATGAATAGAATACCTAGTCTTATGTGCTTCATCCAAGACTAGTTCACATAGATTACCGAAGCGAGGGACCCAAATTATGTTGTCAAAGTACCGTGTACCATTAGCTTTCACTTGGAGTTGGTTCTCAAAACCGATAGGTCCTTCACCTTTGATAAGTGTTGGTTTAATAGCTTCAAGTTGAGCTTCACAGATTCGTGATATGAGATTCGACTTGATTTTCAGATTTAAAGCACGAACATGTTTAACATCGTCTTTTTGACTAAGGGCATCGGTAACTACATTCGCCTTCCCGGGATGATATTTCAGCTCACAGTAATAATCGTTCAATAACTCGAGCCATCAGCTTTGCCTCATATTCAGCTATTTTTGATCAAAGATGTGTCGAAGACTTGTATGGTCAGTGTACACCGTAAACTTAGTACCATATAGATAATGTCTCCATATCTTTAATGCAAATACCACGGTACCTAACTCAAGGTCGTGTGTGGTATAGTTCTCCTCGTGTTTCTTCAACTGTCTAGATGCGTAGGCAATAACCTTTTCACGTTGCATTAAAACACAACTAAAGCCTTGCTTTGAGGCATCACAGTAAACAACAAAGTCATCAGTACCTTCAGGTAAAGAGAGGATCGGAGCTGTGGTCAATTTATCCTTTAGAATCTTGAAAGCAGATTCCTGTTCTTCGGACCACTCAAATTTCTTCCCTTTTTGAGTTAGCTTTGTAAGAGGTTTAGCAAGGAGAGAAAAATCTTTTATGAACTTTCGATAGTAACCTGCAAGTCCCAAAAATTGACGAATATGCTTTGCAGTCTTTGGTATCTCCCAGTTTTGAATAGCTGTAATCTTAGCTGGATCGACATGTATTCCATTTCTATCAACAACATGTCCAAGAAATTGTACGGTTTTGAGCTAAAACTCGCACTTAGAAAATTTAGCATAAAGTTGTTCTTTTCGTAAGAGTTCAAGAATCATGCGCAAATGTTGCTCATGTTCCTTCTCAATCTTAGAGTAGATCAAGATGTCGTCAACGAATACAATGACAAATTTGTCGAGATACGGCTTGCAGACACGATTCATAAGATCCATGAACACGGCAGCAGCATTGGTTAAACCAAAAGGCATAAGACAGAATTCATAGTGCCCATAACGAGTACGAAAAGCAGTCTTAGGAATATCGGATTCCTTGACTTGGAGTTGGTGATAACCAGATCTCAAATCAATCTTTGAATAAATGTTTGAACTTTGGAGTTGGTCGAATAGATCATCAATACGCGGCAACGGGTAACGGTTCTTGATAGTAAGCTTGTTAAGTTCACAGTAATCAATGCACATCCTTAACGTACCATCTTTCTTCTTAACAAACAGAATAGGAGCTCCCCATGGGGACGAGCTTGGACGAATGAAATTTTATCCAATAGTTCTTGGAGTTGGTTAGAAAGTTCCTTCATTTCGGAAGTTGCTAAACGGTATGGAGCTTTAGCAATAGGATCAGCACCAGGAGTTAAATCAATTTGAAATTCAACTTGTCAAGGAGGTGGAAGACCAGGAAGATCTTCGGGAAACACATCGAGAAAGTCTCTGACCACTGGTACATCTTTAATACGCTTCGCTTTCGATTCATTCAGCTTAACGTGGGCTAGAATAGCTGGATAACCTTTCATAAGGTATTTGCGAGTTTTGATACAGGATATAATGTTGAGATTTGAACCACTCTTTTCACCTTGGATGATAAGAGTCTCTCCATTTCCCAATGGAACATGAACAGTTTTATCGTAACACATGATGGCAGCATGTAATGGACATAACCAATCCATTCCAACTACGACATCAAAACTTCCGAGCTCGACCGGCAAAAGGTCTATCTTAAATTCTTTATTGGCTAGGATTAGGTTGCAGTTTTTATAGATTTTATCGACTTGCATGATCTTTACATTGGCTACTTCTACTAATCGTTTAGTTTCTAAGGGTTGAGGCTTTTCAATAAATAGGGTACAAAAATCACTAGACACGTAACTTCTGTCGGCACCAGTATCGAATAAAATAGTTGCATAACAATTATTGACAAGATACTTACCCATGATGACCTCATCTTCATCTCGGGCTTCAGCAGCAGTAAGAACAAACGCACGACCCTTTGCAACGGTAGTATTGGCTCCAGTAGCGGGATTATCTTTCTTCTTAGGATAATTTGGATTAATGTGTCCCTTTTCTCCACAAGTGTAACAAGTAGGAGGAGCTTTGGCAGGAACAATAGCTTTATCCTTTGGAGGAGTCTTACACGTCTTAGCAACGTGTCCCACTTTCTTACACAACGAATAAGTAGCAGTGCACCGCCCTGGGTGATGCCTTTCACAACGAATACAAAAAGGATAAGTGCCCTTATAATTCGTCCTTGTACTATCCGCCGGCTTCTTACTAACATTCTGAGTTGAACCTTGAGATGGCTCAAACTTTCTTTTACCTTCATTGCTCTTAGTGTCAACCTGCTTATTAGCCGACGCTCTTCTTCTCTTGACCAACATCAGATTTTGTGCCATGAGAATCACAGCATCAAGAGTAACCTTCTCGGCAGCAATAACATTCCCCTGAGCATCCTCGGGGAGACCTTCAATATACCTTTCAATTCTTCTTGCTTCGGTAGGAAACATCTCGGGACACAAAGTTGAAAGCTCAAGAAAACGATTGGTGTAGCTTTCAATATCAGTACCCTTCACCTTGAGTTCGTAGAACTCGGCTTCAAGTTTTTGAACTTGACTTCTCGGACAGAATTTATTAACCATCATGCTTTTGAGTTCGTCACATGGGATTGCATTAGCATTGTCAATTCCCACGGACTTAGCATGAGCAGTCCACCAAGTCAAAGCATTGCCAGCTAATGAGCTAGTGGCATATTTGACCCAATCGTTATCCCCGCAGTTGCAAATGCGGAAGATGGACTCTAACTTCTCGAACCATCGAACTAGTTCGATAGCCTCTTCATTTCCCTTGAAAGCGGGAGGGTGAAAGTTTGTAAAGTCCTTGTAAGAACAAGGTTTTGGTTGAGGATTAACATTATTAGCTTGAGCGTTGCCTTGGGCGGTAGCAAGCAACTGTTGAAATTGTTCAGTGGTCAATACGATGTTGTTAACAGTAGGTGCAGCTGGACGAACCATGATGTCACTACATAGAAGTGAACATAAGTTTGGTAAGGTGACAAGTTATAAGTTTGGGCAATTACAAGTATGAATAAAATAAATCATTGATATCACATGATATTAATAGAACACTTTATATTATTAGAACGAGGTGTAAATAAGCCTTTTTAATATACGATTCGGAAATAGAAATAGTTTAAGGCACAGCCTTTACATAGACAAGAAATTGGAAAAATAAACTAGGAAATATTAAGATTGAAGTAATCTTCATATTTCATCTTCTCGTCCTCAACCTTCTTCATAAACTCATCAACTTTCTCGTTCCTCGCCTTTTACTTCTCATAGAGATACTAGAGGTTATCATAGAGGTTAGTAACGCGGCTGTTGACTGCGTTGTTATCGTACCCCTTTAGAGCAAGCTGTTTGTCGACTCGACTCCTCTCCATTTTCATTCGAAAATCAACATCCTCTTTGAGATAAGCAAGGGATTGCTTTCCCCAACGGGTGTTGCGTTCTTCCTCGCACCTTAGCATCATTAACTCTTTTCTTAGCTTAACGTTCTCTTCTATAAGTTTCTCCATTCGAAGCTCCACTCTCGCCACGTTGCGAAGCAGACCTCCAATGTTCCGCGAGGTATCATTTTGTAGGCTCATGATTTCATACTTAGCACCATCATAAAAAGGAGATCAGGCTCTCTTCCTTGATGGACAAACTTCTTCATGACGTTTTCCCTTATCTTCGATTCTCGGAGTTGGGTAGTATTGAGGAGACCCATTAGGAATAGTATTTGGGCTATAGTTTGGTGATGGTGAAGCAGGACTGTAGGAAGGACTTTGAACAGGTCTCGAAGTTGCAGAGTGTCCAACACCTACTTCGGTGGTAGGGTTGTGAGTTTCCTTGTTGGGCTTGTTAACGCTTGAGCTTGACATCCTAACATTGGTAAAGAGACTTTGATTAGAATCTTTAAGTCAAGTTTATGAAAGAATAAGTGTTAAGATTATAGGGCAATCCTAAGTGCTTTAAGTCTATGGCAGGAAGGGTTATAGTTTCCTAGATTGCTAAGGCACCCTAGCTAGCAAGTAAGGCACACATAAAAATGTAATCCTGGTTCTCTATAACAGCCTGTTTATGCTCTGATACCACTCTATCACACCCTCAGTTAGGGCCTGGGCGAAATGTGACTTAATATCAAATAACCCAACATATTATAATATACGAGAACAATACTACATGATAAAATCAAACTTTATTGAGAGTACGCAGCGGAATAAATGAAATGTCTTTACAATGACAGAAATAGCAATATAGTAAATGTTCAAATTCAATAGTAATAAATGTGATATCTCTTGATCTTATGTTCAAGTAGCATCACATAAGCAGTAGATAAGTAACTTGATCAAACAGCACCTAAGACAAAACATGCTAAAGTGTCAACCAAAAAGGTTGAGTGAAGTTCATAGGTTTAACAAATACGTTTGACCGTTGTTTTAGACCACAAGATTTGGTTTATAAAGTTGATCTCGCAGGGATCAAAAAGTTATGCCAGTTCGTGATATTTAGACTAATAAAAATATCACTGTAGGGACTTAGTCGGACATAGCCGGGTATAGCATAGTTTAACAGTTGGTACTTGTGTCTAAATTGTAAATAGTAAAAGTAGCATGTGTTTCCCCCAATAAAATTAAGTAAGTTTGCTAGCAATAAAGAGTGGGGCTATGAATTCACCTTAGTAAGTAGAGAGATGGTTATTCCTCGGAATAGAAAGTTGGATGAATGAGCAGAAAGTTAACCTATTGACATTTAAGAGTAGTTAAATGTTTTGCCCAAGTTTAAGTAAGTGTTTGTAGTTTGTTTTACTAAGTTTCTATTCCCAGTAAGTTTCCACTTTTAGAAAGTTTCTATTTTTAGAAAGTTTCTATTTTTAGTAAGTTAGTGTTGAACACTAGTGAGTTGTTCTTAATAAGTTTAACACCTATTAAGTGTGAAGATAACTAAGTGTATGATTACTATAGTAGGGTTTGACATTGTGCATCATACCCAAACATCTATTCCACCGCCGAGTCACCAGAATGACCAATTGTTACCGGTTGGCCCAGGATTTCTTGACCAAAATCTAAGTTTGGCATTCGTAATCCACAAGCATCCCATAGTGGTACCAAGGATCACCCTAGGCCTTAAGTAGTGTTAACGTTCGAGTAATCACACGTTATCGTTAATGACTATTGTAATCGTGTGTTATACTTATAAGTAGTATATTATAAGTATTAGTAATAGTGTAAGTGCTAAGTAGTAGTATAAGTGTATAAGTGTTAAGTAGTATTAGTAATATAGTAAAAGTAGTATTAGGGTTTATTAGTTAAGTAGTTTTATTAATTAATTAGGTTTAATTAATTAAAGTAGTATTAAATGATTAGGGTTTAGGAAGTAATGATAAGGTAATGATTATTAGGGTTTTATATTTAATGTTTAGGGTTTAGTTAAGTAAATTAGGGTTTAATAATTAGGGTTAGGTTAATTAAGGTTTTATGTATTTATATATATATATATATATATATATATATATATATATATATATATATATATATATATATATATATATATATATATATATATATATATATATATATATATATATATATATATATATATATATATATATGTATCGTGTATATGTATATATAGATAATATTTTTTTATATACATTCGACCATATACATATATATATATATATATATATATATATATATATATATATATATATTCTATATTTTTTTAACATATATGTATGGTGTATCTATTTATAGTATGTATATATCTTGTTACCTTTTTTAAACATTAACAAATCTTCTAACAATTATCTCGGGTTTAAAGATCAAACAAAAAATCTTTTTTTATAGAACCGTAAGTATGTATGTATATGCATATATTTTTTATTTTATTTTACAATATGAATATGATTATGAATGAGATTAATGACATGAACATGATTATAAACATGAATTAACAAGATGGAATTTAAAGGTTTAGATCTAGGGTTTTACCTTGATGAAGATTAACAAAAGAAGAGAAGAAACACTTGAAGATGAAGATCAAAACACTCCAATAATCAAGAACACCTTGAAGATCACGAAGAACGAGCTTGCAGATCACTTGAAAAACCCTTGAAGATGATGATGATGAATTCGATGGTGGTGGTGGTGATTTTCGGTTTTTGGCCGAAAATTAGGAGAGGGAGTGAGAGAATTGAGAGAATGATTTGGTAAAAGAAAATGGGTTAGCCTAGGTCTCTATTTATAGGAGTGATTAGAGAATTCTAGAATTAGGGTTTAATTAGGAATTACTTTAGGATAAGTTAGGTTAAATGAGGAGGTGATGGGGGTTTTCTTGGGCCGAAATTTAGAGGGGCAAAAGGGTAATTTTCCCTTTAAATTTTCGGCTAGGGTTAGGAGAATTAGGGTTTGGAACTTTTTCACTTTAGTCCTTGTACTTTAGATTAGCTTAAATGGTTCCTTAATTATCCAAGTTTAATTATTTAATTGACAAGGTTTAAGGCTATTTATTTTGTTCACGAAAATTAATAAGCTAACTATTTTTTTCTTTTTATTAACTTATCGTTTATTACACAAAGTTAATTATTATATTTTATAATTCTTAATGCTTAACAATTTTTGATTATAGTTTAATCATTAAGTTTTAGTTATATAGTTTGGGCATTTAATAAGGAAAAATATAGAATGGAAAAATGAGGGTCGTTATAACCTCCATGCCCCCAAAACACCTAATTTTTAGTCAATTTCAAATATGATATCGTCAATTCCAAGTTTAGGGTTAAGGTGGGTGCGCCAAAGCGTAGGGGACTGGCTACCCCTATCTTTATGGTCAATCTGGGCATAGGATGACCGGCACTCATCAAGCTTTCTATCACAACTCTATGGTTTCTCTCATAGTAGGGCGAAAGCATTGACGGAGGTTCGTGGAATTAGGGCCCCACGTGGCTAAAATAAGAGATCCATTAATTCCAAATTTTTAGGCGAAATTTGAATTCCTTGACGAGCGGGTGTGAGCCACTCAGGAGTGATAAAGATGAAACCTTTACCACCCGGCTAGGGAGACTTTACTCCCTAAGTGAGACAAACTCAACTTGGGAGACTTTACTCCCAAGCTTGGAACAAAAACTTGACTTGAAAGACTTTACTTTCAAGTTTAGTACTCGAGAGGACTTGGAAGACTTTACTTTCAAGTGTTTGTTTTTCTACTTCTCACATAACAAGCTTTTATGCTTATTTTAAGAAAACGTATGAAGTAGTTACTACCTTTTCGTTAGTTGAATGATCAATGGGGTACCATAGCTTTTGGCTATGGGTTGTGTTGTCTAGCAACACTAGCATGAAGCCATTGCTCTTCATCAAGAAGATAGCACACGTTAAAGCTCGGTTGCTCCTCTTCCCTCGGTATGATACATCAATTGAATCATCTTGAAATGATGAGACAACCAATGTCAATGTGAAATGGTGTGGATTAGGAAGTGTCCCACACCAAGTAGTACGAAATTCGGGAGACTTTACTCCCTACCAAAATGGATGGACTTGAGTCATCCGGAAGTGCTAAAGCACGAAGCTTTAAACACTTGGTTTTTGAAGCAATGTGCTTGAAAGACTTTAACTTCCAAGCACAAGTTTGATTTTTCTTTGAATTTAACATTTGGAGCACAAAATCACATGAAAAGTGAAAGACTTTACTTTCACTTGGTATTACAATTGCCAACACAAGGGAAGACTTTACTTCCCCAAAATTTTGAAGCATAATGGAAAAAGACTTTACTTTTTCCAAAAGTTTGAAAATTTTTCACAAGTTTTAACCATTTTAAGTGTTTATGATGTTAGTTAATGTAATGGCTAAAAACTTGTTCCAAAAATTGATCAACAATGCAAGTTTTAATCTTTATAGAGCTTATGTGACAAGTTAAACCCGAAAAAGTTCAAAATTACCCGAGATTTACTCTCTCCCCTACATTTAATTTGATGCAATGCCCTCATTGTATTAAACAAAAAATTTTAAGAAAATTGAGGGGCATTTTGAATTAGAATAGAGAAGAGAAGAGAAAATAATACCAGAGTAGATCAAATGATCTTTGTTGTCACCACTTGAGAAACTTAATCACCAAATAATTGCAAGTCGATGAGCTTGATGCCTGAACTTAATGCCAGGCTTGGATCAATCATTAGTAATGTGAATCCTACTACTAAGAACCATAACAAGAAAGAACATACAAACAATCACAATAATAATCACGCATGCGCATTGTTGAATTATTACAAACATTGAGATGATCATGTGTGAGAGTAGCAATATGAGTCTACTACCTCACAACGAATCAATAATTCCATGTTCTACACACACAATGCCAAATAAACTTAAGTTACATGCCAATTCATAAGATAAATTATGTTACAAATCATGATGAACATTAGCATCACACAAATTTACTTGCAACCATTCATGAATTGGTTGACTTTGTAAGGCCTTTTCCTTTTCCACTTCCCTGAAAAAATACAGCACACAAGTGACACAAAGATGGCTTTATAATATTAGCACGAATCAAGTATCCCGCATTTAAACATTGATGCGGCAAGGTGCCCCCTACATTTAATTCCATAGCAAAAGTTTCATAATCTTGAAGTGTTTGGGTCGTGCAGAAAATTTAAGTACCCAGGTCCAGAAGCGCCGCTTTTGAAACAAAAGCGCCATTCTTGAAGAACAAAAGCGTCGCTTTTCAAAACAAAAGCGCCGCTCTTGACCACTGTCCATTTTTTGTCCAAAATCACAGGTTAAAGCGTCGCTATTGAAGTAGAAGCGTCGCTCTCAGAAGGTCAAAAGCGCCGCTCCTAGGACAAAAGCGCCGCTTTTGTACCTGAAACAGTTTTGCACTATCAAAAATCCTTTTAACACAATCACAAGCTATTTTTGACGTTTTTCGGATTTACCCAAATGCATGAAATGCAACTATATGCAAATGCAAACTACAAAAACATAATATCATACAAGTCTAAATGAAATGCAATCCAAAATGCACAATTATACACAAACGTGATTGTTTTGATCACGGGTCTATCAGTTGACCCGTTTAGCGCAAAGGTGGTCATGGTGGTTTAAAAGCGAAGTCATCAAGCCCAATTGGCCCGACTTCATCGTTGAAGAGTTTCAAACGATTCCCGTGAACTTTAAAGGGGTTGCCTTTTCCAATTACCTCAATGAATCCGTTTTCAAGTATGTTTTTAACAACAAATGGCCCATGCCATTTGACTTAGACCGACCCGGTGACTTTTTGAAATCAAGGTTAAATAACAAGACCTTGTCACCAGGTTTGAACCTTTGGTGTTTCACATAGTGATTATTGACCTTGACTTTTTCTTTTAAAACTGGTTTTCGCAATGACTTCTTTTAACTTTGTCAAAACCACATTTTTCATCCTTTTTTAGAATTTGGGTGGGTTTAACCACCTTCCCAACAACATTTTTCACAATTGGGTCCAAAATAACCTTTTTACCAACAACATCCCTCCTTACATTTGGGTCTAAATTCGTTTCCTTGACCATTTTGGGGTTACTTAAAGCATTTTCACAAAGTTTCCCATCAATAATACTTTCACAAGTATTTTCAAAATCGTTTTCATCGCAAGATTTCATAAACAATTCAAACTCTTTATCAACATCAAAATCCTCATTTTTATCAAATTGGTCAACATCCAGAGTGTCAACTGCCAATAAAGATTTAAATTCATTTTCTTCACACGAATTCATGACCTCGATTTGACTAAAAGACTCAATATTTGACAAATTTTGTTTCTTATCAACTTCACGCACATAAAAATCAAGTCTTTCATCCTTCACCCCAATACTTCGTTTCTTTTGTTGCACGAAAATAATTGTATCGGCGGTGTTTAGAAAAGGTCGTCCAAAAATTATTGGTACATGTTCATCCTCGAGCATTTCGAGGATCACGAAATCGGTCAGGAAGGTTAATTTACCAATTTTGACCATAAGGTCTTTGGCTATGCCGATTGGTGTATCAATCATTTGTTTTCCCATTTTTAAAACCATCCGGGTCGGTTTTAGTTCCCCAAGATTTAACTTTTTATAGATTGAATAGGGCATAAGATTTACACTAGCCCCTAAGTCGACAAGTGCATCATAGACTTCTGACCTGCCCGTATTGCATGGGATTACAAAACGACCCGGATCACCCAATTTTGGAGGCATCTTTTGCTTTTGCAAGATGGCTGAACATTCCTCTACGAGAAACGTGCTGACACCTCCTCATATTTGCCTTTTGAAGATAAAAGATTTTTAATGAACTTCCCATAATTAGGCATGCCCTTAAGCACTTGGATGAGTGGCATGTTGACATGAACTTGTTTCATCATTTCCATGAAGTCCCTTGCGGATATGGAATCGGCTCCATGTACTTCCTCAAAGGTGCTTCTTCATTCTTTTTACCCTTAAGCCTTTATGGTGCATCCTTTTCAACCCTTGCTTCTTGCGAATCCCCATTAGTACTTGATTCATTCTCAAAGGTTTGCGAAGTAGGTGTAGTAGGATTTGGTGTTTGGGTTGGGGGTGTTTGGATTTGTGGTTCTTCATAAGTCAAACCGCTTCTTGTTGAAATGACATTGACAAACTCAATTTGGTTAACGTTTTCAATGGGGATAGTTCTTATATTGTTTTGGTTTTGGTTTTGTTGACGGTTATTGTTGTAAGTGCTTGGGTTAACTTGAGTATTGGATGGCAAAGTTCCTTGTGGTCTTTCGGCAACATAGCTTGAAAGTCTCCTAACGGTACTCTCCAGGGTTTGGAATGAGGTTTGTTGTTGCTTAAGTTGTTGCTTCAAGAACTCGTTTTCCTTTAACAAAAATGCCTCGGTGGATTCCGCCTTCTTGATATAAGTTTGCATAAGCTCTTCTAGTCCTTTAGAAGGTTGGGAAGGTTGGTTATTTTGTTGACTTTGTTGAGTTTGTTGATTGTAACCTTGGTTATTTTGAGGTTGACTATAACCTTATTTTTAGTAACCTCGATTTCCTTGATAATTTGGATTGGAATTGTTGTTAAAAGATTGGTTGTTGTAATTTTGTTGGTTGTGGGATTGGAAGTTGTTTTGGCAGTTTTGATTGTAGTTGGAGTTATAGCCTTGGTTTCGGTTTTGGTTGGAGAATCCGCGAGGTGTGTTGGTTTGAGTGTTAAATGACACTTGTTTTTGGTTAGGGTTGTAGTAGCTATTGTTCGATTGGAAAGAGTTGTTGCCTTGGGTAGAATTTCCTCCTCTTTAGAAGTTTTGGTTACTCACATAGTTCACATGAGCTTTCGAATTCATGGGAATGTCATCCAAGTCAATGTGAGTACATTGATTAACTTGGGGACAATTTTTGGTGAGGTGTGGTCCTTCACACCTTTGACAGCCGATGTCAAGACCCGTCCTAATCCATAAGAACGAATACAATAACATATGATTACATTGCGAGGTATTTGACCTCTATATGATACATTTTACAAACATTTCATTCGTTTTAAAAGACAAACTTTCATTACATCGAAAGTTGACAGGCATGCATACCCTTTCATAATATATCCAAACTGTAAATGACTTAATAGTAATCTTGTTGAACTCAACGACTCGAATGCAACGTCTTTTGAAATATGTCATGAATGACTCCAAGTAATATCTCTAAATGAGCAAATGCACAGCGGAAGATTTCTTTCAAACCTGAGAATAAACATGCTTTCAAGTGTCAACCAAAAGGTTGGTGAATTCATTAGTTTATCATAAACATTCATTTCCATCATTTTAATAGACCACAAGATTTCATATATTTAATTGTAAACGTAACCCGAGTACAAAATAATACGCGTAACCCGCGAATTAAAAATCATTCATATGGTGAACACGTGGTAATCGACATTAAAAAAACGCGTCTAGAATATCCCCATCATTCCGGGACTCTCATCGGACATGATAAAATCGAAGTACTAAAGCATCTGTAACCCGGATAGGGTTTGTTAGGCCCAATAGATCTATCTTTAGGATTCGCGTCAATTAGGGTGTCTGTTCCCTAATTCTTAGATTACCAGACTAAAAAGAGTGATATTCGATTCGATAATCCAACCATAGAATGTAGTTTCGATTACTTGTGTCTATTTCGTAAAACATTTATAAAAAGCAACGCATGTATTCTCAGTCCCAAAAATATATATTGCAAAAGCATTTAAAAGGGGAGCAAATGAAACTCACAATACTGTATTTTGTAGTAAAAATACATATAACGACATTGAACAAGTATAGTGTTGGCCTTGGATTCACGAACCTATATCATTTGTATATTTATCAATATACATAATTGTAATTGAACAAATATATTTATAAATTTATTAGTTATATCCTTTTTTATATTAATAGTATATATATATATATATATATATATATATATATATATATATATATATATATATATATATATATATATATATATGTTTCATATATTCATTTTGTATATAATAATGTTAATTTTTGTCATGTTATATATATCAAATATATCATTTGTATATTAATAATAGTAGTTATAATAATACCAAAATAATATTCATAGTGGTAAAAATGATTATAATACTTAATATTATTACTAAGATAATAATGTTAATTATTCTATTAATGATAATAATAATGTTATTAATGATAATAAAGGTAAAAATATTAATTTTATTTTTAATGTTAGTTATGATAATAATTTTTGTAACTACATAATAATACTCATGTTAATATAAATAATAATACTTATAACGATAATAATCATAATGATAACTATAGTACATATAATGATAATTATAATACTAATAATAATTATAATACTAGTAATAATAATAACAATATTAATAATAACAATAATAATAATCATAATAATAATGTTAATAATAATAATACTTATCATAATAATAACAATATTAATAATAATAATAATAATAATACTTAATATTAGCAATAATAATAATAATAATAATAATAATAATAATAATAATAATAATAATAATAATAATAATAATAATAATAATAAATAAATAAATAAAAGTGAGAAAACTACCTCACAAGAGTTCCAAAAAAAATAGTTGCCCACGCATGGGCTTGAACCCGTGACCTCTAGCTCGCTCACAACACCCCTTAACCATTACACTATTTCGGATTTTCTGATATTGTAACCAACCTATAGCTATTTAACCCGTTTTCCTACTTCATCTTCTTCTTCAAGATAAAACGAACAAGGAACAAGAATAACCTTACCACTAATCTATTTGGTCGATTTTAAAACTTGTATTTGAAACAGAAGCCTTATGTGATCATTGAAATTAATTAAAAACAACAAAAAAAAAAAGAAGAAGTTGGAACAGGTACTGCAGGTGTCGTATGAACTCCAAATCGAATTCGAAATTTTTGAAAGTTTTAGACTATACTTATAAATGAAAAAGGCCCTAAATCATCCATAGAAACTTTCTGTATCTTCAATTGATCCTAAAACATCAATTAGAGTTCGAATTTCACTATGAACATCTCGGTTAACTTTTTAGAAATTAAGTTTGACTCGAAAATTCTAACTCGATACATAAAATTGAGTCTTGAGATTTTACAGATAGTTTTAGTGGGAAATTTACAACACAACTGTATTAATACATTTTCAAAATTTATTCGAATTCTGGTTTTGACTGAAAAGATGAAGAACAGAGATATACGAGGCTTTTTCTTAATTTTCTGTTTAATTCTTTGTAATGCAGTGAATTGAAATTGATATTTGATATTGATGATGGAATAACTGAAAGTTTTATCAATATCATTGAATAATTCGTTCGTTAAATACAAATAACTGGTCGACAATTTTTGATCTCAAGGGCAGAAGGAAAAAAAAACTAAATAAGATGTTTAACTGTATTCAATTACATCCGTGATTTTGATTTTTGGCATATTCTTCATTTGGGTCGACAATTCGTACAGAAATAGGTAACGATTTTTCTTGCTAGTTTGTAGTTATATGAATTTAATTTATTTTAATAATAAATGTGTTAATACTAATAAGTATATTCATTATATTTATAATATTAATTCTGATTCCTAATATATATCTGTTTATAACAGCATATATACATATCTGCATATATCTACCTGCATCTATATTCGTATTTTTATACCTCTTACATTGATATATTTATATTTATAGTTTATAATTAATGTTATTAATAAATATAACTATAATAATAATACTCTTAATATTATAGATAATAATAGTACAAATTTATAATAATACAATAGTAAAATAATATTACTAATGATAATGATAATATTGACTATAAAATGCATAACAATAATATTGTTAATAACAATAATTATAATAATACTAATATTATTAATAATAATAACAATAGTATTAATAATAATAATAATAATACTATATCAATTTATATATATCAAATTTGTATCTATAGATTTTATACTTACTTGGTAACACTAGTACTGATATTAATATTGAAAGTAATAAAAATATTATTATAACAATTATATTTACACTTGTATTATATATATGTATTATTATTTATATAATATATTATATAATAACTTTTATTGAATATCTATTACTTTTACATTATATACATATATATATATATAATTCAACATAATAATGATTATCCATAGAAATTATATATATTTACATTTTTAATAATTTTCTTTATCTTGTGTATTAATTTTATATATTCAATTCTAATGATTAATTTATATCTTATTATTTCAAATTATATTCTATGCTTTTGTATATATATATATTTATATTTATATTTACTTACACACATTTGTTCGTGAATCATCGGGTAAGGTTCAATGGATAATTAAACGTATGAAATCATCTTAATGTAACATGTCAAATGGGTTTATCTTGTCGACAACCATTATTCCACTTAATTACTCTACATAATTTCCCTTTTACATTAAATATTATGAAAACTAAATATTTAACTTATCAAAAGTCACAAGGAAATTATTGTAAAGCATACTTTGAAAATTAATCAGGAATCTCCACTAACTTTTGTCCAGTTATCGTTAATTGACATATTTGTTCTTACTTGTAAATCACATTATCATTTTCCGAGTATTAAAATGGAAAGATTTCTTAAATCAATGTGGACCTCATAACAGAGACCCGTAATCGTATCATAATGTATCTGATAATTCAATCATTTGATATTATCTTTTAATTTCTGTCGATAAACATATATTGAAACTAATACGTTTATGTAAAGTATTATTCATCAAATACTTTGTTAACGTTTTCAAGTCATATAATAATTTCATAGGTTATTTTCATATCAATCAAACCGTTAAATGTTTTATTAATATTTCTCAATTTAATAATCACACATACATATATATTCATACATATCTGTTTACACATACTTGTTCGTGAATCATCGAGAGTAGTCGAAGGGTAAATGAATACATGAACACAATTCAATGTTTTTGAGATTTCCAAATTCCAGACTTTGCTTATCGTGTCGGAAACATATAAAGATCAAGTTTAAATTTGTTCGGAAATTTCTGGGTTGTCACAGACGACTTGCATCGCCACGAGTGTTTGTTGTATCGTTTTCAATTCTATCCCATATAATTGAAATTGGTTATTCAAGCTTGCCAAGGTAACTTGCCCATCTTCACTCTCCACTTGAGCCACATTCTTCCTCGTCAAATCTCTTGGTGAAGGTGCCCATTCATATGTATTAACCGCGATGTCTTCTAGTAACTTTTCGGCCGCATTGGGTGAGTTGTACATAAACACTCCGCCCGAAGATGAATCAAGATATTGCTTAGTTTGAAAATTTGTACCCCGGTAAAACGTATTGATGTACTCCTTCTTGGTTAGACCATGCAGTGGGCAAGCTCTTAATAACTTCTTGAAACTCACCCACGCATCATACAAAGACTCATCTCCCCTTTGCGTGAACCCATTAATTTCCATTCTTAAAAGCTCCACCTTTGAAGGCGGGAAAAAGTGATTAATAAATGCTTCATTCAAATCTTGAAAAGAGCTAATCGAATCCGATGGCAAGTTCCTTAACCAAGCCTTAGCTTCTCCATCAAGCGTGAAGGGAATGCCCTTAGCTTAAAAGCATCTTTGGTGACATCCTTGTTCTTGTAGATATCACAAATATCGTTAAAATATTGAATGTGATCAAAAGGGTTTATCTATTAGCGTGGATCTATTGGACGTTATTGATGTGGCGTGGATATACCATACATAACTCCCTAAATTTATACAAGATTCAAATATCACAAAAAGCACGCACAATCTATCAAGCACTTAAAACCCGATTGCTATAGTACTTAATGCAAGTATTCTTATCAAGTTCGTCCTGTGAGAGCGGTGTAGATTATGTATTTGAAACTAATAGTTATCCTAGGGGTTTTGTTTGATTGGGGGGTGTTTGCGAGAGATTTCAACTAACAAATAAATTTGCAATAAACAAACTAAAATTTAACAAGTAACAAGTAACAATTAATGAAGAAATGATAATAAATCAATATGATAGAGAGTGTTCACTTATCTAATCCTCTTTATGCTTAGATGGCCCTTGTTTTCCCCAAATTGTTATCACTTAAGTTGTTTGAACTAGTAAATATTCTTAATCCAATTTTACCTTGCAAATTCACATAAGCTTAGTAACACAAGATCAAGCACTGTATGAGCTGATTATTAAGATTATGCCCTGGTTAAAATCACTTAAAACCCTTTAACCATCAAAGTCACCTAAGATAGTCAAACACCACTATGATGAACAAAGGTCAATTAAAAACCAACTTAGCCTAGCAACACAATCACTTGAATCTCCTATTCTAGTTGTCTAGATCACCAAAGGTGTTGAAGCACAAATCGATTCACTACTAAAATCACTTAAAGAGCTACTCAATCCATGTAATCAAAGTAAAACCAATATCAAACATAGCAATGGACCTCATGGCTAACTCAATAATACTAGCTCATGTATTTTCATTCAAAACAACTTTCATTCAATAGATTAAGGGCACATCTTATGCATTAAAGATTCATAGATAAGCAAACACAAGAGATTTAGCTACTCATAGCAAAGATTAGACTAGCAATAATCATAAAAGCATCAATAAATATCATCTTGAGTGATTACAAGCTAAGATTCAAAGATAAATGAAAATAAAGTAAAGATTACAACTATTTGATTGAAAATATGAAAGAGTAAAGTTAAGATTACAACCCAAATTGATAACAAAAGAAAGATTTAGCACTAATGAAACTTGAGCTTGCTTCCTCCAAATCACCTTGGAACTCTAATGGATGATGAAATTAAGGTTTTGTGTGTGAAATTCGGAGTAAAAAATGCAGCTCTCTTGCCAAATGACCTATCATATTCTATTTATAGTGGTGAGGAAAGTGGGCTGAATCAGCGTCAGGAGCGCCGCTTTTATCTTAGGTGCGGCGCTCTTGGCATCAAACAGGTGCGGCGCTATTGAATATGGTGCGGCGCTTTTGTCCGGGTTGGAACGGCGCTTTTGCCTCTGAAGAGCGGTTTTCTGCTCACTGTGAAGAAATAAAGACAAAACGTGGGTAATAGCGCCGCTTTTAGATGAATTGTGGCGCTCTTGGGCTGTGAGGAGCGACGCTCCTTAGTCAGGAGCGGCGCTTTTGATACTGTTTCCTGCACTTGTCATTTTCTTTGCACTTTTTGAGCATTTCTTGGTCAATTTTACACCAAGTTAGGCTTTTTGCTTGAGTGGACACTTTGGCACAGGAAAGCAACTTTAAGGCCCCAACAATCATCAAAACCGAATAAAATGAGGTCGATATTGCGTAATAAACATATCTAAATGGAGCAATATCAGTTATCATGATTTTTCGTGTTCTACGATCGCTTCGATTAGAATTAGGTTTTTCAGTGTTGGATTTTCATATTGATTGAACATTTGTCACCGAACATCTCGATTCCACAGTTCTTGAGGTGAAAAGAATATGACGGATGATACCTTGAAGCAATCCTTTTCTCTGAAGATTTCATTATCCTGAATCAAAATGTACGTGCGTTTCTTTAATTAATTTAGGGTTCTCTGTAGGAGGTAATTTCGATTTTAATTATTTGTTGATGTATATGTATATATGTGTAACTTTTTTGTTGATTGGTTACGGTTCTTTGTAATACTTGAATTGTCAGATAGAAATCAATAACTCTGAAACCTTAATTTTTTGTTGATTAATGGTACAGTATCAGATTATGATTGTCAGTTGTAAGTATTTAAGTATTTTTTTTCTTTATTGTGTACTGAAGAGCAGCACAACAATAATAAATTACTAATAATGCAAGGAATAAGCAAGGTAGAATCTAAACATGACAGTCTTTTTCTGGAAGTACTTGCTTGCATTAACATGTTGATTATGTGGAACAATTCTTAATGCTACCTAAACTTCTCATCTTGCTGTTTCTTGGTAAGTTTTGTTTAAAATTATTAGATGCAATCATTTAAAACATGTATTTTTAAGCTAGAGAGAATTATGTTGTTTGATACATGTTTCATTTGGTTCATGACTTTGTTTATCTTGATTTTAACAAGCTTCTACTATTCACATTTTATGTAGCAGCTACTATTCAAACAACTCCATCAGATTGTGGTACACCTCTGCTGACTGACCCTAATCATTTAAGCATTATGAATCAAATTTTAATAGCAATGGTAAGTGCAATGCAATCAATTGTGTGTACATTGAGTACTCATGTGTAAATATATGTTTATTCTTCAAGTAGTCACTTTCGAACCAAGATGGATAGGACGACGACCCAAGTACCCTGAATTAAATGTCGTTGTTCCTTTCAATAGATCCACAAATGACCCCACGCCTGCAAGTATGTTACTCATCTATGTTTGCTTCTATATACATTACATAGTACATATATCCATATTTGTACTTTATTTATTTGTCTTTGTTCATTCTTCAGGTACAATTCAACAACCTTCTTAATGGATAACAAACTCGAACATACATATAATCAAAGGTGAGGATACTAACATGTTATACTAATCAGATTGTTAATGTTGTTGTGAGTGCTAGGATTCTTGGTACTACTCATGTTGTACTAATTTTACAAGTTAATGTTATTTGGGTCAAATTGGTCGGGTCTAAATTGGCTGGGTTATTTCGAGAACCGCAACTCAAAGTTTCGTGATCCGCATCTCAGTTTTCAGTTTCGCATTTTAAATTTTCTGTTACACTTTTCGGTTTTTAGTTACGCATTTAAGTTTCACGTTTCAGTGTTCAGTTTTGCAAATCAGTTTTTAGATTCAATTGAAATTGTTGACTTTTGCGTTATAACTTTATGTTTGGGATTTCGGTTTTCAGTTTCGCGTTTTGGTGTGATGATTTTTTTTAATGATTTGGTTTTTTTGAAGATACCAGTTTGGCTAACTTGGGTTGAATGTGACAGATTTATTTAATCTACTGTTATATAGTTTGGCTTACTTGTGTTTGATAAGTTTGTGTATAAAGAGGAACATCGATGTGTACTCAGATATATGCTCTGATGTCGGATGTGGTTTCATTATTTTAACTATCATAAAGGTTATGTCTTTTCTTATTTTGAAAACGAATAAACTTACATCATCCAACTTTTTTTGAAATATTAACCTATTTTGCTTTAGCGCTCAATATGGTCTAATCTTAATCATCAAATGACATTCTCGGATCTCTTTGTACTTGAATGTCAGAAGGTTTTACTGGAGGAGAGCCATATCCAAAGGACTTCTCTTATGTTGAGTGGAAAGGTATGCAAGTGTCCTTTTTTTTTTAAATGTGTGTAGTTTCGTTTATGTGTATAACTTTTTGTAATTGTTAAAATCTAGATACTTTCTAAAAATAAGTTATATATTCAAACATCTGGCTTAGTTTTGTGATAGGATTTCATACATGACATGCCACATCGTACTATAGATGATATGTGATGCTTATAACTTAATGTTTGACTACGTGTTCTATCATTCTTTTTTCCTACATTGCCTAATTTTAGTAGCTTAGTTTTGATCCTAAGAGTCATTTGTTGATAATTTGTTCTTTATGGCTCCGGGTTCTTTGAGTCTTTAATTATTAGTTCACTTGATGATCGTGAATCTATGAAGAATCTATGTTTTAAGTGAAAGCAAGAAATTCTTTGATCTCTCATTAGTTCAAAGTAATGAACTTCTTATAAATGAAAAATGGTTTGGCTATGCACCTGCTCTTGCTGAACATCAACCCCTTGGTTAGTGTGTTCAGATCCTTAAAGTATCCAATAATCTGCCTATTATTTTAAGTTTCAATAATTAACCTATCTGGTAGTATAGATGTTTCATATACACACTATCTCCTTCATAATCTGCCTATACTTTTAACTGTTTATCCCATGAACACAAGTTAGTTACCTGATTTGGTCAATGAGAATCATGTTCAACATCTTACACTGTTAAACAAAATGAAGTGTCACATGAATGTAATGTAATGGGATATGTAGTTACATGTGGTGATGATTTAACTACATTTTTTTATCCATGTCATAAAATATGAATTGTGCTTTGGTTTTTTTTCCTACACTCGATAGAAATATTTTAAATGAACATTAAAAAAATTGTTACAATCAAATGTTGCTGTTGACATTTGTTCTCTATTTATTTGGAATCTTACATTTGTTCCCTATTTATTTGGAATCTGACATTTGTTCTCTATTTACAGGGAACAAATATCGACATTTGTTCTCTATTATTGCATTACACAGTAAGTTCTCTGTGTAATATTTGTGGACAATCAAATGTCAATAGTTTTGTTGTATCTTTATTCTTTACATAGTTTTCATTTTTATTTCTAAATCAAATAAATTGTGTCTTTTATGATAGTTTATTGCTAATAAATTCTTCACATTTAGGATGCTGGGTAAGTACGTTTGACTGCAGTATAATACGAATATCTTCAAGTGTAGAAACTCGTGGAGGAGTACACTGTAGCTGATAGGTTTGTTATGATTTTATGATTAGTTATGACATTTAATTGCGATGCATAGATCTCTGAAGGTAGCGAAGTTTAAAGTTAAAATAAATACCTAACAACTTATTGTTTTAAATGATTGAGTGTGAATTATAGTGGGCAATTTTTGTTGAAAATATATTTGACTAAACATGTCAGATATCGATCACATTAAGCACAAAACTTCAATGTGAGGTTAATGCTCTTTCTTAGATTACAAGTTTCACTACAATAATCCCTTGAGATAACGAGTATATGATAGTCCGATTTCGGAAATTTTTGAGTAATATGTTGTTGGTTAGTAGCCGTTCTATAGACATTAACATTATGTTCACCTGGATAGCTCGAATATGATGCGTAATATGTATTTTTAGATGTTGGAGATGCAATTTGATAATAACATACCGAATGACCTCGGCTGAAAGTTTTTGGAGGAAATCTTGGATAAGAGTATGTTTACAGGCTCATGATGCCATTATAGAGGATTGTATTATGTTAGTCCTTTGTCATATATATAGTCATGCATATTGCAGATGTTTGGAATGTCCCATAATTGTACATAAAAGAATTCGCGTAGGTATCGAGTTCTAAAGTTGTACATTATTCTTCTTTATGCTAATTATTATTGTAGTGTTATCAACATTTACATTTAGTTTCAGTATCCAGCTCATGATTACATGTTAGATTATTGACAATTACATTAGTGTTATAAAGTCCTCATAACATATATGGATGGATACTGTCGAATACTATTTCAAAAAGTCTGCATATTTCAACAATATAATAATGCGTTAACACCTCTGTTGAAGGATGTCGTATTCTAAACATGATCATTATTGGCTCTTGGGGATCCAGCACCCCATTTGGTATCATTGAGTAAAGGGTTAAAACGGGTTCAAACCGTGTTCAATTGACACACAACACTTTTTTTTTTTTTGAAATGCGCAAAAAAAAAAAAAAATTTTGCAATATCTAACGTTTAAGACATTCGTGTGAATGGGTCAGGTTTGGATGAACTGAAGGAGAAGCGGTTAATCAATCGCCCCTCTCATCGTCCCAAATTAATCATATACAAATATGAAGATTAAAATCAATCAAACCTCTCGAATCACAACATCCGATGTTAACGCATTACATATATGAATTCAACTACAAATTTGAAATTAACCACTTTTTGGCGATGCTTACACCGGAAAGATCAAACATAGGCCGCAAAACACCACGATTTCCGGCAAGCGTAAGCAAAAAATCATGAAAAAATGGCGCAGGGTTTAGATTAAGGGTTTAGGGTTTAGATTCTAGGGTGTAGGGTTTTTGGTTTAAATTCTAGGTTTTAGGGTTTATATTTTAGGGCTTAGGGTTTAGGGTTAGGGTTTAGAGTTTTTAGGGTTTAGATTAGGGTTTAGGATTTAGATTTAGGGTGTAGGGTTTAGAGTTTATGTTTAAGGTTTTGGGTTTATATTTAGGGTTTGGGTTAGGATTTAGGGTTTAGATTTTAGAGTTTAGGTTTAGGGTTTTGGGTTTGGATTTAGGGTTTAAGGTTTAGGTTAGGGTTTAGATTCTAGGGTGTAGGGTTTTGGGTTTAGATTTAAGGTTTAGGGTTTAGGTATAGGGTTTAGGGTTTAGATTCTTGGGTTTATATTTTAGGGCTTAGGGTTTAGGGTTAGGGTTTCGAGTTTTTAAGGTATAGGTTAGGGTTTAGATTTATGGTGTAAGGTTTAGAGTTTTGAGTTTAGATTTATGGTTTAGGGTTTATCTTTTAGGGTTTAGAGTTTAGGTTTAGGGTTTAGATATAGGGTGTAGGATTTTGGGTTTAAATTTAGGGTTATTGTAGGGTGTAGGGTTTTGGGTTTAAATTTAGGGTTTAGATTCTAGGGTTTAAGGTTTATATTTTAGGGCTTAGGGTTAGGGTTTAGAGTTTTAGGGTGCAGGGTTTAGAGTTTAGGTTTAGGGTTTTGGGTTTAGATTTAGAGTTTAGGTTAGGGTTTAGGGTTTTGATTTAGGGTTTACAGTTTAGATTTTAGTGTTTAGATTTTAGGTTTAGGGTTTTGGGTTTAGGTTAGAGTTTAGGGTTTAGATTCTACGGTGTAGGATTTTGGGTTTAGATTTAGAGTTTAGCGTTTATGTTTAGAGTTTAGAATCTAGGTCTTAGGGTTTATATTTTAGGGCTTAGGGTTTAGGGTTTAGAGTTTATGTTAGGGTTTAGGTTTAGATTTAGGGTGTAGGGTTTAGAGTTTAGGGTTTAGATTTAGGGTTTAGGGTTTAGGGTTTAGAGTTTAGGTTTAGGTTTTTGGTTTTAGATTTAGGGTTTAAGATTAGATTCTAGGGTTTAGATTTTAGGGCTTAGGGTTTATGGTTAGGGTTTAGATTTAGTATTTAATTCAAAGGATTTAGAAGAGTTTAGGGTTTAAGATGTAGGGTTTAGATTTTAGAGTGTAAGGTTTAGATTTTATGGTTAAATTAGTGTTTAGGGTTTAGGTTAGGATTACCTAATATTATCATATGAGATCTGTAATCTGTACATTGGTTTTACTAATTAAATATGTAATCTGTATAAAATGACGTATTGTTACTATCATTTTACGGTATGATTTAACTAATCTTAAATCATGTTGAATATTTAATGGGTTTTTTAAAGTAATGTAGCCGTTACATGTAACCTATAGTTTTTGTTTGGTTCTACCTTCTACTATCTTTTGCACAATAACTTTATCATCTAAAAATTACCACAAACAATCAACTTAGTAGTCACAATGGCCGGTTGAATGTGACTAATATATGATTCACGTTAATTGTATTCAATATGAGCTATTGGGTTTTGTCGACGCTTATCGTCGTGTAAAAAATTATACAGTAATTCATAACAAATAGCTCTGTCTCTACACCTATATCATTTCAAACATCACAAATTATTTGATGCACATAGTTGAATTTAGTTGTATTGAAAGAAGCAATGAGTTGGTAAATTGATACATGACAGGAGTTTTGAATGAAACGAATTCATTAACCAATTTAGGATCCGCTTCCGATT
Source organism: Rutidosis leptorrhynchoides (assembly GCF_046630445.1). Taxonomy (NCBI): domain Eukaryota; kingdom Viridiplantae; phylum Streptophyta; class Magnoliopsida; order Asterales; family Asteraceae; genus Rutidosis; species Rutidosis leptorrhynchoides. Next base: position 666,680,197 of record NC_092334.1, read on the forward strand.
CAAGAACTTGTTCAAGTTTGATGTTAACGGAAACATGTATAAACTCAACACATTCCAAATACAATATAATATGATATTAATAAACGATCTCAACTTTCAAAAATCCCGCGAAATCGCGGGTCTTTAAATAGTAGTATGTTTAAACTTGAATTATTTAATAAACCCGCGATTTCACGGGTCTTTATAGTACTACATAACTATCTCAACCAAATTTCTTAGAAATGCACATCTACAAATTTTACGTGTATACAATATTCTATAACGTTACAAATCGTTTTACGGATTTCGTTACGAAAAACGCTGAATATTATGTATAAAAATAGAAATGTTTAATAGTTATAACCGAGGTCACTATTTGAATATAATCAAATTATCCATGTAACTATTTAGATTGGACCGTTTAAATTGAAAATTTTTGTTTTTTGAATCGGTTAAAAACCAAATTACAGTACTACGTGGGGTTTTCGGTTTGGTCGTTTGGAATTGGTTACTCCGATTTTAACATAATTACTGTTATAAACATAACTAGATTTTAAACATGTACTTTACAAGACTGTTAAACTGAAGTTGTGATTTGGTCCAGCGGTTGGTGAGATGCCTCCTATAGGGGATATTAGGAGTTCGACCCCCGTTGGCTACATATTAAAAACACAATTTTATCTCTGCCATGAAGTATCCACCCATAACACCTTTCACATATCGTTTGAGGGGATAAAGGGGAACGGGTTTTACTTGGTCATGCCCTTGGATCAGTTTCAAGGTTTCCTCAAGGGCAGCGATGGGGGCGGGGTTATTATCGCTGCATTGGTATATATAGTCGAAACGGAAATGATCGCAACGGCTGGTTTAGTCCCCTCGGGTGAACTCATTCGCTGTTTAAAAAAAAAAAAAAAGTCATCAAAACTAATTGTGAATTTGAATCATCAATAAACAAGTTCAATAAACATATAGTTTCTTTTTACGTAAATTACTATATTATTTATTAGACAAAAAATGATGAATAGTACTAAGGCCGCTTTCATCTTTTCACCTTTTTTTTTCCTTTTAACTAAATTTCATTTCACCACAAACACCCCCCACACTTTGTTCAAAATTTAAAATCAACCCCCAAAATAGGGGGGGTAAACTGTCAAATTAACATTTGTAGTGACCCGAACTTTTCTATGTTTATATATATTAATTGAGATTGATATTTACATGACTAAATGTTTCCAATGTGTTAAGCAATCAAACTTGTTAAGACTTGATTAAATGAAATAAGTTTCATATAGACAATTGATCACCCAAGTTGACCGGCGATTCACGAACGTTACAAAATTGTAAAAACTACATGTTGTGGTATATATAGACATATATATATATATATGGTTGACATGAGATTATGATGAGTAAGTATCTCACTAAGTATATTAACAATGTGTGATATACATAAGAAATGAGATTACTAAGTTAAGAAACTCGAAATGATATATATAACGATTATCGTTATGATAACGTCTACTAAATATATATGTATCATATTAAGATATTAATACACTATATTTAACATGATAAAATGATATTTAAATATATCATTAAGTGTGTTAACAATGAACTACATATGTAAAAACAAGACTACTAACTCAAGAATTACGAAACGAGACTTATATGTAACGATTATCGTTGTAACGATATTTTAATGTATATATCATATTAAGAGATATTCATACATCATAATATCATGATAATATAATAATTTAACATCTCATTTGATATAATAAATATTGGGTTAACAACATTAATTGAGATCGTTAACTTAAAGGTTTCAAAACAACACTTACATGTAACGACTAACGAAGACTTAACGACTCCATTAGAATGTATATGCATGTTGTGTTTTGATATGTATTCTTACACTTTTGAAAGACTTCAAGACACATATCAAAGTACTTCTACTTAACAAAAATGCTTACAATTACATCCTCGTTCAGTTTCATCAACAATTCTTCTCGTATGCATCCGTATTCGTACTCGTACAATACACAGCTTTTAGATGTATGTACTATTGGTATATACACTCCAATGATCAGCTCTTAGCAGCCCATGTGAGTCACCTAACACATGTGGGAACCATCATTTGGCAACTAGCATGAAATATCTCATAAAATTACAAAATATTAGTAATCATTCATGACTTATTTACATGAAAACAAAATTACATACCCTTTATATCTAATCCATATACCAACGAACAAAAACACCTACAAACACTTTCATTCTTCAATTTTCTTCATCTAATTGATCTCTCTCAAGTTCCATCTTCAAGTTCTAAGTGTTCTTCATAAATTCCATAAGTATAGTTTCATAAAAATCAAGAATACTTCCAAGTTTGCAAGTCTACTTCCAAGTTTTCTAATCCATTCCAAGTAATCATCTAAGATCAAGGAATCTTTGTTATTTACAATAGGGTATCTTTCTAATTCAAGGTAATATGCATATTCAAACTTTGATTCAATTTCTACAACTATAACAATCTTATTTCGAGTGAAAATCTTACTTGAACTGTTTTCGTGTCATGATTCTGCTGTAAGAACTTTCAAGCCATCTAAGGATCCTTTGAAGCTAGATCCATTTTTCTCATTTCCAGTAGTTTTATCCAGAAAACTTGAGGTAGTAATGATGTTCATAACATCATTCGATTTATACATATAAAGCTATCTTATTCGAAGGTTTAAACTTGTAATCACTAGAACATAGTTTAGTTAATTCTAAACTTGTTCGCAAACAAAAGTTAATCCTTCTAACTTGACTTTTAAAAATCAACTAAACACATGTTCTATATCTATATGATATGCTAACTTAATGATTTAAAACCTGGAAACACAATGAACACCATAAAATCGAATATACGCCGTCGTAGTGAAACCGGGGACTGTTTTGGTTTGGATAATTAAAAACTATGATAAACTTTGATTTAAAAGTTGTTCTTCTGGGAAAATTATTTTTCATATGAACATGAAACTATATCCAAAAATCTTGGTTAAACTCAAAGTGAAAGTATGTTTTTCAAAATGGTCATCAAGATGTCGTTCTTTCGACGGAAATGACTACCTCTTTAGTAATTGACATGTAACTTAAATTTATGACTATAAACCTATACTTTTTTTTTTTAGATTCTTAAATTAGAGTTCAATATGAAACCATAGCAATTTGATTTACTCAAAACGGATTTAAAATGAAGAAGTTATGGGTAAAACAAGATTGGATATTTTTGATCTTTTTAGCTACGGAAAATGTTTAACAAATCTATACAAATCATATCCTAGCTAACTTATATTGTATTATACATGTATTCTAATATATTATGTAATCTTGGGATACCATAGACACGTATGCAAATGTTTTGACATATCATATCGACCCATGTATATATATTATTTGGAACAACCATAGACACTCTATATGCAGTAATGTTGGAGTTAGCTATACAGGGTTGAGGTTGATTCCAAAAATATATATACTTTGAGTTGCGATTTAGCCTAAGACGTGTATACATTGGGTCGTGGATTGATTCAAGATAATATATATTGATTTATTTCTGTACATCTAACTGTGGACAACTAGTTGTAGGTTACTAACGAGGACAGCTGACTTAATACACTCAAATCTTTAAAACATAATAAAAATGGTTGTAATTATATTTTGATCATACTTTGATATATATATGTACATATTTGTATAGATTCGTGAATCTATCCGTGGCCAAGTCTTATTTCCGAGGTAGGAAATATCTGTGAAAGTGAGTTATAGTCCCACTTTTAAAATCTAATATTTTTGGGATGAGAATACATGAAGGTTTTATAAATGATTTACAAAATAGACAGAAGTACGTGAAACTACATTCTATGGTTGAATTATCGAAATCGAATATGCCCCTTTTTATTAAGTCTGGTAATCTAAGAATTAGGGAACAGACACCCTAATTGACGCGAATCCTAAAGATAGATCTATTGGGCCTAACAAACCTCATCCAAAGTACCAGATGCTTTAGTACTTCGAAATTTATATCATATCCGAAGGGTGTCCCGGAATGATGGGGATATTCTTATATATGCATCTTGTTAATGTCGGTTACCAGGTGTTCACCATATGAATGATTTTTATCTCTATGTATGGGATGTGTATTGAAATATGAAATCTTGTGGTCTATTGTTATGATTTGATATATATAGGTTAAACCTATAACTCACCAGCATTTTTGTTGACGTTTAAAGCACGTTTATTCTCAGGTGAATACTAAGAGCTTCCGCTGTTGCATACTAAAATAAGGACAAGATTTGGAGTCCATGTGTGTATGATATTGTGTAAAAACTGCATTCAAGACACATATGTCGATGTAATATATTTCTATTGTAAACCATTATGTAATGGTCGTGTGTAAACAGTATATTTTAGATTATCATTATTTGATAATCTACGTAATGTTTTTAAAACCTTTATTGATAAAATAAAGGTTATGGTTGTTTTAAAAATGAATGCAGTCTTTGAAAAACGTCTCATATAGAGGTCAAAATCTCGCAACGAAATCAATTAATATGGAACGTTTATAATAAATATGAACGGGACATTTCAGTTGGTATCCGAGCGTTGGTCTTAGAGAACCAGAAAATTTGCATTAGTGTCTTATCGAGTTTGTTAGGATGCATTAGTGAGTCTGGACTTCGAACGTTTTCTTTAAAAATGATTGCTTAACATTTTTGTTGGAAACTATATATTATTAACATGTAAATATTATGTGATATATTAATCTCTTAACATGTTTGATATTGTGTGATAGATGTCTACCTCTAGCACAAATCCCATTGACTCACCTAATAATAATGAAGAGTCGAATATATATTGGCAAGATTCACAAGTTCCCAAAGAATTGGAAGAATAGGAAACGGAATCGGAAGAAGACGAACCGGAAGAAGAGGAACCAGAAGAAGAGGAACCGGAAGAAGAAGAGGTTCCGGAGGGGGGAATAGTAGGAACCACAGAAAACCGGTCAAATAAAAGAAAATCCTCAACCAATGGACCAAAGTTAATAATGGTCAATGGTGTTTCTGCTAAGGAAGCAAAATATTGGGAAAATTACCAATTTTCCGATGAATCGGATCCTGATGAGGATTCCGATGATGTTATAGAAATTACCCCGACCCAATTTAATGAGGCAAAAAAAAATAATAAGGGAAAAGGCATCAAAATAGAGAAATCTGATTCCGACCCCGATGAACTTTATGTGTACCGTCAACACCCGTATTTTCAATATCGTGGCAATAACCCGAGAACCTCTAAACCACCAGGTTTTTTCTAAACCAATGTGAAAAACGACGACTTGTATTAGAGGAACATCATATATCCCTAGAAGATTAGGAAAAAGAACCAAGTCCGAAGAAGAAGAAACCAGTGATTCAGACTAGAGGGGTGTGAGCATGTTGTGTAATAAATGTATTGTAGTATGCTTGTACTTTTATGTTCTATGTAAAAATTGCTTGTATTGTTTGTTATTACGAATCTAATCCTTGTCTATTTTACGGTATAAAAACAAAATGGACGTTAAGGGTAGACAACCAAATATTTTAGAAGACCTACCAGAGGATATGATTGAGGAAATCTTGTCTAGAGTCGGTCAGAATTCATCAGCACATTTGGTTATGGCGAAATTAACTTGTCAAACATTTGAAAGACTTTTCAGAAATGCCTTAGTTTATAAAAGGCTTTCCTTTGATAGGTGGGGTATATCACATTGGGGAGACTTTAAGTTACGCCGTGTTTTCTTTAAAGTGTTAAATGCGGGGAACCCAAATGCAATTTTACGCTACGGGTTAAGAACCTATTTTGACTCAACATATCCCAACATAGGATTTCGTGAATTAGAAAGAGCTTCTAACATGCAACATAAAGAAGCATGTTATGCTTACGGGTTAGTGATGTTCGCTTCTTACCAAAGTGAGAAAAAGAACATCGGATTGCAGCTTTTAAATAAAACTTTTCCACAAGTGATGGATTCAGTAGTTGGGGTGAGAAACAAGGTTTTTAGATTATTACGGGGCTGTTGGACATTACGAAACCCTCGTCCTTTTGACGACATTACAACATGTTGCCTAGCCAATGGTCATAATGGTTATTTTCCACAAAACCAAGGATGGGAAGTCGTCTTAGTAAAGCCAGAATGCATGACTTGTTTTTGGACTTATGAATTACGTGTCTTTATTTCCTTTGTTGAACAACTTGCGTATTAACTAGATTTATCTTCAAAACTGTCATGTATCATAGTGTACTATATTTCATGTTATATTTAATATAGCGAAGTTGTAAGTTTGAAGAATATTTGTATGTGATATATTATTATAATCAGTTTTTCATATGGAATTGTAGTAGTTGAATTGTATATTAGCTACTAAGTATGAACTTAACGGGTAGGTAGTACCCGAATTTAAACTTATAAAACACTAATATGAAGAAAAAGCTTTTATAAATGAGTTCATATTATGCTATGAGATACTATTGACTACTCTTAATATTCTGTATGATTAACTTGTTTCATTTGACTATTTTAAAGGAAATGGCACCGACTACTCGACACACCTTGAATATGTGCGAAGACGAATTTCGTGCCTTTCTTGCTTCAAACATAGCCGCAGTACAGGTCGTGCTACATACCAACAATAACTCTGAATCTAGTAATACAGCTAACGGCGTAAGAAATTGTGTAGGATGCTCCTACAAGGAATTCACTGCCTGCAAACCTTCAGAATTTGATGGGACCGAAGGACCAATCGGATTGAAACGGTGGATCAAGAAAGTTGAATCGGTGTTTGCCATAAGTAAGTGTGCTGAAGGATACAAAGTGAAGTACGCTACGCATACCTTCACAGGTATTGCGTTAACATGGTGGAATACCTATCTAGAGCAAGTGGGACAAGATGCTGCTTACGCGCTACCGGGGTCAGCATTCAAGCACTTGATGAACGAGAAGTATTGTCCCAGAACCGAGGTCAATATGCTCAAGTCAGAACTTAGAGGGTTACGAACACAGGGATTCGATATTACTTCGTACGAAAGACGATTCACAGAATTGTGCCTATTGTGTCCGAGAGCGTTCGAAGATGAGGAAGAGAAGATCGACGAGTTTGTGAAAGGGTTACCGGAGAGAATCCAAGAATATATAAGTTCACACGAGCCTGCCTCCATACAAAAGGCATGTAGAATGGCTCACAAACTAGTGAACCAGATTGAGGGAAGAATTAAAGAACAGGCGGCCGAAGAGGCCAACGTGAAGCTAGTCAAAAGAAAGTGGGAGGAAAATGGTGATAAGAGTCACCAAAACAACAACAACTATCCCAACAATCGCAACATCAATCGCAACTACAACAAACGGCACAACAACAACAACAACAACAACTACAACAATCATCCCAACAACAATAACAACCGCAACAACAACAACAACAACAACAACAACAACAACAACAACAACAACAACAACAACAACAACAACAATCAGAAGCAGCTATGCCAAAGGTGTGAAAAGTATCACTCGGGGTTCTGCACCAAATTTTGCAACAAGTGTAAAAGAAATGGTCATAGCGCAGCGAAGTGTGAGGTCTACGGACCAGGGGTTAACAGAACGAAAGGAACAAATGGTGTCGGAACGAGTAATGGCGGAGCAAGTAGTGTCGGAGCAAGTTATGCCAATGTAGTTTGTTATAAATGTGGAAAACCGGGCCACATTATTAGAAATTGCCCGAATCAGGAGAACACGAATGGACAAGGCCGCGGAAGATTTTTCAATATTAATGCGGCAGAGGCACAGGAAGACCCGGAGCTTGTTACGGATACGTTTCTTATTGACAATAAATCTACTTACGTTTTATTTGATTCGGGTGCGGATAGAAGCTATATGAGTAGAGATTTTTGTGCTAAATTAAGTTGTCCATTGACGCCATTGGATAGTAAATTTTTACTCAAATTAGCAAACGGTAAATTAATTTCAGCAGATTTTATATGCCGGAATCGAGAAATTAAACTGGGTAGCGAAATATTTAAGATTTATTTGATACCAGTAGAGTTAGGGAGTTTTGATGTAATAGTTGGCATGGAATGGCTGAAGGAGATGAAAGCGGAGATCGTATGTTACAAAAATGCAATTCACATTATACGAGAAGAAGGAGAACCCTTAATGGTGTACGGAGAAAAGGGCAACACGAAGTTACATCTTATTAGTAATTTGAAGGCATAAAAACTAATAAGAAAAGGTTGCTATGCTGTTCTAGCATACGTCGAGAAAGTACAAACTGAAGAAAAGAGCATCAATGATGTTCCCGTCGCAAAAGAATTTCCCGATGTATTTCTGAAAGAATTACCGGGACTACCTCCACATCGATCTGTTGAATTTCAAATAGATCTTGTACCAGGAGCTGCACCAATAGCTCGTGCTCCTTACAGACTCGCACTCAGCGAGATGAAAGAACTGCAAAGCCAACTGCAAGAACTATTAGAACGTGGTTTCATTCGACCAAGCACATCACCATGGGGAGCTCCTGTTTTGTTTGTCAAGAAGAAGGATGGTACATTTAGGTTGTGTATTGACTACAGAGAGTTGAATAAACTTACCATCAAAAACCGTTATCCACTGCCGAGAATTGATGACTTATTTGATCAACTACAAGGCTCGTCGGTTTATTCCAAAATCGATTTACGTTCTGGATATCATCAAATGCGAGTAAAGGAGGATGATATTCCAAAAACTGCTTTTAGGACGCGTTATGGTCATTACGAGTTTATGGTTATGCCGTTTAGATTGACTAACGCACCAGCTGTGTTCATGGACCTTATGAACCGAGTGTGTGGGCCATATCTTGACAAGTTTGTCATTGTTTTCATCGATGACATACTTATTTACTCAAAGAATGATCAAGAGCATGAAGAACATTTGAGAAAAGTGCTAGAAGTATTGAGGAAAGAAAAACTGTACGCTAAGTTTTCAAAGTGTGCATTTTGGTTGGAAGAAGTTCAATTCCTCAGTCACATAGTGAACAAAGAAGGTATCCAGGTGGACACGGCAAAGATCGAAACCGTTGAAAAGTGGGAAACCCCAAAAACTCCGAAGCATATACTTCAATTTTTAGGATTGGCTGGTTACTACAGAAGATTCATCCAAGATTTCTCCAAAATAGCAAAACCCTTGACTGCATTAACGCATAAAGGGAAGAAATTTGAATGGAAGGATGAACAAGAGAAGGCGTTTCAGTTATTGAAGAAAAAGCTAACTACGGCACCTATATTGTCATTGCCTGAAGGGAATGATGATTTTGTGATTTATTGTGACGCATCAAAGCAAGGTCTCGGTTGTGTATTAATGCAACGAACGAAGGTGATTGCTTATGCGTCTAGACAATTGAAGATTCACGAGCAAAATTATATAACTCATGATTTGGAATTGGGTGCTGTTGTTTTTGCATTAAAGACTTGGAGGCATGATTTATATGGAGTCAAAAGTATTATATATACGAACCACAAAAGTCTCCAACATATATTTAATCAGAAGCAACTGAATATGAGACAACGCAGGTAGATTGAACTGTTGAATGATTATGATTTTGAGAGTTTATACCACCCGGGGAAGGCGAATGTGGTAGCCGACGCTTTGAGTAGAAAGGACAGAGAACCTATACGGGTAAAAGCTATGAATATAATTATTCGTACTAACCTTACTACTCAAATAAAGGAGGCGCAACAGGGGGTTGTAAAAGAAGGAAAGTTGAAGAATGAGATACCCAAAGGATCAGAGAAACATCTTAATATTCGGGAAGACGGAACCCGATATAGGGCTGATAGAATTTGGGTACCAAGTTTTGGAGATGTGAGAGAAATGGCACTTAAAGAAGCACATAAAAACAGATATTCAATACATCCCAGAGCGGGAAAAATGTATAAAGATCTCAAGAAACACTTTTGGTGGCCGGGTATGAAAGCCGATATTGCTAAATATGTAGGAGAATGTTTGACGTGTTCTAAGGTCAAAGCTGAACATCAGAAACCATCAGGTCTACTACAATAACCTGAAATCCCAGAATGGAAATGGGAAAACATTACCATGGATTTCATTACTAAATTGCCAAGGACTGCAAGTGGTTATGATACTATTTGGGTAATAGTTGATCGTCTCACCAAGTCAGCACACTTCCTGCTAATGAGAGAAGATGACAAAATGGAGAAGTTGGCGCGATTGTATTTAAAGGAGGTTGTCTCCAGACATGGAATACCCGTCTCTATTATCTCTGATAGGGATGGTAGATTTGTTTCAAGGTTCTGGCAGACATTGCAACAAGTATTGGGGACTCGTCTAGACATGAGTACTGCCTATCATCCACAAACTGATGGGCAGAGTGAAAGAACGATACAAACGCTTGAAGACATGCTGTGTGCATGTGTTATTCATTTCGGAAACAGTTGGGATCGACACCTACCGTTAGCAGAATTTTCCTACAACAACAGTTATCATGCTAGTATTGAGATGGCGTCGTTTGAGGCACTTTATGGTAGAAAGTACAGGTCTCCGATTTGTTGGAATGAAGTGGGGGATAGACAGATTACGGGTCCGGAGATAATACGAGAAACTATCGAGAAAATCATCCAAATTCAACAACGATTGAAAACCGCCCAGAGTCGACAAAAGAGCTACATGGACAGTAAAAGAAAAGATATAGAGTTTGAAATTGGAGAAATGGTCATGTTTAAGGTTTCACCTTGGAAAGGCGTTGTTCGATTTGGTAAACCGGGGAAACTAAATCCAAGGTACATTGGACCATTCAAGATTATAGATCGTGTCGGACCAGTAGCTTACTTAAATGCCCCGTCCTAATCCATCTGGACGAAGTCTTCAACAGTTGGTCCCATTGCGAAGTTCTGACCTCTATATGCCATAAACTTCTCCATGTAATATGAGTAAATGCACAGCGGAAGATTTCTTTCATACCTGAGAATAAACATGCTTTCAAGTGTCAACCAAAAGGTTGGTGAGTTCATAAGTTTATCTTAAAACAATAAAATTCATCATTTTGATAGACCACAAAATTTAAATGCTGCATGGTACAAATGGGCTCGAATCCTATACCCACCTGTAATGTACATGCTATATCTTTTAAATACAGTACATCTTTCTAGTGTACAAAACCATTTTCATAAATCATAGTAACCGTACACATATCTTGTGCACAAAAATAACTTACACATAACCTGTGTATAAAATCATTCTCTCGATATATAACATTCACATCAACTGGTGGCAATTATCATGTCCACATAATTCAATGGTGGCAATTATCATGTCCACATAATTCAATGGTGGCAATTATCATGTCCACATAATTCAATAATAATCCGCAGAACTTCTGTCTGCATAATAATTCATTCAAGAAATGTTTTGCTTTTGTCTATCTCATCAAACATTTATAAAAGCATTTCATGTATTCGCAGTCCAAAATATATTTCAAAAGCATTTAATAAAGCAGTTGTAAAAACAGCGCATGTATTCTCAGTCCCAAAAATGTAAAGAGAAAAAAGGGAGCAAATGAACTCACGCATATAAATATTGCAAAAACAGTTATTTAAACATTGCATGTATTCTCAGCCCAAAAATGTAATGAGTAAAAAGGGAGCAAATGAACTCACGCATATAAATATTGCAAAAACAGTTATTTAAACATTGCATGTATTCTCAGCCCAAAAATGTAATGAGTAAAAAGGGAGCAAATGAACTCACGCATATAAATATTGCAAAAACAGTTATTTAAACATTGCATGTATTCTCAGCCCAAAAATGTAATGAGTAAAAAGGGAGCAAATGAACTCACGCATATAAATATTGCAAAAAAAGTTATTTAAACATTGCATGTATTCTCAGCCCAAAAATGTAATGAGTGAAAAGGGAGCAAATGAACTCACCTAATGTATTTTGTAGTAAAAATACATATGACGACATTAGACAAACTGAACAATGCAGGGTTGGCCTCGGATTCACGAACCTATATCATTTATATATATATTAACACATATAATCGTAATTCAAATAATTCCATCTATTAATTGTATAGTATTTATATATTTAGTGTTGTAGTTTATATATAATTTGTACTAAATTCTAATATATATTTATTTATATTGATATATCTTATGTTATATGTTTATTTATTTTGTGTATATATATAATAAAAATGTTAATATTTTTGATATATAATCACAGGTAATATTAATATAATTATAGTATAAGTATATTTTTATTTACAAAATATTTATTTGTTATAATAATATAATAATAATAATGATAATGAAATTTTAAATAAAAAATAGCTTTAAATAATGAAAAATTTTAATAATAGTAATGATAATAATATTGATAACTATAACATCTATAATACAAAAAAAAAAAATATTTTTTTACTAATAATGATATCAATAATAATAATAATAATAATAATAATAATAATAATAATAATAATAATAATAATAATAATAATAATAATAATAATAATAATAATAATAATAATAATAATAAAACTAATAAAAACTACCTTTGAAGCTTTCCTAAAAAAAATAGAATGCTTCTAATAAGGCTCGAACTCATGACCTCATGCTTAATCCACCATACTCCTAACCATTACTCCGCCTAGTATGTTTCTGTTTTAATATCGAAAACAAAACCTGATAACCCTCATCACATAATCATATTGAATACGGGACAATCAAGGATTTAATCTCCCTGGTTTCGTTATCAATACAAACAGATGGGTAGTGAGCTTCGACCTGTTTTGAAATTCTAGTTCATAGCAGACCCAAAGTTTAAACAGCCCAATTTAATAGTCCTTTTAAGGTTTGTGTTTGGTTTATGTTGGGACTAGGAGGTCTCGTACAGGAGTAGTCGACAGATTTCGGTTCTTCTCTGCACATAATCAATCCTCTTCATAATCGTAGCTCTAATCATGAACGTAACCTTCATCATCTATACATTAACATCACAATCACCATCTTAACTCGCATCACCTTCTTCTCTATTTCACATCATAATCTTTAATGTATTCATCATCAATCATTCGTTTGACAGCAACAGAATGGAAAACAAATGGAGAAACAACAAAAGAAAGACACGCGGTTTAATAGTACTCGCTTCATCATCAACTCTTCAGCCCACCATGAACCTAAAAGAAAGTCTTGATCAATTAAATACATCCTCACTTTTCGAGTGGATTACAAGATACATGCTTTCATCACCCACTCCACTCTTTTATTACTTTTCCTATTAAATTCTTTTGACCCTCAATTTGTGTAACGAATTTGAGTAACCGGTCTCATTCTCAATTGATTCACCACAACCCTTTATAATTAATAAATCGTGCATGATAACCTTGTAACCATATGAAAGATTAAAGGTGTTACTTGAGTGGAATACCACAACCATTTATAGGGCGTACCAGTTGTAGCAAATCCATCATCCTTCATTCTTTATCTTCACATAAACCGAAAAGGAATTATAGCAGTAGTAGTCGATACAAGGTGGTGGTTCTTGATCGAGGGTATAGAGCGAGAAAGAGAGAAAAAAAAGTGGTAGATTTATGGGGATGAAAACAGCAAGCAGTGTAGTGGAATCAATGGTGATAGTATCAGGTGTGATAGATGGTGGCGTATGGTTGTTTTGCATGTGGTTCTCGAGCAGAAAGAGAGTGAAAGAGTGAGAGATATTGAGGTTCGAATAAAAAGAAAGAAAAGAAAGAAGAACACACTGTAGATATGTTGATGGTGATGCTACGTTGGAACCATGGTGTAGTAGTGTTAGAAGGTGGTGATCAAGTAAAGATAAAGTGATGGTTGTCCTCGGCCATCACTAGAACCCGAATAGCAGTTGTAATAAATGATGATGGCTCATGGTTGGTGGCTTATGAAGATGGTCGTGGTTGAATGGTTGCAACGATGGTTGGTGTTAGGGTGCTGAAGATGTCGTGAAACATTAACCAGGAATAATAATTGGGGTTTTCGTTTGTGTCTTGTTTGCACCGAACTAGAAATTGGTAAGTAACTAACGAAGTATAGTAGTGGTTTTCCAGGAAAATAAGAGGTGCTCGGGTATATGTGATTCGTATTTGATAATGTGAAGTTATTTGGTGTTAATCATATTCATTGAATAAATCGCTTGTGATATATTCCATTTGATCGACAGGTTCATTATCAGAAACAGAAGAACTAAAAAAAAAATTTAAAAGTGGCGTACGATTACCTACTAGCTTGGTTGTATCTGTGATTTGTTTTGATTCTATAATTCGTTTTAGGGATAAAACAAAATTTCCATCTATAGATTGATCGTGATATGGAACAGAATTGATTCTGTGGGATTTTATTTCAGTATTTTATTTAATTAAACTTAATAACAATAATACAGGTTTATATAATGTTTATGTATGTAAATATCAGTATATGTGTATAGATATATCCTTTGTATATGTATTTTTATTTGATCATTATCTGTATATCGGAATTTTATATATATAGATAAATTTATGTCTGCATTTTATCTATTAAGTAAACATATTTTTATACTAATATAAATATTACTATTTATCATTAATATTAATTTTTAATAACAAAACTAGTAATACTAATAATAAAGGTATTAATAATAATACAATTTAAAATAATAGTAATAATATAAATGATACAAATAATAAATGTTATTGTTTTTCTAATAATATTCATAATAATAATAGTAATGATTTTAATGATAATGGTAAAAAAAATAAAAATAATAAACATCTTAATAATAACTAAGATTATAAATTTTATTACTTTACTATATATAATAATACTGATCTCAATGATGATAATCATAATATTAGTAATTTAGATGTATCAAACCTTATATGTATAATAATATTAATAATAATGATATTAATATTACTAATAACAATGAAAGTAATAACATTAATATAACAGCTATCGTTTAATTTGTAATTTATTACTTTAATATTACCTGTTACTAATTATATAATATTTAATAATTGTATGACATATATAAATATATATATATATATATATATATATATATATATATATATATATATATACATACATACATATATTTACACACAATTATTCGTGAATCGTCGAAAATAGTCAAAGGTAAATGCATTCATGTAATATGTTCCAAAATTTTTGAGATTCAACATTACAAACTTTGCTTATCGTGTCGGAAACTTATAAAGACTAAGTTTAAATTTGGTCGAAAATTTTCGGGTCGTCACAGTACCTACCCGTTAAAGAAATTTCGTCCCGAAATTTGAGTGAGGTGGTCATGGCTAACAATAAACATGTTTTCATGACGAATATGAGTTGATAAATAGAGTTTTATCATCATTGAATAATAATGATAAAATAATTCGATTATTCTAAGAATACGAGTGAAGCTATCGCTAAATAGTGAAATGAGAAAGGCAAGTTTCATCATAACTTTTGACTAGTCATGGTTGAATTCCGGAATTCAAGGGTTTTAAAGAAAATCTTTGAAATCTATAAGATTTGATTCTTCGGCGAATAAGGAAATTAAGATCTCTATAAATAAATGTGGTGATCTTCCTCGATTACTCTATCTGAAATTCCCATTATAAATTAAACTCTTTCGTTCCATTATTCTCACCATTCCTATACTTTCTTTCATAGTTCATACATTCAAAAGATTGTGAAAATGCTTAATCCAGTTCTAATCCTTGTCCTTATCCTTACTATCGCAACAATCATTCTCCTTTTCCAACTTCCACCGGAGGAATCTGCTTTCTTCTACTTCGCTCTTGGGGTTATAGTATTTTTGATTCTCCCGTGTCTTTATGTTGCGATAAACATTGATATACACGGTTTGTGATTTCTGTGTTTGTGATCGGCTTTACATTTTTCTTTATATTTCGGAGCTCCATGCTCTTGTTTTCTCTTCCCGACTCCAAGTCAAGCGAATAATGGTCCAGAATTCATAAGTATGGAGTTTCGAATAACTATAGTATTCTAAGCAGAAAGGAATGTATTAGCACGATTTGATTAGTCAAATTACCAGAATCACCGAGAATAGAACTATCAAGAATATACTTTCTTGATATGTTCAGAAGTTAAGCAGAATGAAAGAGTTATGTAACATGACGCATAATAATGTTATAATCTGTGAATCATCATGTTTCATTTAGAAACTCAGCATGACTTACTGTAATATAATCACGTTGATCAAGTGTCATTATATTATACTAACTCATGCATCAGTTCCCAACATTACTTCAATAACATTCATATTTTAAGCTCGAAAGTTTACAGAATATAGAAACTAACAGTTTCTATATGATGTAACACTGATATCACGAAGAGATTTCAGATAACAATAGTTATAAAAAATATCTTCAGAAATATGAAGGATATTTATAATGAAAGATACGATGATATCTTGGAATTTCTAATACCGAAGGATGGTGAAGAAAATTTTCCACAAGATTTTAACATGACTTCGGAGCAAGATATTCTCTAAAGATTTCAACGGATCCAGAATTGTCTGGATTCTTTGAATATAGGGTATGGTCCTTGTATTTGTCCTTGGTCTCCTTCGTGGTTAGCTCAACCCATTTTCCAGTTCCAACTTTTCTGAGCTTTTCTAACATACTATTCTTTATCATCAAACTTCTGATGATTAAGGTCGTTTACGGTTGTCTACGGTTTCTGCTGCTTCATTCAGCTTTTTCAACATTCAGAGTATTGATTTGTGGACTGAGTGCTTTTCAGAATTTCAGAATGAAAGAACATAATTCTAAGAGATAAATGTTATACATATAACTGTTGATGTAGATATGCTGTGAGTTTTCAAAGTACTGATTGCTGATTCCCGGTAATTGGTATGGCAGTTCTTGTTACAAGATGCAGATGAGTATATGATAGGGTTTCAATGAATAAATATAATGATTTATCAGAGAGATTTAAGCCAAGAAGCAACGAGGTTGCTGGTACGTCTGCTGGTAATATGTTGGAATATAAAAGGTTCCCTGGTAATAATAAAAGAGCACGCATAAATATCAAGGTTATAATAAGGTTGTTTCGAACGAAAAGTCGATGTTGACTTGTTGGAGCTGTGACAAAATTTGCTACTTTGAAAGGGATTTCTGAAATGTCCCGTTCTTATTGATTAAAAACGTTCCATATTAATTGATTTCGTTACGAGGTTTTGACCTCTATATGAGACGTTTTTCAAAGACTGCATTCATTTTAAAACAAACCATAACCTTTATTTCATCAATAAAGGTTTAAAAAGCTTTACGTAGATTATCAAATAATGATAATCTAAAATATCCTGTTTACACACGACCATTACATAATGGTTTACAATACAAATATGTTACAACAAAATAAGTTTCTTGAATGCAGTTTTTACACAATATCATACAAGCATGGACTCCAAATCTCGTCCTTATTTAAGTATGCGACAGCGGAAGCTCTTAATAATCACCTGAGAATAAACATGCTTAAAACGTCAACAAAAATGTTGGTGAGTTATAGGTTTAACCTATATATATCAAATCATAATAATAGACCACAAGATTTCATATTTCAATACACATCCCATACATAGAGATAAAAATCATTCATATGGTGAACACCTGGTAACCGACATTAACAAGATGCATATATAAGAATATCCCCATCATTCCGGGACACCCTTCGGATATGATATAAATTTCGAAGTACTAAAGCATCCGGTACTTTGGATGGGGTTTGTTAGGCCCAATAGATCTATCTTTAGGATTCGCGTCAATTAGGGTGTCTGTTCCCTAATTCTTAGATTACCAGACTTAATAAAAAGGGGCATATTCGATTTCGATAATTCAACCATAGAATGTAGTTTCACGTACTTGTGTCTATTTTGTAAATCATTTATAAAACCTGCATGTATTCTCATCCCAAAAATATTAGATTTTAAAAGTGGGACTATAACTCACATTCACAGATTTTTACTTCGTCGGGAAGTAAGACTTGGCCACTGGTTGATTCACGAACCTATAACAATATATACATATATATCAAAGTATGTTCAAAATATATTTACAACACTTTTAATATATTTTGATGTTTTAAGTTTATTAAGTCAGTTGTCCTCGTTAGTAACCTACAACAATTGTCCACAGTTAGATGTACAGAAATAAATCGATAAATATTATCTTGAATCAATCCACGACCCAGTGTATACGTATCTCAGTATTGATCACAACTCAAACTATATATATTTTGGAATCAACCTCAACCCTGTATAGCTAACTCCAACATTCACATATAGAGTGTCTATGGTTGTTCCGAAATATATATAGATGTGTCGACATGATAGGTCGAAACATTGTATACGTGTCTATGGTATCTCAAGATTACATAATATACAATACAAGTTGATTAAGTTATGGTTGGAATAGATTTGTTACCAATTTTCACGTAGCTAAAATGAGAAAAATTATCCAATCTTGTTTTACCCATAACTTCTTCATTTTAAATCTGTTTTGAGTGAATCAAATTGCTATGGTTTCATATTGAACTCTATTTTATGAATCTAAACAGAAAAAGTATAGGTTTATAGTCGGAAAAATAAGTTACAAGTCATTTTTGTAAAGGTAGTCATTTCAGTCGAAAGAACGACGTCTAGATGACCATTTTAGAAAACATACTTCCACTTTGAGTTTAACCATAATTTTTGGATATAGTTTCATGTTCATAATAAAAATCATTTTCCCATAATAAAAACTTTTAAATCAAAGTTTATCATAGTTTTTAATTAACTAACCCAAAACAGCCCGCGGTGTTACTACGACGGCGTAAATCCGGTTTTACGGTGTTTTTCGTGTTTCCAGGTTTTAAATCATTAAGTTAGCATATCATATAGATATAGAACATGTGTTTAGTTGATTTTAAAAGTCAAGTTAGAAGGATTAACTTTTATTTGCGAACAAGTTTAGAATTAACTAAACTATGTTCTAGTGATTACAAGTTTAAACCTTCGAATAAGATAGCTTTATATGTATGAATCGAATGATGTTATGAACATCATTACTACCTCAAGTTCCTTGGATAAACCTACTGGAAATGAGAAAAATAGATCTAGCTTCAAAGGATCCTTGGATGGCTTGAAAGTTCTTGAAGCAGAATCATGACACGAAAACAATTTCAAGTAAGATTTCCACTCGAAATAAGATTGTTATAGTTATAGAAATTGAATTAAAGTTTGAATATGATTATTACCTTGTATTAGAAAGATAACCTACTGTAAGTAACAAAGGTTTCTTGATCTTGGATGATTACTTGGAATGGATTTAGAAAACTTGGAAGTAAACTTGCAATCTTGGAAGTATTCTTGATTTTATGAAACTATAACTTTTGGAATTTATGAAGAACACTTAGAACTTGAAGATAGAACTTAAGAGAGATCAATTAGATGAAGAAAATTGAAGAATGAAATTGTTTGTAGGTGTTTTTGGTCGTTGGTGTATGGATTAGATATAAAGGATATGTAATTTTGTTTTCATGTAAATAAGTCATGAATGATTACTCATATTTTTGTAATTTTATGAGATATTTCATGCTAGTTGCCAAATGATGGTTCCCACATGTGTTAGGTAACTCACATGGTCTGCTAAGAGCTGATAATTGGAGTGTATATACCAATAGTACATACATCTAAAAGCTGTGTATTGTACGAGTACGAATACGGGTGCATACGAGTAGAATTGTTGATGAAACTGAACGAGGATGTAATTGTAAGCATTTTTGTTAAGTAGAAGTATTTTGATAAGTGTCTTGAAGTCTTTCAAAAGTGTATGAATACATATTAAAACTCTACATGTATATACATTTTAACTGAGTCGTTAAGTCATCGTTAGTCGTTACATGTAAATGTTGTTTTGAAACCTTTAGGTTAACGATCTTGTTGAATGTTGTTAACCCATTGTTTATTATAACAAATGAGATGTTAAATTGTTATATTATCATGATATTATGATATATAATATATCTTAGTATGATATATATACAGTTAAATGTCGTTACAACGATAATCGTTACATATATGTCTCGTTTCGAAATCATTAAGTTAGTAGTCTTATTTTTACATATGTATTTCATTGTTAATTCACTTAATAATATATTTACTTATCATTTAACATAATTAACCAAGTGTATCAATATCTTAATATGATTCATATGTACCTAGTAAGACGTTGTTATAACGATAATCGTTATATATATCGTTTTCGAGTTTCTTAAATTAATAGTCTCATTTTTATGTATATAACTAATTGTTAAAATACCTAATGAGATACATACTTATAATAAAATCATGTTAACTATATATATAACCATATATATGTCATCGTATAGTTTTTACAAGTTTTAACGTTCGTGAATCACCGGTCAACATGGGTGGTCAATTGTCTATATGAAACCTATTTCAATTAATCAAGTCTTAACAAGTTTGATTGCTTAACATGTTGGAAACACTTAATTATGTAAATAACAATTTCATTTAATATACATATAAACATGGAAAAGTTAGGGTCACTACAGTACCTACCCGTTAAATAAATTTCGTCCCGAAATTTTAAGCAGTTGGAGATGTTGACGTATCTTCTGGAAATAAATGCTGGTATTTCTTCTTCATCTGATCGTCATGCTCCCAGGTGAACTCGAGTCCTCTACGAGCATTCCATCGAACCTTAACAATCGATATCTTGTTTTGTTTAAGTCTCTTAACCTCACGATCCATTATTTCGACGGGTTCTTCAATGAATTGAAGTTTTTCATTGATTTGGATTTCGTCCAACGGAATAGTGAGATCTTCTTTAGCAAAACATTTCTTCAAATTTGATACGTGGAAAGTGTTATGTACAGCCGCGAGTTGTTGAGGTAGCTCCAGTTGGTAAGCTACTGGTCCGACACGATCTATAATCTTGAATGGTCCAATGTACCTTGGATTTAGTTTCCCCCGTTTACCAAATCGAACAACGCCTTTCCAAGGTGAAACCTTAAGCATGACCATTTCTCCAATTTCAAACTCTATATCTTTTCTTTTACTGTCCGCGTAGCTCTTTTGTCGACTCTGGGCGGTTTTCAATCTTTGTTGAATTTGGATGATTTTCTCGGTAGTTTCTTGTATTATCTCCGGACCCGTAATCTGTCTATCCCCCACTTCACTCAAACAAATCAGAGACCTGCACTTTCTACCATAAAGTAATTCAAACGGCGTCATCTCAATGCTTGAATGGTAGCTGTTGTTGTAGGAAAATTCTGCTAACGGTAGATGTCGATCCCAACTGTTTCTGAAATCAATAACACATGCTCGTAGCATGTCTTCAAGCGTTTGTATCGTCCTTTCGCTCTGCCCATTAGTTTATGGATGATAGGAGGTACTCATGTCTAGACGAGTTCCTAATGCTTGCTGTAATGTCTGCCAGAATCTTGAAATAAATCTGCCATCCCTATCAGAGATAATAGAGATTGGTATTCCATGTCTGGAGACGACTTCCTTCAAATACAGTCGTGCTGACTTCTCCATCTTGCCATCTTCTCTTATTGGCAGGAAGTGTGCTGATTTGGTGAGACGATCAACTATTACCCAAATAGTATCAAAACCACTTGCAGTCCTTGGCAATTTAGTGATGAAATCCATGGTAATGTTTTCCCATTTCCATTCCGGGATTTCAGGTTGTTGAAGTAGACCTGATGGTTTCTGATGCTCAGCTTTGACCTTAGAACACGTCAAACATTCTCCTACGTATTTAGCAACATTGGATTTCATACCCGGCCACCAAAAATGTTTCTTGAGATCCTTGTATATCTTCCCCGTTCCAGGATGTATTGAGTATCTGGTTTTATGAGCTTCTCTAAGTACCATTTCTCTCATATCTCCAAATTTTGGTACCCAAATTCTTTCAGCCCTATACCGGGTTCCATCTTCCCGAATATTAAAATGCTTCTCCGATCCTTTGGGTATTTCATCCTTTAAATTTCCCTCTTTTAAAACTCCTTGTTGCGCCTCCTTTATTTGAGTAGTAAGGTTAGTGTGAATCATTATATTCATAGATTTTACTCGAATGGGTTCTCTGTCCTTTCTGCTCAAGGCGTCGGCTACCACATTTGCCTTCCCCGGGTGGTAACGAATCACAAAGTCATAATCATTCAACAACTCAATCCACCTACGCTGCCTCATATTCAGTTGTTTCTGATTAAATATGTGTTGAAGACTTTTGTGGTCGGTATATATAATACTTTTGACCCCATATAAGTAGTGCCTCCAAGTCTTTAATGCAAAAACAACCGCGCCTAATTCCAAATCATGCGTCGTATAATTTTGCTCGTGAATCTTCAATTGTCTAGACGCATAAGCAATCACCTTCGTCCGTTGCATTAATACACAACCGAGACCTTGCTTTGATGCGTCACAATAAATCATAAAATCATCATTCCCTTCAGGCAATGACAATATAGGTGCCGTAGTTAGCTTTTTCTTCAATAATTGAAACGCCTTCTCTTGTTCATCCTTCCATTCAAATTTTTTCCCTTTATGCGTTAATGCAGTCAAGGGTTTTGCTATTTTGGAGAAATCTTGGATGAATCTTCTGTAGTAACCAGCCAATCCTAAAAATTGACGTATATGCTTCGGAGTTTTTGGGGTTTCCCACTTTTCAACGGTTTCGATCTTTGCCGGGTCCACCTGTATACCTTCTTTGTTCACTATGTGACCGAGGAATTGAACTTCTTCCAACCAAAATGCACACTTTGAAAACTTAGCGTACAGTTTTTCTTTCCTCAATACTTCTAGCACTTTTCTCAAATGTTCTTCGTGCTCTTGATCATTCTTTGAGTAAATAAGTATGTCATCGATGAAAACAATGACAAACTTGTCAAGATATGGCCCACACACTCGGTTCATGAGGTCCATGAACACAGCTGGTGCGTTAGTCAACCCAAATGGCATAACCATAAACTCGTAATGACCATAATGCGTCCTAAAAGCAGTTTTCGGAATATCATCCTCCTTTACTCGCATTTGATGATATCCAGAACGTAAATCAATCTTTGAATAAACTGACGAGCCTTGTAGTTGATCAAACAAGTCGTCAATTCTCGGCAGTGGATAACGGTTTTTGATGGTAAGTTTGTTCAACTCTCTGTAGTCAATACATAACCTAAATGTACCATCCTTCTTCTTGACAAACAAAACAGGAGCTCCCCATGGTGATGTGCTTGGTCGAATGAAACCACGCTCTAAAAGTTCTTGTAATTGTCTTTGCAGTTCTTTCATCTCGCTGGGTGCGAGTCTGTAAGGAGCACGAGCTATTGGTTCAGCTCCTGGTACAAGATCTATTTGAAATTCAACAGATCGATATGGAGGTAGTCCCGGTAATTCTTTCGGAAATACATCGGAAAATTCTTTTGCGACGGGAACATCATTGATGCTCTTTTCTTCAGTTTATACTTTCTCAACGTGTGCTAGAACAGCATAGCAACCTTTTCTTATTAGTTTTTGTGCCTTCAAATTACTAATAAGATGTAGCTTCATGTTGCCCTTTTCTCCGTACACCATTAAGGGTTTTCCTTTTTCTCGTATAATGCGAATTGCATTTTTATAACAAACGATCTCTGCTTTCACTTCTTTCAACCAGTCCATACCGATTATCACATTAAAACTCCCTAACTCTACTGGTATCGAATCAATCTTAAATGTTTCGCTAACCAGTTTAATTTCTCGATTCCGACATATATTATCTGCTGAAATTAATTTACCATTTGCTAATTCGAGTAAAAATTTACTATCCAACGGCGTCAATGGACAACTTAATTTAGCACAAAAATCTCTACTCATATAGCTTCTATCCGCACCCGAATCAAATAAAACGTAAGCAGATTTATTGTCAATAAGAAACGTACCCGTAACAAGCTCCGGGTCTTCCTGTGCCTCTGCCGCATTAATATTGAAAACTCTTCCGTGGCCTTGTCCATTCGTGTTCTCCTGGTTCGGGCAATTTCTAATAATGTGGCCCGGTTTTCCACATTTATAACAAACTACATTGGCATAACTTGCTCCGACACTACTTGCTCCGCCATTACTCGTTCCGACACCATTTGTTCCTTTCATTCTGTTAACCCCTGGTCTGTAGACCTCACACTTCGCAGCGCTATGACCATTTCTTTTACACTTGTTGCAAAATTTGGTGCAGAACCCCGAGTGATACTTTTCACACCTTTGGCATAGCTGCTTCTGATTGTTGTTGTTGTTGCGATTGTTATTGTTGTTGGGATGATTGTTGTAGTTGCTGTTGTTGTTGTTGTTGTTGTTGTTGTTGTTGTTGTTGTTGTTGGGCCGTTTGTTGTAGTTGCGATTGATGTTGAGATTGTTGGGATAATTGTTGCGATTATTGTTATAATTGCTGTTGTTGTATTGGTGATTCTTATCACCGTTTTCCTCCCACTTTCTTTTGACTTGCTTCACATTGGCCTCTTCAGCCGTCTGTTCTTTAATTCTTTCCTCAATCTTGTTCACTAGTTTGTGAGCCATTCTACATGCCTGTTGTATGGAGGTGGGCTCGTGTGAACTTATATCTTCTTGGATTCTTTCCGGTAATCCTTTCACAAACGCGTCGATCTTCTCTTCCTCATCTTCGAACGCTCCCGGACACAATAGGCACAATTCTGTGAATCGTCTTTCATACGTGGTAATATCAAATCCTTGGGTTCGTAACCCTCTAAGTTCTGTCTTGAGCTTATTGACCTCGGTTCTGGGACGGTACTTCTCGTTCATCAAGTGCTTGAATGCTGACCACGGTAATGCGTAGGCATCATCTTGTCCCACTTGCTCTAGATAGGTATTCCACCATGTTAACGCAGAACCTGTGAAGGTATGCGTAGCGTACTTCACTTTGTCCTCTTCAGTACACTTACTTATGGCAAACATCGATTCGACCTTCTCGGTCCACCGTTTCAATCCGATCGGTCCTTCGGTTCCATCAAATTCCAAGGGTTTACAGGCAGTGAATTCTTTGTAGGTGCATCCTACACGATTTCCTGTACTGCTAGATCCAAGGTTATTGTTGGTATGTAGCGCAGCCTATACTGCGGCTATGTTTGAAGCTAGAAAAGTACGGAATTCCTCTTCATTCATATTCACGGTGTGTCGAGTAGTCGGTGCCATTTCCTTCAAAATAGTCAAATGGAACAAGTTAATCATACAGAATATTAAGAGTAGTTAATAGTATTTCGTAGCATAATATGAACTCATTTTAAAAGCTTTTTCTTCATATTAGCGTTTTATAAGTTTAAATTCGGGTAGTACCTACCCGTTAAGTTCATACTTAGTAGCTAATATACAATTCAACTACTACAATTCTATATGAAAAACTGATTATAATAATATTTCGCGTTCAAACTTTTATACAATATTTTACAAACTTACAATACCGTTTATTTTACATAAAGCATGAAATATAGCACACAATAACTTTGATACAAGATAGTTGTGAAGATAATTCTAGCTAGTACACAAGTCGTTCAGCAAAGGCAATAAAGACACGTAATTCATACGTCCAGAAACAAGTCATGCATTCTGGTTTTACTAGGACTACTTCCCATCCTTGGTCTTGTGGAACATAACCGTTATGGCCATTGATAAGACAGCGTGTTGTAACGTCGTCAAAGGGACGATGGTTACGTAATGACCAACAGTCTCGTAATAACCTAAAAACCTCATTTCTTACCCCAATTACCGACTCCATCACTTGTGGGAACGTTTTGTTTAATAGTTGTAGCCCGATGTTCTTTTTCTCACTTTGGTGAGAAGCGAACATTACTAACCCGTAAGCATAACATGCTTCTTTATGTTGCATGTTAGCTGCTTTTTCTAAATCACGAAGCCCTATATTCGGATACATTGAGTCAAAATAATTTCTTAACCCGTTGCGTAAAATAGCATTTGGGTTCCCCGCAATATATGCATCAAAGTAAACACATCGTAACTTATGGATTTCCCAATGTGATATCCCCCATCTTTCGAACGAAAGCCTTTTATAAACCAAGGCATTCTTGGAACGTTCTTCGAATGTCTTACAAACTGATCTCGCCTTAAATAGTTGTGCCGAGGAATTCTAACCGACTCTAGACAAGATTTCATCAATCATGTCTCCTGGTAGTTCTCTTAATTGTCTATCCATTTTGTGTTTTTATACTGTAAAATAGACAAGAGTTAGATTCATAAAAAAAATACTTATTAATACAAGCAATTTTTACATATAACATAAAGCATAAGCACACTATATTACATATATTACACCACACGAATACAACTATCTTATTCCGACTCGCTCGTTTCTGCTTCTTCGGTTTTGGTTCGTTTTGCCAAGTTTCTAGGGATATATGATGTTCCCCTAATACGAGCTGTCGTTTTCCACATTGGTTTAGAAAAACCTGGTGGTTTAGAGGTTCCCGGGTCATTGTTACAACTTAAGGACTTCGGGGGTTGACGATACATATAAAGTTCATCGGGGTTGGAATTAGATTTCTCTATTTTTATGCCCTTTCCCTTATTATTTTCTTTTGCCTTTTTAAATTAAGTTGAGGTAATTTCTATAACATCATCGGAATTCTCGTCGGAATCCGATTCATCGGAGAATTGGTAATCCTCCCAATATTTTGCTTCCTTGGCGGAAACACCATTGACCATAATTAACCTTGGTCGGTTGGTTGAGGATTTTCTTTTACTTAACCGTTTTATTATTTCCCCCACCGGTTCTATTTCTTCTTCCGGTTCCGATTCTTCTTCCGGTTTCGATTCTTCTTCCGGTTCCGATTCTTCTTCCGGTTCCGACTCTTCTTCCGGTTCTGACTCTTCTTCCGGTTCCTCTTCGGGAACTTGTGAATCAGTCCACGAATCATTTCAATTTACATTTGACTCTTCATTATTATTAGGTGAGTCAATGGGACTTGTTCTAGAGGTAGACATCTATCACATAATATCAAACACGTTAAGAGATTAATATATCACATAATATTCACATGTTAAAAATATATAGTTTCCAACAAAATTTGTTAATCAATCATTTTTCAAGTAAACACGGTCAAAGTCCAGACTCACTAATGCATCCTAACAAACTCGATAAGACACACTAATGCAAAATTATGGTTCTCTAAGACCAACGCTCAGATACCAACTGAAATGTCCCGTTCTTATTGATTAAAAACATTCCATATTAATTGATTTCGTTGCGAGGTTTTGACCTCTATATGAGACGTTTTTCAAAGACTGCATTCATTTTAAAACAAACCATAACCTTTATTTCATCAATAAAGGTTTAAAAAGCTTTACGTAGATTATCAAATAATGATAATCTAAAATATCCTGTTTACATACGACCATTACATAAAGGTTTACAATACAAATATGTTACAACGAAATAAGTTTCTTGAATGCAGTTTTTACACAATATCATACAAGCATGGACTCCAAATCTCGTCCTTATTTAAGTATGCGACAGCGGAAGCTCTTAATAATCACCTGAGAATAAACATGCTTAAAACGTCAACAAAAATGTTGGTGAGTTATAGGTTTAACCTATATATTATCAAATCATAATAATAGACCACAAGATTTCATATTTCAATATACATTCCATACATAGAGATAAAAATCATTCATATGGTGAACACCTGGTAACCGACATTAACAAGATGCATATATAAGAATATCCCCATCATTCCGGGACACCCTTAGGATATGATATAAATTTCGAAGTACTAAAGCATCCGGTACTTTGGATGGGGTTTGTTAGGCCCAATAGATCTATCTTTAGGATTCGCGTCAATTAGGGTGTCTGTTCCCTAATTCTTAGATTACCAGACTTAATAAAAATGGGCATATTCGATTTCGATAATTCAACCATAGAATGTAGTTTCACGTACTTGTGTCTATTTTGTAAATCATTTATAAAACTTGCATATATTCTCATCCCAAAAATATTAGATTTTAAAAGTGGGACTATAACTCACATTCACAGATTTTTACTTCGTCGGGAAGTAAGACTTGGCCACTGGTTGATTCACGAACCTATAACAATATATACATATATATCAAAGTATGTTCAAAATATATTTACAACACTTTTAATATATTTTGATGTTTTAAGTTTATTAAGTCAGTTGTCCTCGTTAGTAACCTACAACTAGTTGTCCACAGTTAGATGTACAGAAATAAATCGATAAATATTATCTTGAATCAATCCACGACCCAGTGTATACATATCTCAGTATTGATCACAACTCAAACTATATATATTTTGGAATCAACCTCAACCCTGTATAGCTAACTCCAACATTCACATATAGAGTGTCTATGGTTGTTCCGAAATATATATAGATGTGTCGACATGATAGGTCGAAACATTGTATACATGTCTATGGTATCTCAAGATTACATAATATACAATACAAGTTGATTAAGTTATGGTTGGAATAGATTTGTTACCAATTTTCATGTAGCTAAAATGAGAAAAATTATCCAATCTTGTTTTACCCATAACTTCTTCATTTTAAATCTGTTTTGAGTGAATCAAATTGCTATGGTTTCATATTGAACTCTATTTTATGAATCTAAACAGAAAAAGTATAGGTTTATAGTCAGAAAAATAAGTTACAAGTCATTTTTGTAAAGGTAGTCATTTCAGTCGAAAGAACGACGTCTAGATGACCATTTTAGAAAACATACTTCCACTTTGAGTTTAACCATAATTTTTGGATATAGTTTCATGTTCATAATAAAAATCATTTTCCCAGAAAAACAACTTTTAAATCAAAGTTTATCATAGTTTTTAATTAACTAACCCAAAACAGCCCGCGGTGTTACTACGACGGCGTAAATCCGGTTTTACGGTATTTTTCGTGTTTCCAGGTTTTAAATCATTAAGTTAGCATATCATATAGATATAGAACATGTGTTTAGTTGATTTTAAAAGTCAAGTTAGAAGGATTAACTTTTATTTGCGAACAAGTTTAGAATTAACTAAACTATGTTCTGGTGATTACAAGTTTAAACCTTCGAATAAGATAGCTTTATATGTATGAATCGAATGATGTTATGAACATCATTACTACCTCAAGTTCCTTGGATAAACCTACTGGAAATGAGAAAAATAGATCTAGCTTCAAAGGATCCTTGGATGGCTTGAAAGTTCTTGAAGCAGAATCATGACACGAAAACAATTTCAAGTAAGATTTCCACTCGAAATAAGATTGTTATAGTTATAGAAATTGAATTAAAGTTTGAATATGATTATTACCTTGTATTAGAAAGATAACCTACTGTAAGTAACAAAGGTTTCTTGATCTTGGATGATTACTTGGAATGGATTTAGAAAACTTGGAAGTAAACTTGCAATCTTGGAAGTATTCTTGATTTTATGAAACTAGAACTTTTGGAATTTATGAAGAACACTTAGAACTTGAAGATAGAACTTAAGAGAGATCAATTAGATGAAGAAAATTGAAGAATGAAAGTGTTTGTAGGTGTTTTTGGTCGTTGGTGTATGGATTAGATATAGAGGATATGTAATTTTGTTTTCATGTAAATAAGTCATGAATGATTACTCATATTTTTGTAATTTTATGAGATATTTCATGCTAGTTGTCAAATGATGGTTCCCACATGTGTTAGGTAACTCACATGGTCTGCTAAGAGCTGATCATTGGAGTGTATATACCAATAGTACATACATCTAAAAGCTGTGTATTGTACGAGTACGAATACGGGTGCATACGAGTAGAATTGTTGATGAAACTGAACGAGGATGTAATTGTAAGCATTTTTGTTAATTAGAAGTATTTTGATAAGTGTATTGAAGTCTTTCAAATGTGTATGAATACATATTAAAACACTACATGTATATACATTTTAACTGAGTCGTTAAGTCATCGTTAGTCGTTACATGTAAATGTTGTTTTGAAACCTTTAGGTTAACGATCTTGTTGAATGTTGTTAACCCATTGTTTATTATAACAAATGAGATGTTAAATTGTTATATTATCATTATATTATGATATATAATATATCTTAGTATGATATATATACAGTTAAATGTCGTTACAACGATAATCGTTACATATATGTCTCGTTTCGAAATCATTAAGTTAGGAGTCTTATTTTTACATATGTATTTCATTGTTAATACACTTAATAATATATTTACTTATCATTTAACATAATTAACCAAGTGTATCAATATCTTAATATGATTCATATGTACCTAGTAAGACGTTGTTATAACGATAATCATTATATATATCGTTTTCGAGTTTCTTAAATTAATAGTCTCATTTTTATGTATATAACTCATTGTTAAAATACCTAATGAGATACATACTTATAATAAAATCATGTTAACTATATATATAACCATATATATGTCATCGTATAGTTTTTACAATTTTTAACGTTCGTGAATCACCGGTCAACATGGGTGGTCAATTGTCTATATGAAACCTATTTCAATTAATCAAGTATTAACAAGTTTGATTGCTTAACATGTTAGAAACACTTAATCATGTAAATAACAATTTCATTTAATATATATATATAAACATGGAAAAGTTCGGGTCACTACATGCCTCTCGGCTACTGCCAACCCTTGTAAGGGATCACAAGGAGTAAGAGTCAATGCTTCGTCACAGGTAACACTGTGAGAACCTCCTTTACGACTAACCCGCCATACATGGACGGCTTTATACCAGCTCTGATGCCAACTGAAATGCCCCGTCCTAATCCATCTGGACGAAGTCTTCAACAGTTGGTCCCATTGCGAGGTTCTGACCTCTATATGCCATAAACGACTCCATTTAATATGAGAAAATGCACAGCGGAAGATTTATTTCATACCTGAGAATAAACATGCTTTCAAGTGTCAACCAAAAGGTTGGTGAGTTCATAAGTTTATCTTAAAATAATAAAATTCATCATTTTGATAGACCACAAAATTTAAATGCTGCATGGTACAAATGGGCCCGAATCCTATACACACCTGTAATGTACATGCTATATCTTTTAAATACAGTACATCTTTTTCGTGTACGAAACCATTTTCATAAATCATAGTAACCGTACACATATCTTGTGCACAAAAATAACGTACACATAACCTGTGTATAAAATCATTCTCTCGATATATAACATTCACATCAACTGGTGGCAATTATCATGTCCACATAATTCAATGGTGGTAATTATCATGTCCACATAATTCAATAATAATTCGCAGAACTTCTGTCTGCATAATAATTCATTCGAGGAATGTTTTGCTTGTGTCTATCTCGTCAAACATTTATAAAAGCATTTCATGTATTCGCAGTCCAAAATATATTTCAAAAGCATTTAATAAAGCAGTTGTAAAAATAGCTCATGTATTCTCAGTCCCAAAAATGTAAAGAGAAAAAAGGGAGCAAATGAACTCACGCATATAAATATTGCAAAAACAGTTATTTAAACATTGCATGTATTCTCAGCCCAAAAATGTAATGAGTAAAAAGGGAGCAAATGAACTCACGCATATAAATATTGCAAAAACAGTTATTTAAACATTGCATGTATTCTCAGCCCAAAAATGAAATGAGTAAAAAGGGAACAAATGAACTCACGCATATAAATATTGCAAAAACAGTTATTTAAACATTGCATGTATTCTCAGCCCAAAAATATAATGAGTAAAAAGGGAGCAAATGAACTCACGCATATAAATATTGCAAAAACAGTTATTTAAACATTGCATGTATTCTCAGCCCAAAAATGTAATGAGTAAAAGGGGAGCAAATGAACTCACCTAATGTATTTTGTAGTAAAAATACATATGACGACATTAGACAAACTGAACAATGCAGGGTTGGCCTCGGATTCACGAACCTATATCATTTATATATATATTAACACATATAATCGTAATTCAAATAATTCCATCTATTAATTGTATAGTATTTATATATTTAGTGTTGTAGTTTATATATAATTTGTACTAAATTCTAATATATATTTATTTATATTGATATAACTTATGTTATATGTTTATTTATTTTGTGTATATATATAATAGAAATGTTAATATTTTTTATATATAATCACAGGTAATATTAATATAATTATAGTATAAGTATATTTTTATTTACAAAATATTTATTTTTTATAATAATATAACAATAATTATGATAATGAAATTTTAAATAAAAAATAGTTTTAAATAATGAAAAAATTTAATAATAGTAATGATAATAATATTGATAACTATAACATCTATAATACAAAAAAAAATATTTTTTTTACTAATAATGATATCAATAATAACAATAATAATAATAATAATAATAATAATAATAATAATAATAATAATAATAATAATAATAATAATAATAATAATAATAATAATAATAATAATAATAATAATAATAATAAAAACTACCTTTGAAGATTTCCTAAAAAAAATAGAATGCTTCTAACAAGGCTCGAACTCATGACCTCACGCTTAATCCGAAAACAAAACCTGATAACCCTCATCACATAATCATATTGAATACGGGATAATCAATGATTTAATCTCCCTGGTTTCGTTATCAATACAAACAGATGGGTAGTGAGCTTCGGCCCGTTTTGAAATTCTAGCTCATAGCAGACCCAATGTTTAAACAACCTAATTTAATAGTCCTTTTAAGGTTTGTGTTTGGTTTATGTTGGGATTAGGAGGTCTCGTACAGGAGTAGTCGACAGATTTTGGTTCTTCTCTGCACATAATCAATCCTCTTCATAATCGTAGCTCTAATCATGAACGTAACCTTCATCATCTATACATTAACATCACAATCACCATCTTAACTCGCATCACCTTCTTCTCTGTTTCACATCATAATCTTTAATGTATTCATCATCAATCATTCGTTTGACAGCAACAGAATGGAAAACAAATGGAGAAACAACAAAAGAAAGACACGCGGTTTAATAGTACTCGCTTTCATCATCAACTCTTCGGCCCACCATGAACCTAAAAGAAAGTCTCGGTCAATTAAATACATCCTCACTTTTCGAGTGGATTACAACATACATGCTTTCATCACCCACTCCACTCTTTTATTACTTTTCCTATTAAATTCTTTTGACCCTCAATTTGTGTAACGAATTTGAGTAACCGGCCCCATTCTCAATTGATTCACCACAACCCTTTATAATTAATAAATCGTGCATGATAACCTTGTGACCATATGAAAGATTATAGGTGTTACTTGAGTGGAATACCACAACCATTTATAGGGCGTACCAGTTGTAGCAAATCCATCATCCTTCATTCTTTATCTTCACATAAACCGAAAAGGAATTATAGCAGTAGTAGTCGATACAAGGTGGTGGTTCTTGATCGAGGGTATAGAGCGAGAAAGAGAGAAAAAAAGTGGTAGATTTATGGGGATGAAAACAGCAAGCAGTGTAGTGGAATCAATGGTGATAGTGTCAGGTGTGATAGATGGTGGCGTATGGTTGTTTTGCTTGTGGTTCTCGAGCAGAAAGAGAGTGAAAGAGTGAGAGATATTGAGGTTCGAATAAAAAGAAAGAAAAGAAAGAAGAACACACCGTAGATATGTTGATGGTGATGCTACGTTGGAACCATGGTGTAGTAGTGTTAAAAGGTGGTGATCAAGTAAAGATAAAGTGATGGTTGTCCTCGGCCATCACTAGAACCCGAATAGCAGTTGTAATAAATAATGATGGTTCATGGTTGGTGGCTTATGAAGATGGTCGTGGTTGTAGTGACCCGAACTTTTCCATGTTTATATATATTAATTGAGATTGATATTTACATGATTAAATGTTTCCAACATGTTAAGCAATCAAACTTGTTAAGACTTGATTAATTGAAATATGTTTCATATAGACAATTGACCACCCAAGTTGACCGGCGATTCACGAACGTTAAAACTTGTAAAAACGACTTGACGATATATATATGGATATACATATGGTTAACATGAGATTATGATAAGTAAGTATCTCCATAAGTATATTAACAATGAGTTATATACATATAAACAAGACTACTAACTTAAGGATTTCGAAACGAGACATATATGTAACGATTATCGTTGTAACGACATTTAAATGTATATATATCATATTAAGATATATTAATATATCATAATATCATGATAATATAATAATTTAACATCTCATTAGATATAATAAACAATGGGTTAACAACATTAATTGAGATCGTTAACTTAAAGGTTTCAAAACAACACTTACATGTAACGACTAACGATGACTTAACGACTCCGTTAAAATGTATATACATGTAGTGTATTTAGATGTATTAAAATACTTTTGGAAGACTTCAAGACATATATCAAAACACTCATACTTAATGAAAATGGTTACAGTTACTTTCCCATTCTTTTCTTTCATCAAGAATTCTAGTCGTATTCTTACCCGTATTATACACAGCTTCAAAACGTACTTACTATGGGTATATACCAATAGGAACTAGCATGGGATTCCACTCTTGATTATGTCATGTATGACTAATCAATTTTAACATCTACCATGAGCTAGTCAACTAACTAGAACTCCTTTTAACCCCACTCACCACTCACCAATTAACACTCATCATTCACTCCATTTCACTTCCAAATCTCTTTCTAATTCTCTCTCAACACACCCACACTATTATGAACGTATTTTTCCAGTAGTTAATCATCATCTTCATCAAAAATCACTTCAAGAATCAAGCTATAATCATCATAGGAAGAACACTTCAAGAATACTTCAAAAATCCCTTCAAGTTTACTAATTTACTTCCAAGCTTTCTAATCCATTCCAAGTAATCATCTAAGATCAAGAAACCTTTGTTATATACAGTAGGTTATCTTTCTTATTCAAGGTAATATTCATATTCAAACTTTGATTCAATTTCTATAACTATAAACTATCTTAATTCGAGCAAAAATCTTACTTGAACTTGTTTTTGTGTCATGATCCTACTTCAAGAACTTTCAAGCCATCCAAGATCCTTTGAAGCTAGATCATTTCTTGTCACTTCCAGTAGGTTTACCTACTAAACTTGAGGTAGTAATGATGTTCATAACATCATTCGATTCATATATATAAAACTATCTTATTCGAAGGTTTAAACTCGTAATCACTAGAACATAGTTTAGTTAATTCTAAACTTGTTCGCAAACAAAAGTTAATCCTTCTAACTTGACTTTTAAAATTAACTAAACACATGTTCTATATCTATATGATATGCTAACTTAATGATTTAAAACCTGGAAACACGAAAAACACCGTAAAACCGGATTTACGCCGTCGTAGTAACACCGCGGGCTGTTTTGGGTTAGTTAATTAAAAACTATGATAAACTTTGATTTAAAAGTTGTTATTCTGAGAAAATGATTTTTATTATGAACATGAAACTATATCCAAAAATTATGGTTAAACTCAAAGTGGAAGTATGTTTTCTAAAATGGTCATCTAGACGTCGTTCTTTCGACTGAAATGACTACCTTTACAAAAACGACTTGTAACTTATTTTTCCGACTATAAACCTATACTTTTTCTGTTTAGATTCATAAAATACAGTTCAATATGAAACCATAGCAATTTGATTCATTCAAAACGGATTTAAAATGAAGAAGTTATGGGTAAAACAAGATTGGATAATTTTTCTCATTTTAGCTACGTGAAAATTGGTAACAAATCTATTCCAACCATAACTTAATCAACTTGTATTGTATATTATGTAATCTTGAGATACCATAGACACGTATACAATGTTTCGACCTATCATGTCGACACATCTATATATATTTCGGAACAACCATAGACACTCTATATGTGAATGTTGGAGTTAGCTATACAGGGTTGAGGTTGATTCCAAAATATATATAGTTTGAGTTGTGATCAATACTGAGATACGTATACACTGGGTCGTGGATTGATTCAAGATAATATTTATTGATTTATTTCTGTACATCTAACTGTGGACAACTAGTTGTAGGTTACTAACGAGGACAGCTGACTTAATAAACTTAAAACATCAAAATATATTAAAAGTGTTGTAAATATATTTTGAACATACTTTAATATATATGTATATATTGTTATAGGTTCGTGAATCAACAGTGGCCAAGTCTTACTTCTCGACGAAGTAAAAATCTGTGAAAGTGAGTTATAGTCCCACTTTTAAAATCTAATATTTTTGGGATGAGAATACATGCAGGTTTTATAAATGATTTACAAAATAGACACAAGTACGTGAAACTACATTCTATGGTTGAATTATCGAAATCGAATATGCCCCTTTTTATTAAGTCTGGTAATCTAAGAATTAGGGAACAGACACCCTAATTGACGCGAATCCTAAAGATAGATCTATTGGGCTTAACAAACCCCATCCAAAGTACCGGATGCTTTAGTACTTCGAAATTTATATCATATCCGAAGGGTGTCCCGGAATGATGGGGATATTCTTATATATGCATCTTGTTAATGTCGGTTACCAGGTGTTCACCATATGAATGATTTTTATCTCTATGTATGGGATATGTATTGAAATATGAAATCTTGTGGTCTATTATTATGATTTGATATATATAGGTTAAACCTATAACTCACCAACATTTTTGTTGACGTTTTAAAGCATGTTTATTCTCAGGTGATTATTAAGAGCTTCCGCTGTCGCATACTTAAATAAGGACGAGATTTGGAGTCCATGCTTGTATGATATTGTGTAAAAACTGCATTCAAGAAACTTATTTTGTTGTAACATATTTGTATTGTAAACCATTATGTAATGGTCGTGTGTAAACAGGATATTTTAGATTATCATTATTTGATAATCTACGTAAAACTTTTAAACCTTTATTGATGAAATAAAGGTTATGGTTTGTTTTAAAATGAATGCAGTCTTTGAAAAACGTCTCATATAGAGGTCAAAACCTCGCAACGAAATCAATTAATATGGAACGTTTTTAATCAATAAGAACGGGACATTTCAGTTGGTATCAGAGCGTTGGTCTTAGAGAACCAGAATTTTGCATTAGTGTGTCTTATGTAGTTTGTTAGGATGCATTAGTGAGTCTGGACTTCGACCGTGTTTACTTGAAAAAATGATTGCTTAACAAATTTTGTTGGAAACTATATATTTTTAACATGTGAATATTATGTGATATATTAATCTCTTAACGCTTTTGATATTATGTGATAGATGTCTACCTCTAGAACAAGTCCCATTGACTCACCTAATAATAATGAAGAGTCAAATGTAAATTGGAATGATTCGTGGACTGATTCACAAGTTCCCGAAGAGGAACCGGAAGAAGAGTCGGAACCAGAAGAAGAATCGGAATCGGAAGAAGAATCGGAACCGGATGAAGAAATAGAACCGGTGGGGGAAATAATAAAACGGTTAAGTAAAAGAAAATCCTCAACCAACCGACCAAGGTTAATTATGGTCAATGGTGTTTCCGCTAAGGAAGCAAAATATTGGGAGGATTACCAATTCTCCGATGAATCGAATTCCGACGAGAATTCCGATGATGTTATAGAAATTACCCCAACTGAATTTAAAAAGGCAAAAGAAAATAATAAGGGAAAGGGCATAAAAATAGAGAAATCTAATTCCAACCCCGATGAACTTTATATGTATCGTCAACCCCCGAAGTCCTTAAGTTGTAACAATGACCCGGGAACCTCTAAACCACCAGGTTTTTCTAAACCAATGTGGAAAATAACGGCTCGTATTAGGGGAACATCATATATCCCTAGAAACTTGGGAAAACGAACCAAAACCAAAGAAGAAGAAACAAGCGAGTCGGAATAAGATAGTTGTATTCGTGTGGTGTAATATATGTAATATAGTGTGCTTATGCTTTATGATATATGTAAAAATTGCTT
This sequence comes from Rutidosis leptorrhynchoides, assembly GCF_046630445.1. NCBI lineage: Eukaryota > Viridiplantae > Streptophyta > Magnoliopsida > Asterales > Asteraceae > Rutidosis > Rutidosis leptorrhynchoides. Next base: position 666,718,226 of record NC_092334.1, read on the forward strand.
GTATTAATAAGTATTTTTTTATGAATCTAACTCTTGTCTATTTTACAGTATAAAAACACAAAATGGATAGACAACCCAATATTTTAAGAGACCTACCCGGAGACATGATTGATGAAATCTTGTCTAGAGTCGGTCAGAATTCCTCGGCACAACTATTTAAGGCGAGATCAGTTTGTAAGACATTCGAAGAACGTTCCAAGAATGATTTGGTTTATAAAAGGCTTTCGTTCGGAAGATGGGGGATATCACATTGGGAAATCCATAAGTTACGATGTGTTTACTTTGACGCATATATTGCGGGGAACCCAAATGCTATTTTACGCAACGGGTTAAGAAATTATTTTGACTCAGTATATCCAAATATAGGACTTCGTGATTTAGAAAAAGCGGCTAACATGCAACATAAAGAAGCATGTTATGCTTACGGGTTAGTAATGTTCGCTTCTCACCAAAGTGAGAACAAGAACATCGGGCTACAACTATTAAACAAAACGTTCCCTCAAGTGACGGAGTCGGTAATTGGGGTAAGAAATGAGGTTTTTAGGTTATTACGAGACTGTTGGTCATTACGTAACCCTCGTCCCTTTGACGACGTTACAACACGCTGTCTTATCAACGGCCATAACGGTTATGTTCCACAAGACCAAGGATGGGAAGTAATCCTAGTAAAACCAGAATGCATGACTTGTTTCTGGACGTATGAATTACGTGTCTTTATTGCCTTTGCTGAACGACTTGTGTACTAGCTAGAATTATCTTCACAACCATCTTGTATCAAAATTATTGTGTGCTATATTTCATGCTATATGTAAAATAAGTGGTATTGTAAGTTTGTAAAATATTGTGTAAAAGTTTGAACGCGAAATATTATTACAATCTGTTTTTCATATAGAATTGTAGTAGTTGAATTGTATATTAGCTACTAAGTATGAACTTAACGGGTAGGTACTACCCGAATTTAAACTTATAAAACGCTAATATGAAGAAAAAGCTTTTATAAATGAGTTCATATTATGCTACGAAATACTATTAACTACTCTTAATATTCTGTATGATTAACTTGTTCCATTTAACTATTTTGAAGGAAATGGCACCGACTACTCGACACACTGTGAATATGAATGAAGAGGAATTCCGTACTTTTCTAGCTTCAAACATAGCTGCAGTACAGGCTGCGCTATATACCAACAATAACCTTGGATCTGGCAGTACAGGAAATCGTGTAGGATGCACCTACAAAGAATTCACTGCCTGCAAACCTTTAGAATTTGATGGAACCGAAGGACCGATCGGATTGAAACGGTGGACCGAGAAGGTCGAATCGGTGTTTGCCATAAGTAAGTGTACTGAAGAGGACAAAGTGAAGTACGCTACGCATACCTTTACAGGTTCTGCGTTAACATGGTGGAATACCTATCTAGAGCAAGTGGGACAAGATGATGCGTACGCACTACCGTGGTCAGCATTCAAGCACTTGATGAACGAGAAGTACCGTCCCAGAACCGAGGTCAATAAGCTCAAGACAGAACTTAGAGGGTTACGAACCCAAGGATTTGATATTACCACGTATGAAAGACGATTCACAGAATTGTGCCTATTGTGTCCGGGAGCATTCGAAGATGAGGAAGAGAAGATCGACGCGTTTGTGAAAGGATTACCAGAAAGAATCCAAGAAGATATAAGTTCACACGAGCCCGCCTCCATACAACAGGCATGTAGAATGGCTCACAAACTAGTGAACCAGATTGAAGAAAGAATTAAAGAACAGACTGCTGAAGAGGCCAATGTGAAGCAAGTCAAAAGAAAGTGGGAGGAAAACGGTGATAAGAATCACCAATACAATAACAACAGCAATTATAACAATAATCGCAACAACTATCCTAACAATCGCAACTACAACAAACGGCCCAACAACAACAACAACAACAACAGCAACCACAAAAATCATCTTAACAACAATAATAACCGCAACAACAACAACAATCAGAAGCAGCTATGCCAAAGGTGTGAAAAGTATCACTCGGGGTTCTGCACCAAATTTTGCAACAAGTGTAAAAGAAATGGTCATAGCGTGGCGAAGTGTGATGTCTACGGACCAGGGGTTAACAGAACGAAAGGAACAAATGGTGTCGGAACAAGTAATGGCGGAGCAAGTAGTGTCGGAGCAAGTTATGCCAATGTAGTTTGTTATAAATGTGGAAAACCGGGCCACATTATTAGAAATTGCCCGAACCAGGAGAACACGAATGGACAAGGCCGCGGAAGAGTTTTCAATATTAATGCGGCAGAGGCACAGGAAGACCCGGAGCTTGTTACGGGTACGTTTCTTATTGACAATAAATCTGCTTACGTTTTATTTGATTCGGGTGCGGATAGAAGCTATATGAGTAGAGATTTTTGTGCTAAATTAAATTGTCCATTGACGCCTTTGGATAGTAAATTTTTACTCGAATTAGCAAATGGTAAATTAATTTCAGCAGATAATATATGTCGGAATCGAGAAATTAAACTGGTTAGCGAAACATTTAAGATTGATTTGATACCAGTAGAGTTAGGGAGTTTTGATGTGATAATCGGTATGGACTGGTTGAAAGAAGTGAAAGCAGAGATCGTTTGTTACAAAAATGCAATTCGCATTATACGAGAAAAAGGAAAACCCTTAATGGTGTACGGAGAAAAGGGCAACACGAAGCTACATCTTATTAGTAATTTGAAGGCACAAAAACTAATAAGAAAAGGTTGCTATGCTGTTCTAGCACACGTCGAGAAAGTACAAACTGAAGAAAAGAGCATCAATGATGTTCCCATTGCAAAAGAATTTCCCGATGTATTTCCGAAAGAATTACCGGGATTACCCCCACAGCGATCCGTTGAATTTCAAATAGATCTTGTACCAGGAGCTGCACCAATAGCTCGTGCTCCTTACAGACTCGCACCCAGCGAGATGAAAGAACTGCAAAGCCAATTACAAGAACTTTTAGAGCGTGGTTTCATTCGACCAAGCACATCACCGTGGGGAGCTCCTGTTTTGTTTGTTAAGAAGAAAGATGGTACATTCAGGTTGTGTATCGACTACCGAGAGTTGAACAAACTTACCATCAAGAACCGCTACCCACTACCGAGAATCGATGACTTATTTGATCAACTACAAGGCTCGTCTGTTTATTCAAAGATTGACTTACGTTCCGGGTATCATCAAATGCGGGTGAAAGAAGATGATATTCCAAAGACTGCTTTCAGAACACGTTACGGTCATTACGAGTTTATGGTCATGCCGTTTGGTTTAACTAATGCACCAGCTGTGTTCATGGACCTTATGAACCGAGTGTGTGGACCATACCTTGACAAGTTTGTCATTGTTTTCATTGATGACATACTTATTTACTCAAAGAATGACCAAGAACACGGTGAACATTTGAGAAAGGTGTTAGAAGTATTGAGGAAGGAAGAATTGTACGCTAAGTTTTCAAAGTGTGCATTTTGGTTGGAAGAAGTTCAATTCCTCGGTCACATAGTGAACAAAGAAGGTATTAAGGTGGATCCGGCAAAGATAGAAACTGTTGAAAAGTGGGAAACCCCGAAAACTCCGAAACACATACGCCAGTTTTTAGGACTAGCTGGTTACTACAGAAGGTTCATCCAAGACTTTTCCAGAATAGCAAAACCCTTGACTGCATTAACGCATAAAGGGAAGAAATTTGAATGGAATGATGAACAAGAGAAAGCGTTTCAGTTATTGAAGAAAAAGCTAACTACGGCACCTATATTGTCATTGCCTGAAGGGAATGATGATTTTGTGATTTATTGTGACGCATCAAAGCAAGGTCTCGGTTGTGTATTAATGCAACGAACGAAGGTGATTGCTTATGCGTCTAGACAATTGAAGATTCATGAACAAAATTATACGACGCATGATTTGGAATTAGGCGCGGTTGTTTTTGCATTAAAGACTTGGAGGCACTACTTATATGGGGTCAAAAGTATTATATATACCGACCACAAAAGTCTTCAACACATATTTAATCAGAAACAACTGAATATGAGGCAGCGTAGGTGGATTGAATTATTGAATGATTACGACTTTGAGATTCGTTACCACCCAGGAAAGGCAAATGTGGTAGCCGATGCCTTGAGCAGGAAGGACAGAGAACCCATTCGAGTAAAATCTATGAATATAATGATTCATAATAACCTTACTACTCAAATAAAGGAGGCGCAACAAGGAGTTTTAAAAGAAGGAAATTTAAAGGATGAAATACCCAAAGGATCGGAGAAGCATCTTAATATTCGGGAAGACGGAACCCGGTATAGGGCTGAAAGGATTTGGGTACCAAGATTTGGAGATATGAGAGAAATGGTACTTAGAGAAGCTCATAAAACCAGATACTCAATACATCCTGGAACGGGGAAGATGTACAAGGATCTCAAGAAACATTTTTGGTGGCCGGGTATGAAAGCCGATGTTGCTAAATATGTAGGAGAATGTTTGACGTGTTCTAAGGTCAAAGCTGAGCATCAGAAACCATCAGGTCTACTTCAACAACCCGAAATCCCAGAATGGAAATGGGAAAACATTACCATGGATTTCATCACTAAATTGCCAAGGACTGCAGGTGGTTTTGATACTATTTGGATAATAGTTGATCGTCTCACCAAATCAGCACACTTTCTGCCAATAAGAGAAGATGACAAGATGGAGAAGTTAGCACGACTGTATTTGAAGGAAGTCGTCTCCAGACATGGAATACCAATCTCTATTATCTCTGATAGGGATGGTAGATTTATTTCAAGATTCTGGCAGACATTACAGCAAGCATTAGGAACTCGTCTAGACATGAGTACTGCCTATCATCCACAAACTGATGGGCAGAGCGAAAGGACGATACAAACGCTTGAAGACATGCTACGAGCATGTGTTATTGATTTCGGAAACAGTTGGGATCGACATCTACCATTAGCAGAATTTTCCTACAACAACAGCTACCATTCAAGCATTGAGATGGCGCCGTTTGAAGCACTTTATGGTAGAAAGTGCAGGTCTCCGATTTGTTGGAGTGAAGTGGGGGATAGACAGATTACGGGTCCGGAGATTATACAAGAAACTACCGAGAAGATCATCCAAATTCAACAACGGTTGAAAACCGCCCAAAGTCGACAAAAGAGCTACGCTGACATTAAAAGAAAAGATATAGAATTTGAAATTGGAGAGATGGTCATGCTTAAAGTTGCACCTTGGAAAGGCGTTGTTCGATTTGGTAAACGAGGGAAATTAAATCCAAGGTATATTGGACCATTCAAGATTATTGATCGTGTCGGACCAGTAGCTTACCGACTTGAGTTACCTCAACAACTCGCGGCTGTACGTAACACTTTCCACGTCTCGAATTTGAAGAAATGTTTTGCTAAAGAAGATCTCACTATTCCGTTAGATGAAATCCAAGTCAATGAAAAACTCCAATTCATCGAAGAACCCGTCGAAATAATGGATCGTGAGGTTAAAAGACTTAAGCAAAACAAGATACCAATTGTTAAGGTTCGATGGAATGCTCGTAGAGGACCCGAGTTCACCTGGGAGCGTGAAGATCAGATGAAGAAGAAATACCCGCATCTATTTCCAGAAGATTCGTCAACACCTTCAACAGCTTAAAATTTCGGGACGAAATTTATTTAACGGGTAGGTACTGTAGTGACCCGAACTTTTCCATGTTTATATATATTAATTGAGATTGATATTTACATGATTAAATGTTTCCAACATGTTAAGCAATCAAACTTGTTAAGACTTGATTAATTGAAATATGTTTCATATAGACAATTGACCACCCAAGTTGACCGGCGATTCACGAACGTTAAAACTTGTAAAAACGACTTGACGATATATATATGGATATACATATGGTTAACATGAGATTATGATAAGTAAGTATCTCCATAAGTATATTAACAATGAGTTATATACATATAAACAAGACTACTAACTTAAGGATTTCGAAACGAGACATATATGTAACGATTATCGTTGTAACGACATTTAAATGTATATATATCATATTAAGATATATTAATATATCATAATATCATGATAATATAATAATTTAACATCTCATTAGATATAATAAACAATGGGTTAACAACATTAATTGAGATCGTTAACTTAAAGGTTTCAAAACAACACTTACATGTAACGACTAACGATGACTTAACGACTCCGTTAAAATGTATATACATGTAGTGTATTTAGATGTATTAAAATACTTTTGGAAGACTTCAAGACATATATCAAAACACTCATACTTAATGAAAATGGTTACAGTTACTTTCCCATTCTTTTCTTTCATCAAGAATTCTAGTCGTATTCTTACCCGTATTATACACAGCTTCAAAACGTACTTACTATGGGTATATACCAATAGGAACTAGCATGGGATTCCACTCTTGATTATGTCATGTATGACTAATCAATTTTAACATCTACCATGAGCTATTCAACTAACTAGAACTCCTTTTAACCCCACTCACCACTCACCAATTAACACTCATCATTCACTCCATTTCACTTCCAAATCTCTTTCTAATTCTCTCTCAACACACCCACACTATTATGAACGTATTTTTCCAGTAGTTAATCATCATCTTCATCAAAAATCACTTCAAGAATCAAGCTATAATCATCATAGGAAGAACACTTCAAGAATACTTCAAAAATCCCTTCAAGTTTACTAATTTACTTCCAAGCTTTCTAATCCATTCCAAGTAATCATCTAAGATCAAGAAACCTTTGTTATATACAGTAGGTTATCTTTCTTATTCAAGGTAATATTCATATTCAAACTTTGATTCAATTTCTATAACTATAAACTATCTTAATTCGAGCAAAAATCTTACTTGAACTTGTTTTTGTGTCATGATCCTACTTCAAGAACTTTCAAGCCATCCAAGATCCTTTGAAGCTAGATCATTTCTTGTCACTTCCAGTAGGTTTACCTACTAAACTTGAGGTAGTAATGATGTTCATAACATCATTCGATTCATATATATAAAACTATCTTATTCGAAGGTTTAAACTCGTAATCACTAGAACATAGTTTAGTTAATTCTAAACTTGTTCGCAAACAAAAGTTAATCCTTCTAACTTGACTTTTAAAATTAACTAAACACATGTTCTATATCTATATGATATGCTAACTTAATGATTTAAAACCTGGAAACACGAAAAACACCGTAAAACCGGATTTACGCCGTCGTAGTAACACCGCGGGCTGTTTTGGGTTAGTTAATTAAAAACTATGATAAACTTTGATTTAAAAGTTGTTATTCTGAGAAAATGATTTTTATTATGAACATGAAACTATATCCAAAAATTATGGTTAAACTCAAAGTGGAAGTATGTTTTCTAAAATGGTCATCTAGACGTCGTTCTTTCGACTGAAATGACTACCTTTACAAAAACGACTTGTAACTTATTTTTCCGACTATAAACCTATACTTTTTCTGTTTAGATTCATAAAATACAGTTCAATATGAAACCATAGCAATTTGATTCATTCAAAACGGATTTAAAATGAAGAAGTTATGGGTAAAACAAGATTGGATAATTTTTCTCATTTTAGCTACGTGAAAATTGGTAACAAATCTATTCCAACCATAACTTAATCAACTTGTATTGTATATTATGTAATCTTGAGATACCATAGACACGTATACAATGTTTCGACCTATCATGTCGACACATCTATATATATTTCGGAACAACCATAGACACTCTATATGTGAATGTTGGAGTTAGCTATACAGGGTTGAGGTTGATTCCAAAATATATATAGTTTGAGTTGTGATCAATACTGAGATACGTATACACTGGGTCGTGGATTGATTCAAGATAATATTTATTGATTTATTTCTGTACATCTAACTGTGGACAACTAGTTGTAGGTTACTAACGAGGACAGCTGACTTAATAAACTTAAAACATCAAAATATATTAAAAGTGTTGTAAATATATTTTGAACATACTTTAATATATATGTATATATTGTTATAGGTTCGTGAATCAACAGTGGCCAAGTCTTACTTCTCGACGAAGTAAAAATCTGTGAAAGTGAGTTATAGTCCCACTTTTAAAATCTAATATTTTTGGGATGAGAATACATGCAGGTTTTATAAATGATTTACAAAATAGACACAAGTACGTGAAACTACATTCTATGGTTGAATTATCGAAATCGAATATGCCCCTTTTTATTAAGTCTGGTAATCTAAGAATTAGGGAACAGACACCCTAATTGACGCGAATCCTAAAGATAGATCTATTGGGCTTAACAAACCCCATCCAAAGTACCGGATGCTTTAGTACTTCGAAATTTATATCATATCCGAAGGGTGTCCCGGAATGATGGGGATATTCTTATATATGCATCTTGTTAATGTCGGTTACCAGGTGTTCACCATATGAATGATTTTTATCTCTATGTATGGGATATGTATTGAAATATGAAATCTTGTGGTCTATTATTATGATTTGATATATATAGGTTAAACCTATAACTCACCAACATTTTTGTTGACGTTTTAAAGCATGTTTATTCTCAGGTGATTATTAAGAGCTTCCGCTGTCGCATACTTAAATAAGGACGAGATTTGGAGTCCATGCTTGTATGATATTGTGTAAAAACTGCATTCAAGAAACTTATTTTGTTATAACATATTTGTATTGTAAACCATTATGTAATGGTCGTGTGTAAACAGGATATTTTAGATTATCATTATTTGATAATCTACGTAAAACTTTTAAACCTTTATTGATGAAATAAAGGTTATGGTTTGTTTTAAAATGAATGCAGTCTTTGAAAAACGTCTCATATAGAGGTCAAAACCTCGCAACGAAATCAATTAATATGGAACGTTTTTAATCAATAAGAACGGGACATTTCAGTGGTTGAATGGTTGCAACGATGGTTGGTGTTAGGGTGCTGAAGATGTCGTGAAACATTAACCAGGAATAATATTTGGGGTTTTCGTTTGGTTCTTGTTTGCATTGAACTAGAAATTGGTAAGTAACTAACGAAGTATAGTAGTGGTTTTCCAGGAAAATAAGAGGTGCTCGGGTATATGTGATTCGTATTTGATAATGTGAAGTTATTTGGTGTTAATCATATTCATTGAATAAATCGCTTGTGATATATTCCATTTGATCGACAGGTTCATTATCAGAAACAGAAGAACTAAAAAAAAATTTAAAAGTGGCGTACGATTACCTACTAGCTTGGTTGTATCTGTGATTTGTTTTGATTCTATAATTCGTTTTAGGGATAAAACAAAATTTCCATCTATAGATTGATCGTGATATGGAACAGAATTGATTCTGTGGGATTTTATTTCATTATTTTATTTAATTAAACTTAATAACAATAATACAGGTTTATATAATGTTTATGTATGTAAATATCAGTATATGTGTATAGATATATCCTTTGTATATGTATTTTTATTTGATCATTATCTGTATATCGGAATTTTATATATATATAGATAAATTTATGTCTGCATTTTATCTATTAAGTAAACATATTTTTATACTAATATAAATATTACTATTAATCATTAATATTAATTTTTAATAACAAAACTAGTAATACTAATAATAAAGGTATTAATAATAATACAATTTAAAATAATAGTAATAATATAAATGATACAAATAATAAATGTTATTGTTTTTCTAATAATATTCATAATAATAATAGTAATGATTTTAATGATAATGGTAAAAAAATAATAATAATAAACATCTTAATAATAACTAAGATTATAAATTTTATTACTTTACTATATATAATAATACTGATCTCAATGATGATAATCATAATATTAGTAATTTAGATGTATCAAACCTTATATGTGAAATGTCCCGTTCTTATTGATTAAAAACGTTCCATATTAATTGATTTCGTTGCGAGGTTTTGACCTCTATATGAGACGTTTTTCAAAGACTGCATTCATTTTAAAACAAACCATAACCTTTATTTCATCAATAAAGGTTTAAAAAGCTTTACGTAGATTATCAAATAATGATAATCTAAAATATCCTGTTTACACACGACCATTACATAATGGTTTACAATACAAATATGTTACAACAAAATAAGTTTCTTGAATGCAGTTTTTACACAATATCATACAAGCATGGACTCCAAATCTCGTCCTTATTTAAGTATGCGACAGCGGAAGCTCTTAATAATCACCTGAGAATAAACATGCTTAAAACGTCAACAAAAATGTTGGTGAGTTATAGGTTTAACCTATATATATCAAATCATAATAATAGACCACAAGATTTCATATTTCAATACACATCCCATACATAGAGATAAAAATCATTCATATGGTGAACACCTGGTAACCGACATTAACAAGATGCATATATAAGAATATCCCCATCATTCCGGGACACCCTTCGGATATGATATAAATTTTGAAGTACTAAAGCATCCGGTACTTTAGATGGGGTTTGTTAGGCCCAATAGATCTATCTTTAGGATTCGCGTCAATTAGGGTGTCTGTTTCCTAATTCTTACATTACCAGACTTAATAAAAAGGGGCATATTCGATTTCGATAATTCAACCATAGAATGTAGTTTCACGTACTTGTGTCTATTTTGTAAATCATTTATAAAACCTGCATGTATTCTCATCCCAAAAATATTAGATTTTAAAAGTGGGACTATAACTCACTTTCACAGATTTTTACTTTGTCGGGAAGTAAGACTTGGCCACTGGTTAATTCATGAACCTATAACAATATATACATATATATCAAAGTATGTTCAAAATATATTTACAACACTTTTAATATATTTTGATATTTTAAGTTTATTAAGTCAGCTGTCCTCGTTAGTAACCTACAACTAGTTGTCCACAGTTAGATGTACAGAAATAAATCGATAAATATTATCTTGAATCAATCCACGACCCAGTGTATACGTATCACAGTATTGATCACAACTCAAACTATATATATTTTGGAATCAACCTCAACCTTGTATAGCTAACTCCAACATTCACATATAGAGTGTCTATGGTTGTTCCGAAATATATATAGATGTGTCGACATGATAGGTCGAAAAATTGTATACTTGTCTATGGTATCTCAAGATTACATAATATACAATACAAGTTGATTAAGTTATGGTTGGAATAGATTTGTTACCAATTTTCACGTAGCTAAAATGAGAAAAATTATCCAATCTTGTTTTACCCATAACTTCTTCATTTTAAATCCGTTTTGAGTGAATCAAATTGCTATGGTTTCATATTGAACTCTATTTTATGAATATAAACAGAAAAAGTATAGGTTTATGGTCGGAAAAATAAGTTACAAGTCGTTTTTGTAAAGGTAGTCATTTCAGTCGAAAGAACAACGTCTAGATGACCATTTTAGAAAACATACTTCCACTTTGAGTTTAACCATAATTTTTGGATATAGTTTCATGTTCATAATAAAAATCATTTTCTCAGAATAACAACTTTTAAATCAAAGTTTATCATAGTTTTTAATTAACTAACCCAAAACAGCCCGCGGTGTTACTACGACGGCGTAAATTCGGTTTTACGGTGTTTTTCGTGTTTCCAGGTTTTAAATCATTAAGTTAGCATATTATATAGATATAGAACATGTTTTTAGTTGATTTTAAAAGTCAAGTTAGAAGGATTAACTTTTGTTTGCGAACAAGTTTAGAATTAACAAAACTATGTTCTAGTGATTACAAGTTTAAACCTTCAAATAAGATAGCTTTATATGTATGAATCGAATGATGTTATGAACATCATTACTACCTTAAGTTCCTTGGATAAACCTACTGGAAAATAAAAAAATGGATCTAGCTTCAACGGATCCTTGGATGGCTCGAAGTTCTTGAAGCAGAATCATGACACGAAAACAAGTTCAAGTAAGATCATCACTTGAAATAAGATTGTTATAGTTATAGAAATTGAACCAAAGTTTGAATATGATTATTACCTTGTATTAGAATGATAAACTACTGTAAGAAACAAAGATTTCTTGAGGTTGGATGATCACCTTACAAGATTGGAAGTGAGCTAGCAAACTTGAAAGTATTCTTGATTTTATGTAACTAGAACTTGTAGAATTTATGAAGAACACTTAGAACTTGAAGATAGAACTTGAGAGAGATCAATTAGATGAATAAAATTGAAGAATGAAAGTGTTTGTAGGTGTTTTTGGTCGTTGGTGTATGGATTAGATATAAAGGATATGTAATTTTGTTTTCATGTAAATAAGTCATGAATGATTACTCATATTTTTGTAATTTTATGAGATATTTCATGCTAGTTGCCAAATGATGGTTCCCACATGTGTTAGGTAACTCACATGGGCTGCTAATAGCTGATCATTGGAGTGTATATACCAATAGTACATACATCTAAAAGCTGTGTATTGTACGAGTACGAATACGGGTGCATACGAGTAGAATTGTTGATGAAACTGAACGAGGATGTAATTGTAAGCATTTTTGTTAAGTAGAAGTATTTTGATAAGTGTATTGAAGTCTTTCAAAAGTGTATAAATACATATTAAAACACTACATGTATATACATTTTAACTGAGTCGTTAAGTCATCGTTAGTCGTTACATGTAAGTGTTGTTTTGAAACCTCTAGGTTAACGATCTTGTTAAATGTTGTTAACCCAATGTTTATAATATCAAATGAGATTTTAAATTATTATATTATCATGATATTATCATGTATGAATATCTCTTAATATGATATATATACATTAAATGTCTTTACAACGATAATCGTTACATATATGTCTCGTTTAAAAATCATTAAGTTAGTAGTCTTGTTTTTACATATGTAGTTCATTGTTAATATACTTAATGATATGTTTACTTATCATAGTATCATGTTAACTATATATATATATATCCATATATATGTCATCATATAGTTTTTACAAGTTTTAACGTTCGTGAATCACCGGTCAACTTGGGTGGTCAATTGTCTATATGAAACATATTTCAATTAATCAAGTCTTAACAAGTTTGATTGCTTAACATGTTGGAAACATTTAATCATGTAAATATTAATCTCAATTAATATATATAAACATGGAAAAGTTCGGGTCACTACAGTACCTACCCGTTAAATAAATTTCGTCCCGAAATTTTAAGCTGTTGAAGGTGTTGATGAATCTTCTGGAAATAGATGTGGGTATTTCTTCTTCATCTGATCTTCATGCTCCCAGGTGAACTCGGGTCCTCTACGAGCATTCCATCGAACCTTAACAATTGGTATCTTGTTTTGCTTAAGTCTTTTAACCTCACGATCCATTATTTCGACGGGTTCTTCGATGAATTGGAGTTTTTCGTTGATTTGGATTTCATTTAACGGAATAGTGAGATCTTCTTTAGCAAAACATTTCTTCAAATTCGAGATGTGGAAAGTGTTATGTACAGCCGCGAGTTGTTGAGGTAACTCAAGTCGGTAAGCTACTGGTCCGACACGATCAATAATCTTGAATGGTCCAATATACCTTGGATTTAATTTCCCTCGTTTACCAAATCGAACAACGCCTTTCCAAGGTGAAACTTTAAGCATGACCATCTCTCCAATTTCAAATTCTATATCTTTTCTTTTAATGTCAGCGTAGCTCTTTTGTCGACTTTGGGCGGTTTTCAACCGTTGTTGAATTTGGATGATCTTCTCGGTAGTTTCTTGTATAATCTCCGGACCCGTAATCTGTCTATCCCCCACTTCACTTCAACAAATCGGAGACCTGCACTTTCTACCATAAAGTGCTTCAAACGGCGCCATCTCAATGCTTGAATGGTAGCTGTTGTTGTAGGAAAATTCTGCTAACGGTAGATGTCGATCCCAACTGTTTCCGAAATCAATAACACATGCTCGTAGCATGTCTTCAAGCGTTTGTATCGTCCTTTCACTCTGCCCATCAGTTTGTGGATGATAGGCAGTACTCATGTCTAGACGAGTTCCTAATGCTTGCTGTAATGTCTGCCAGAATCTTGAAATAAATCTGCCATCCCTATCAGAGATAATAGAGATTGGTATTCCATGTCTGGAGACGACTTCCTTCAAATACAGTCGTGCTGACTTCTCCATCTTGTCATCTTCTCTTATTGGTAGGAAGTGTGCTGATTTGGTGAGACGATCAACTATTACCCAAATAGTATCAAAACCACTTGCAGTCCTTGGCAATTTAGTGATGAAATCCATGGTAATGTTTTCCCATTTCCATTCCGGGATTTCGGGTTGTTGAAGTAGACCTGATGGTTTCTGATGCTCAGCTTTGACCTTAGAACACGTCAAACATTCTCCTACGTATTTAGCAACATCGGCTTTCATACCCGGCCACCAAAAATGTTTCTTGAGATCCTTGTACATCTTCCCTGTTCCAGGATGTATTGAGTATCTGGTTTTATGAGCTTCTCTAAGTACCATTTCTCTCATATCTCCAAATTTTGGTACCCAAATCCTTTCAGCCCTATACCGAGTTCCGTCTTTCCGAATATTAAGATGCTTCTCCGATCCTTTGGGTATTTCATCCTTTAAATTTCCCTTTTTTAAAACTCCTTGTTGCGCCTCCTTTATTTGTGTAGTAAGGTTATTATGAATCATTATATTCATAGATTTTACTCGAATGGGTTCTCTGTCCTTCCTGCTCAAGGCATTGGCTACCACATTTGCCTTCCCCGGGTGGTAACGAATCTCAAAGTTGTAATCATTCAATAATTCAATCCACCTACGCTGCCTCATAATCAGTTGTTTCTGATTAAATATGTGTTGAAGACTTTTGTGGTCGGTATATATAATACTTTTGACCCCATATAAGTAGTGCCTCCAAGTCTTTAATGCAAAAACAACCGCGCCTAATTCCAAATCATGCGTCGTATAATTTTGTTCGTGAATCTTCAATTGTCTAGACGCATAAGCAATCACCTTCGTTCGTTGCATTAATACACAACCGAGACCTTGCTTTGATGCGTCACAATAAATCACAAAATCATCATTCCCTTCAGGCAATGACAATATAGGTGCCATAGTTAGCTTTTTCTTCAATAACTGAAACGCTTTCTCTTGTTCATCATTCCATTCAAATTTCTTCCCTTTATGCGTTATTGCAGTCAAGGGTTTTGCTATTCTGGAAAAGTCTTGGATGAACCTTCTGTAGTAACCAGCTAGTCCTAAAAACTGGCGTATGTGTTTCGGAGTTTTCGGGTTTTCCCACTTTTCAACAGTTTCTATCTTTGCCGGATCCACCTTAATACCTTCTTTGTTCACTATGTGACCGAGGAATTGAACTTCTTCCAACCAAAATGCACACTTTGAAAACTTAGCGTACAATTCTTCCTTCCTCAATACTTCTAACACCTTTCTCAAATGTTCACCGTGTTCTTGGTCATTCTTTGAGTAAATAAGTATGTCATCAATGAAAACAATGACAAACTTGTCAAGGTATGGTCCACACACTCGGTTCATAAGGTCCATGAACACAGCTGGTGCATTAGTTAAACCAAACGGCATGACCATAAACTCGTAATGACCGTAACGTGTTCTGAAAGCAGTCTTTGGAATATCATCTTCTTTCACCCGCATTTGATGATACCCGGAACGTAAGTCAATCTTTGAATAAACAGACGAGCCTTGTAGTTGATCAAATAAGTCGTCGATTCTCGGTAGTGGGTAGCGGTTCTTGATGGTAAGTTTGTTCAACTCTCGGTAGCCGATACACAACCTGAATGTACCATCTTTCTTCTTGACAAACAAAACAGGAGCTCCCCAAGGTGATGTGCTTGGTCGAATGAAACCACGCTCTAAAAGTTCTTGTAATTGGCTTTGCAGTTCTTTCATCTCGCTGGGTGCGAGTCTGTAAGGAGCACGAGCTATTGGTGCAGCTCCTGGTACAAGAACTATTTGAAATTCAACGGATCGATGTGGGGGTAATCCCGGTAATTCTTTCAGAAATACATCGGGAAATTCTTTTGCAATGGGAACATCATTAATGCTCTTTTCTTCAGTTTGTACTTTCTCGACATGTGCTAGAACAGCATAGCATCCTTTTCTTATTAGTTTTTGTGCCTTCAAATTACTAATAAGATGTAGCTTAGTGTTGCCCTTTTCTCCGTACACCATTAAGGGTTTTCCTTTTTCTCGTATAATGCGAATTGCATTTTTGTAACAAACGATCTCTGCTTTCACTTCTTTCAACCAGTCCATACCGATTATCACATCAAAACTCCCTAACTCTACTGGTATCAAATCAATCTTAAATGTTTCGCTAACCAGTTTAATTTCTCGATTCCGACATATATTATCTGCTGAAATTAATTTACCATTTGCTAATTCGAGTAAAAATTTACTATCCAAAGGCGTCAATGGACAACTTAATTTAGCACAAAAATCTCTACTCATATAGCTTCTATCCGCACCCGAATCAAATAAAACGTAAGCAGATTTATTGTCAATAAGAAACGTACCCGTAACAAGCTCCGGGTCTTCCTGTGCCTCTGCCGCATTAATATTGAAAACTCTTCCGCGGCCTTGTCCATTCGTGTTCTCCTGGTTCGGGCAATTTCTAATAATGTGGCCCGGTTTTCCACATTTATAACAAACTACATTGGCATAACTTGCTCCGACACTACTTGCCCCGCCATTACTCGTTCCGACACCATTTGTTCCTTTCGTTCTATTAACCCCTGGTCCGTAGACCTCACACTTCGCCGCGCTATGACCATTTCTTTTACACTTGTTACAAAATTTGGTGCAGAACCCCGAGTGATACTTTTCACACCTTTGGCATAGCTGCTTCTGATTGTTGTTGTTGTTGCGGTTATTATTGTTGTTGGGATGATTGTTGTAGTTGTTGCTGTTGTTGTTGTTGTTGTTGTTGGGCCGTTTGTTGTAGTTGCGATTGATGTTGCGATTGTTGGGATAATTGTTGCGATTATTGTTTTAATTGCTATTGTTGTTGTATTGGTGATTCTTATCACCGTTTTCCTCCCACTTTCTTTTGACTTGCTTCACATTGGCCTCTTCAGCAGTCTGTTCTTTAATTCTTTCTTCAATCTGGTTCACTAGTTTGTGAGCCATTCTACATGCCTGTTGTATGGAGGCGGGATCGTGTGAACTTATATCTTCTTGGATTCTTTCCGGTAATCCTTTCACAAACGCGTCGATCTTCTCTTCCTCATCTTCGAATGCTCCCGGACACAATAGGCACAATTCTGTGAATCGTCTTTCGTACGTGGTAATATCAAATCCTTGGGTTCGTAACCCTCTAAGTTCTGTCTTGAGCTTATTGACCTCGGTTCTGGGACGGTACTTCTCGTTCATCAAGTGCTTGAATGCTGACCACGGTAGTGCGTACGCATCGTCTTGTCCCACTTGCTCTAGATAGGTATTCCACCATGTCAACGCAGAACCTGTGAAGGTATGTGTAGCGTACTTCACTTTGTCCTCTTCAGTACACTTACTTATGGCAAACACTGATTCGACCTTCTCGGTCCACCGTTTCAATCCGATCGGTCCTTCGGTTCCATCAAATTCCAAAGGTTTGCAGGCAGTGAATTCTTTGTAGGTGCATCCTACACGATTTCCTGTACTGCTAGATCCAAGGTTATTGTTGGTATGTAGCGCAGCCTGTACTGCGGCTATATTTGAAGCTAGAAAATTACGGAATTCCTCTTCATTCATATTCACGGTGTGTCGAGTAGTCGGTGCCATTTCCTTCAAAATAGTCAAATGGAACAAGTTAATCATACAGAATATTAAGAGTAGTTAATAGTATTTCTTAGCATAATATGAACTCATTTATAAAAGCTTTTTCTTCATATTAGCGTTTTATAAGTTTAAATTCGGGTAGTACCTACCCGTTAAGTTCATACTTAGTAGCTAATATACAATTCAACTACTGCAATTCTATATGAAAAACTGATTATAATAATATTTCGCATTCAAACTTTTACACAATATTTTACAAACTTACAATACCGCTTATTTTACATATAGCATGAAATATAGCACACAATAAATTTGATACAAGATGGTTGTGAAGATAATTCTAGCTAGTACACAAGTCGTTCAGCAAAGGCAATAAAGACACGTAATTCATACGTCCAGAAACAAGTCATGCATTCTGGTTTTACTAGGATTACTTCCCATCCTTGGTCTTGTGGAACATAACCGTTATGGCCGTTGATAAGACAGCGTGTTGTAACGTCGTCAAAGGGACGAGGGTTACGTAATGTCCAACAGTCCCGTAACGATCTAAAAACCTCATTTCTTACCCCAATTACCGACTCCGTCACTTGGGGAAACGTTTTGTTTAATAGTTGTAGCCCGATGTTCTTGTTCTCACTTTGGTGAGAAGCGAACATTACTAATCCGTAAGCATAACATGCTTCTTTATGTTGCATGTTAGCCGCTTTTTCTAAATCACGAAGTCCAATATTCGGATATATTGAGTCAAAATAATTTCTTAACCCATTGCGTAAAATAGCATTTGGGTTCCCCGCAATATATGCGTCAAAGTAAACACATCGTAACTTATGGATTTCTCAATGTGATATCCCCCATCTTTCGAACGAAAGCCTTTTATAAACCAAGGCATTCTTGGAACGTTCTTCGAATGTCTTACAAACTGATCTCGCTTTAAATAGTTGTGCTGAAGAATTCTGACCGACTCTAGACAAGATTTCATCAATCATGTCTCCGGGTAGGTCTCTTAAAATATTGGGTTGTCTATCCATTTTGTGTTTTTTATATTGTAACATAGACAAGAGTTAGATTCATAAAAAAAAATACTTATTAATACAAGCAATTTTTACATATATCATAAAGCATAAGCACACTATATTACATATATTACACCACACGAATACAACTATCTTATTCCGACTCGATTGTTTCTTCTTCTTCGGTTTTGGTTCGTTTTGCCATGTTTCTAGGGATATATGATGTTCCCCTAATACGAGCCGTCGTTTTCCACATTGGTTTAGAAAAACCTAGTGGTTTAGAGGTTCCCGGGTCATTGTTACAACTTAAGGACTTCGGGGGTTGACGATACATATAAAGTTCATCGGGGTTGGAATTAGATTTCTCTATTTTTATGCCCTTTCCCTTATTATTTTCTTTTGCCTTTTTAAATTCAGTTGGGGTAATTTCTATAACATCATCGGAATTCTCGTCGGAATCCGATTCATCGGAGAATTGGTAATCCTCCCAATATTTTGCTTCCTTGGCGGAAACACCATTGACCATAATTAACCTTGGTCGGTTGGTTGAGGATTTTCTTTTACTTAACTGTTTTATTATTTCCCCCACCGGTTCAATTTCTTCATCCGGTTCCGATTCTTCTTCCGGTTCCGATTCCTCTTCCGGTTCCGACTCTTCTTCCGGTTCCTCTTCGGGAACTTGTGAATCAGTCCACGAATCATTCCAATTTACATTTGACTCTTCATTATTATTAGGTGAGTCAATAGGACTTGTTCTAGAGGTAGACATCTATCACATAATATCAAACGCGTTAAGAGATTAATATATCACATAATATTCACATGTTAAAAATATATAGTTTCCAACAAAATTTGTTAAGCAATCATTTTTCAAGTAAACACGGTCGAAGTCCAGACTCACTAATGCATCCTAACAAACTCGATAAGACACACTAATGCAAAATTCTGGTTCTCTAAGACCAACGCTCGGATACCAACTGAAATGTCCCGTTCTTATTGATTAAAAACGTTCCATATTAATTGATTTCGTTGCGAGGTTTTGACCTCTATATGAGACGTTTTTCAAAGACTGCATTCATTTTAAAACAAACCATAACCTTTATTTCATCAATAAAGGTTTAAAAAGCTTTACGTAGATTATCAAATAATGATAATCTAAAATATCCTATTTACACACGACCATTACATAATGGTTTACAATACAAATATGTTACAACAAAATAAGTTTCTTGAATGCAGTTTTTACACAATATCATACAAGCATGGACTCCAAATCTCGTCCTTATTTAAGTATGCGACAGCGGAAGCTCTTAATAATCACCTGAGAATAAACATGCTTAAAACGTCAACAAAAATGTTGGTGATTATAGGTTTAACCTATATATATCAAATCATAATAATAGACCACAAGATTTCATATTTCAATACACATCCCATACATAGAGATAAAATCATTCATATGGTGAACACCTGGTAACCGACATTAACAAGATGCATATATAAGAATATCCCCATCATTCCGGGACACCCTTCGGATATGATATAAATTTCGAAGTACTAAAGCATCCGGTACTTTGGATGGGGTTTGTTAGGCCCAATAGATCTATCTTTAGGATTCGCGTCAATTAGGGTGTCTGTTCCCTAATTCTTAGATTACCAGACTTAATAAAAAGGGGCATATTCGATTTCAATAATTCAACCATAGAATGTAGTTTCACGTACTTGTGTCTATTTTGTAAATCATTTATAAAACCTGCTTGTATTCTCATCCCAAAAATATTAGATTTTAAAAGTGGGACTATAACTCACTTTCACAGATTTTTACTTCGTCGGGAAGTAAGACTTGGCCACTGGTTGATTCACGAACCTATAACAATATATACATATATATCAAAGTATGTTCAAAATATATTTACAACACTTTTAATATATTTTGATGTTTTAAGTTTATTAAGTCAGCTGTCCTCGTTAGTAACCTACAACTAGTTGTCCACAGTTAGATGTACTGAAATAAATCGATAAATATTATCTTGAATCAATCCACGACCCAGTGTATACGTATCTCAGTATTGATCACAACTCAAACTATATATATTTTGGAATCAACCTCAACCCTGTATAGCTAACTCCAACATTCACATATAGAGTGTCTATGGTTGTTCCGAAATATATATAGATGTGTCGACATGATAGGTCGAAACATTGTATACTTGTCTATGGTATCTCAAGATTACATAATATACAATACAAGTTGATTAAGTTATGGTTGTATACTTGTCTATGGTATCTCAAGATTACATAATATACAATACAAGTTGATTAAGTTATGGTTGGAATAGATTTGTTACCAATTTTCACGTAGCTAAAATGAGAAAAATTATCCAATCTTGTTTTACCCATAACTTCTTCATTTTAAATCCGTTTTGAGTGAATAAAATTGCTATGGTTTCATATTGAACTCTATTTTATGAATCTAAACAGAAAAAGTATAGGTTTATAGTCAGAAAAATAAGTTACAAGTCATTTTTGTAAAGGTAGTCATTTCAGTCGAAAGAACGACGTCTAGATGACCATTTTATAAAACATACTTCCACTTTGAGTTTAACCATAATTTTTGGATATAGTTTCATGTTCATAATAAAAATCATTTTCTCAGAATAACAACTTTTAAATCAAAGTTTATCATAGTTTTTAATTAACTAACCCAAAACAGCCCGCGGTGTTACTACGACGGCGTAAATTCGGTTTTACGGTGTTTTTCGTGTTTCCAGGTTTTAAATCATTAAGTTAGCATATTATATAGATATAGAACATGTGTTTAGTTGATTTTAAAAGTCAAGTTAGAAGGATTAACTTTTGTTTGCGAACAAGTTTAGAATTAACTAAACTATGTTCTAGTGATTACAAGTTTAAACCTTCAAATAAGATAGCTTTATATGTATGAATCGAATGATGTTATGAACATCATTACTACCTTAAGTTCCTTGGATAAACCTACTGGAAAAGAGAAAAATGGATCTAGCTTCAACGGATCCTTGGATGGCTCGAAGTTCTTGAAGCAGAATCATGACACGAAAACAAGTTCAAGTAAGATCATCACTTGAAATAAGATTGTTATAGTTATAGAAATTGAACCAAAATTTGAATATGATTATTACCTTGTATTAGAATGATAAACTACTGTAAGAAACAAAGATTTCTTGAGGTTGGATGATCACCTTACAAGATTGGAAGTGAGCTAGCAAACTTGAAAGTATTCTTGATTTTATGTAACTAGAACTTGGAGAATTTATGAAGAACACTTAGAACTTGAAGATAGAACTTGAGAGAGATCAATTAGAGGAAGAAAATTGAAGAATGAAAGTGTTTGTAGGTATTTTTGGTCGTTGGTGTATGGATTAGATATAAAGGATATGTAATTTTGTTTTCATGTAAATAAGTCATGAATGATTACTCATATTTTTGTAATTTTATGAGATATTTCATGCTAGTTGCCAAATGATGGTTTCCACATGTGTTAGGTGACTCACATGGGCTGCTAAGAGCTGATCATTGGAGTGTATATACCAATAGTACATACATCTAAAAGCTGTGTATTGTACGAGTACGAATACGGGTGCATACGAGTAGAATTGTTGATGAAACTGAACGAGGATGTAATTGTAAGCATTTTTGTTAAGTAGAAGTATTTTGATAAGTGTATTAAAGTCTTTCAAAAGTGTATAAATACATATTAAAACACTACATGTATATACATTTTAACTGAGTCGTTAAGTCATCGTTAGTCGTTACATGTAAGTGTTGTTTTGAAACCTCTAGGTTAACGATCTTGTTAAATGTTGTTAACCCAATGTTTATAATATCAAATGAGATTTTAAATTATTATATTATCATGATATTATCATGTATGAATATCTCTTAATATGATATATATATACATTAAATGTCTTTACAACGATAATCGTTACATATATGTCTCGTTTAAAAATCATTAAGTTAGTAGTCTTGTTTTTACATATGTAGTTCATTGTTAATATACTTAATGATATGTTTACTTATCATAGTATCATGTTAACTATATATATATCCATATATATGTCATCATATAGTTTTTACAAGTTTTAACGTTCGTGAATCACCGGTCAACTTGGGTGGTCAATTGTCTATATGAAACATATTTCAATTAATCAAGTCTTAACAAGTTTGATTGCTTAACATGTTGGAAACATTTAATCATGTAAATATCAATCTCAATTAATATATATAAACATGGAAAAGTTCGGGTCACTACAATATGTATAATAATATTAATAATAATAATGATATTAATATTACTAATAACAATGAAAGTAATAACATTAATATAA
This sequence comes from Rutidosis leptorrhynchoides, assembly GCF_046630445.1. NCBI lineage: Eukaryota > Viridiplantae > Streptophyta > Magnoliopsida > Asterales > Asteraceae > Rutidosis > Rutidosis leptorrhynchoides. Next base: position 666,741,365 of record NC_092334.1, read on the forward strand.
CAGCTATCGTTTAATTTGTAATTTATTACTTTAATATTACCTGTTACTAATTATATAATATTTAATAATTGTATGACATATATATATATATATATATATATATATATATATATATATATATACACACACACACATATATTTACACACAATTGTTCGTGAATCGTCGAAAATAGTCAAAGGTAAATACATTCATGTAATCTGTTCCAAAATTTTCGAGATTCAACATTACAAACTTTGCTTATCGTGTCGGAAACTTATAAAGACTAAGTTTAAATTTGGTCGAAAATTCTCGGGTCGTCACACTTACCAACTGGAGCTACCTCAACAACTCGCGGCTGTACATAACACTTTCCACGTCTCGAATTTGAAGAAATGTTTTGCTAAAGAAGATCTCACTATTCCGTTGGACGAAATTCAAATCAATGAAAAACTTCAATTCATTGAAGAACCCGTCGAAATAATGGATCGTGAGGTTAAGAGACTTAAGCAAAACAAGATACCGATTGTTAAGGTTCGATGGAATGATCGTAGAGGACCCGAGTTCACCTGGGAGCGTGAAGATCAGATGAAGAAGAAATACCCGCATCTATTTCCAGAAGATTCGTCAACACCTTCAACAGCTTAAAATTTCGGGACGAAATTTATTTAACGGGTAGGTACTGTAGTGACCCGTACTTTTCCATGTTTATATATATTAATTGAGATTGATATTTACATGGCTAAATGTTTTCAATGTGTTAAGAAATCAAGCTTGTTAAGACTTGATTAAATGAAATAAGTTTCATATAGACAATTGATCACCCAAGTTGACCGGCGATTCACGAACGTTACAAAATTGTAAAAACTACATGTTGTGGTATATATAGACATATATATATGGTTGACATGAGATTATGATGAGTAAGTATCTCACTAAGTATATTAACAATGTGTGATATATATAAGAAATGAGATTACTAAGTTAAGAAACTCGAAATGATATATATAACGATTATCGTTATGATAACGTCTACTAAATATATATGTATCATATTAAGATATTGATACACTATATTTAATATGATAAAATGATATTTAAATATATCATTAAGTGTGTTAACAATGAACTACATATGTAAAAACAAGACTACTAACTCAAGAATTACGAAACGAGACTTATATGTAATGATTATCGTTGTAACGATATTTTAATGTATATATCATATTAAGAGATATTCATACATCATAATATCATGATAATATAATAGTTTAACATCTCATTTGATATAATAAACATTGGGTTAACAACATTAATTGAGATCGTTAACTTAAAGGTTTCAAAACAACACTTACATGTAACGACTAACGAAGACTTAACGACTCCATTAGAATGTATATACATGTTGTGTTTTGATATGTATTCTTACACTTTTGAAAGACTTCAAGACACATATCAAAGTACTTCTACTTAACAAAAATGCTTACAATTACATCCTCATTCAGTTTCATCAACAATTCTACTCGTATGCACCCGTATTCGTACTCGTACAATACACAGCTTTTAGATGTATGTACTATTGGTATATACACTCCAATGATCAGCTCTTAGAAGCCCAAGTGAGTCACCTAACACATGTGGGAACCATCATTTGGCAACTAGCATGAAATATCTCATAAAATTACAAAAATATTAGTAATCATTCATGACTTATTTACATGAAAACAAAATTACATATCCTTTATATCTAATCCATATACCAACTACCAAAAACACCTAAAAACATCTTCATTCTTCAATTTTCTTCATCTAATTGATCTCTCTCAAGTTCCATCTTCAAGTTCTAAGTGTTCTTCATAAATTCCATAAGTATAGTTTCATAAAAATCAAGAATACTTCCAAGTTTGCAAGTCTACTTCCAAGCTTTCTAATCCATTCCAAGTAATCATCTAAGATCAAGGAACATTTGTTATTTACAGTAGGTTATCTTTCTAATTTAAGGTAATATTCATATTCAAACTTTGATTCAATTTCTACAACTATAACAATCTTATTTCGAGTGAAAATCTTACTTGAACTGTTTTCGTGTCATGATTCTGCTTCAAGAACTTTCAAGCCATCCAAGGATCCTATGAAGCTAGATCCATTTTTCTCATTTCCAGTAGTTTTATCCAGAAAACTTAAAGTAGTAATGATGTTCATAACATCATTCGATTCATACATATAAAGCTATCTTATTCGAAGGTTTAAACTTGTAATCACTAGAACATAGTTTAGTTAATTCTAAACTTGTTCGCAAACAAAAGTTAATCCTTCTAACTTGACTTTTAAAATCAACTAAACACATGTTCTATATCTATATGATATGCTAACTTAATGATTTAAAACCTGAAAACACGATGAACACCATAAAATCGGATATACGCTGTCGTAGTGAAACCGGGGGCTGTTTTGGTTTGGATAATTAAAAACTATGATAAACTTTGATTTAAAAGTTGTTCTTCTGGAAAAATGATTTTTCATATGAACATGAAACTATATCCAAAAATCTTGGTTAAACTCAAAGTGAAAGTATGTTTTTCAAAATGGTCATCAAGATGTCGTTCTTTCGATGGAAATGACTACCTCTTTAGTAATTGACATGTAACTTAAATTTCGGACTATAAACCTATACTTTTTCTGTTTAAATTCTTAAATTAGAGTTCAATATGAAACCATAGCAATTTGATTTACTCAAAACGGATTTAAAATGAAGAAGTTATGGGTAAAACAAGATTGGATATTTTTGATCTTTTTAGCTACGGGAAATGTTTATCAAATCTATACAAATCATATCCTAGATAACTTATATTGTATTATACATGTATTCTAATATATTATGTAATCTTGGGATACCATAGACACGTATGCAAATGTTTTGACATATCATATCGACCCATGTATATATATTATTTGGAACAACCATAGACACTCTATATGCAGTAATGTTGGAGTTAGCTATACAGGGTTGAGGTTGATTCCAAAAATATATATACTTTGAGTTATGATTTAGCATGAGACGTGTATACACTGGGTCGTGGATTGATTCAAGATAATATATATCGATTTATTTCTGTACATCTAACTGTGGATAACTAGTTGTAGGTTACTAACGAGGGCAGCTGACTTAATACACTCAAATCTTTAAAACATAATAAAAATGGTTGTAATTATATTTTGATCATACTTTGATATATATGTACATATTTGTATAGATTCGTGAATCGATCCGTGGCCAAGTCTTATTTCCGAGGAAGGAAATATCTGTGAAAGTGAGTTATAGTCCCACTTTTAAAATCTAATATTTTTGGGATGAGAATACATGCAGGTTTTATAAATGATTTACAAAATAGACACAAGTACGTGAAACTACATTCTATGGTTGAATTATCGAAATCGAATATGCCCCTTTTTATTAAGTCTGGTAATCTAAGAATTAGGGAACAGACACCCTAATTGACGCGAATCCTAAAGATAGATTTATTGGGCCTAACAAACCCCATCCAAAGTACCGGATGCTTTAGTACTTCGAAATTTATATCATATCCGAAGGGTGTCCCGGAATGATGGGGATATTCTTATATATGCATCTTGTTAATGTCAGTTACCAGGTGTTCACCATATGAATGATTTTTATCTCTATGTATGGGATGTGTATTGAAATATGAAATCTTGTGGTCTATTGTTACAATTTGATATATATAGGTTAAACCTATAACTCACCAACATTTTTGTTGACGTTTAAAGCATGTTTATTCTCATGTGAATACTAAGAGCTTCCACTGTTGCATACTAAAATAAGGACAAGATTTGGAGTCCATGTTTGTATGATATTGAGTAAAAACTGCATTCAAGAAACATGTGTCGATGTAATATATTTCTATTGTAAACCATTATGTAATGGTCGTGTGTAAACAGTATATTTTAGATTATCATTATTTGATAATCTACGTAATGTTTTTAAAACCTTTATTGATAAAATAAAGGTTATGGTTGTTTTAAAAATGAATGCAGTCTTTGAAAAACGTCTCATATAGAGGTCAAAACCTCGCAACGAAATCAATTAATATGGAACGTTTATAATAAATATGAACGGGACATTTCAACATTTTCATTAAAAATCTTAAATAAACTCTACTCAAATATCAACGAGTCATATCTTTTCGATTGCAACGAGTTAAATTTTTTCGACACCATCATTAAACTCGAAATAATTTTACGAACACAATGTCACTAACTATACGCAAAACGGATACTTTTTAAAAAATGCTAAATATTTGGAGTACTTTTCATACACGTTGATTTTTCACTTGCATGCTCCGTAACTATTTTCATCTATTAACAACAAACACATATGGGTCTTATTATTATTTTTTAATTATTTAGTATTTTTTGGATATATCTAAGTAAATCTTCTACTTTTAAATCATACGAAGTGTTAATATAAGATAACGACTTAATTGAGTTAAATTTTTAAAATGTCAACAATTCCATAGCGAAACGCGGAGATGCACATATATTGTTAATTTAAAATAACATTTAAATCTTTGACGGGTTATACCTTTTAGTTCGACTCGATTTGCGCTTCAACGACATGATCGTTAGCCACGAAATAATTTTACAAAGTAAACACAATAAAATACATTGAAAACCGAACCCCGGCGCGAAGCAAGGGTTCGAAAACTAGTTCCAGCTATAAGAGAAGAAAATTAACGGAGGTAAAAGCACGGTTATTAAAATCTATACTAGTCATAATAGAGCAAAAGGAGAAATTAAATATATTTGAAAAAATAAGATCTCATACATAAAGTTAAGCTGATTAATCAAATATTTATAAAATATAAACTCTAGCTTCTTGCTAAAAAAGAAGCTCCACCAGTTTCATCCAAACTAGGGGTGTTCAAATTATTCGAATCTGAAAATATCCGAAAAATAGAATATCCGATTTTTCGGATTCGGATATCGAATAGAGTTTTCAAAATTTTCGGATATTCGGATATCTGAATATCCGAAAATTACCCAAAAATTATCTGAAATATCCGAAATATATGCGAAAATATTTGAAATTATTGAAAAACATCGGATATTCAAATAATCCGATATCTGAATCCCAAATTTCGGATATTCGAAAATCGGATATCGAAATTTTGGATTCGGATTTTGGATGGTGTTTTTCACTATCCGAATTTTGGGATATCCGAATTTCGGATATCCGAAAATGAATACCCCTATCCTTAACATGTAAAAAATTTTGTATAATAACGTTAACTTTTGCATTGAAGATTGTTGTTAGCCATGAAGAATGATGAATGACCACATCATAATCACTTGTTTGTTATTTTAACTCGTTCATGTAAGATCTTAATTCCTCCTGCGGGGGGGGGGGGTGTCGTTTGTAGATGTTGTTGCCGGAGATATTCGTAAACCGACTATATATCTACTATATATCTGAACTAATTATTACCAGTACAAAAGTGGTCCATCAAATTTTCGAACCCATTGTAATCTAGGTGGCAAGACTCACGTGTTTATTTTAACCGAATTTCTAGGCAATAACAATTTCAATTTAACCTAGATATCGATTCACCTGGTCATTGGTTAAAGTTGATAGAAAGTTTTATGAAACCCTTGTGGGAGACGAAATACACATTGTTGTTCATTTAAATGTGGAATCTAAATCTAATGGCTTTGTGGTTGCGAGTGAGTACACCGATAATGGAGGTTTCTTCTGGTAAATGCAAAACTTTTAGGGTTGTCGTGTATCAGGTGGCCATGGTATTCGAGGGTGAGAGCGAGGATCATGTATCGGGTTCAAAGGAAGACTTTCCAACCAAGGAATATGGCGACTGCATGGTCGTGGAAGCTCAGGAGTGTCGTGGCATTGATTCAAACGTAATTTTCTTGTGTTTTAATGGTGTTCGCCCGAGGTTGAAATTTTAAGGAAGAAAAAACAAATACAGTGCGCGTGACTCCTTTAATTAGATAAATTCGAAAAGTCGGGTTGTGGTTAATATTTCAAAAATGGGCCGAGTAACTATAATGATGAATTGATGATAAGTTTTTGGTGGGCCTAATGGGCTAAATATGGATAATGAGATCTTTGATGAATGTTGGTTTTGACTCTGGTAAAAATAGCCGTCTTAACTAATCTAAATATCAATTGGAACTTGATAAGTATCATTTCATATTTCAAGAATCTTTCGCAGATCACTTAAATCGTGTCTTTATTGTCCTATCTTTTCAAGAATCTTCTGCAAAAGAATTAGATGTGACTATGGTATGTGTAGCAAGAATCTTAGAGAACTAGGTGTGGTGACGAGTCAGTTCAGTGTTAGTTCAGTGTCTTGCTGATGACTGGACGCTGACTAGACTGACACTGAAAACTGACATTGGTGAAAAAACAGGGGAATTGGAAAGATAGTCAGTTTAGTGTCTTGGAGAGAGAAAATGTTTTATGTTTTTATTATTTAATTATTTTTTGAAAATTAATTAAATTAAATTATTACAATATTAACACTTGATATATTGATATCTAAAATTTTTAGAAAGAAAAAAAAACTACACACTTGCATTCTGGACACACGAGACAAAAACCCCATCTCTTGTTTCTCTACTTTGGATCTCATCTCATCTTCTTCTACACTAACCACTTTCAAAATCTCTTCCCCAAATATATAAACAAAGCTTCTCGCTGTAAGTTTCAGGTTATACTTCAACCTCGATCTAATATCAGGTTATACTTCAATTCGATCTAATATCAACCTCGGTCTATTTCACCTCCTTCAATTCGATCTAATATCAATTCTTCAATCTTCAACCTCGTATATATTATTTAAAAATAAAAATAAAAAGCTGAATTGTATTACAACAGATCTATTTTCAAATTTTGGGACCCACAAACGGATCAATCTTCGGTGTCTTGCACTCGACGCCGACCGAACTGACGCCGAACCGGTGTGGGGAGACGGTCGGTTGGTGTAAATTGGCTGGGCGACGCTGAGCTGAAGGTGCCTACACCTAGAGCTCTTATTTTGTTTTATGAACAATTAAAGTTTTTGAAAGACAAAGTACAATTATAATGAAACACAATTTACATACACTAAAACCTCAAAAAATTAATAATGTTGGGATCGAAATATTTTATTAATTTAGCGAGATATTATTATATCGATAAATTAATAAACTATTATATAAAAAATTGTCTTATATTTGTGAGTAACTCTCAAAATAATGCATCGACATTCGAAATAACTATGTCCGTTCACTTTACCTATTTGAAAGCATAAACAAGAACCTTCAAAATCTCATGTATTCACATGTAAAAGAACTTGTCAAGTTCATTGTACATAAGTCAAGTTCAATGTACATAAATCTTAATTGATCACCATAAAATATGTAATAATAAATTTTAAAGTCACATCTAGATCGATCACTATTGATTTTAATTTTTTACTAGAAAATCCTAAAATTTTAGAATATTTTAATAATTATTAATTTATAGTTTCGCTGGGACCACTATATTTACATTGAGATTTCAAAAAAATTATTATCTTATTATTTTATCGATTGGGATCTAATTTATACTAGTCTCAAGTTGAGATCGGACAAATTATTAATTTTATCGAGGTTATTAATTTATCGAGTATTAAATTATAGAGGTTTTACTGTAATATTTAATCGTAACCTGCTCTTCAAAATTATCGACATTTAACTTGTTTACCATGTTACGTATCATGGTCATGATTGGCCACTAATAGGTTAAAATAGTTTTGTTGAAAGTTTTTATTTTTCTTCATAATGCTTTATGGCATGAGTTACTTTGAACCTGGACTTTGTAATAGACACATGAGCTATATCGTGACTTATTTTTTCAACGAAAGAAAGTTCCATGGCTTCCATTCCAATTATCAATAAATTACTTGAAACAGAGTCAGTATGGTTGATGCTGATATATATTTTCACACAAAATGTGATCAATTATCAGGAGTGAAATTCCATCCAAATCTTAATGAAAGATTTTGTTTCGTCAAATTTTGAATTACGATTTAAAAATTAAATTCGAAATCAGTAAAACTTTTAGTTATTAAATCTGTGCCGGGAATTAGAATTGGTAACTCTTCGGCAAAGGTTTCGTCATATGAGATTGAGAATCGGGCGGGTAAGAAACATAATTGGTTGAAGGTTGATGGGACGGTTGTCAAGCCAATCATTAAGACTCGGAAAGGTAAATCGGTCGCTAGGTAGTTTGTTTGGGTGTTTTTGGTTTGTTTTTTAGAGTTTTATTTCGTGTTGGTGTCGTATTGGTCTGTGTAGTGGCGATTTTTCTTGTTTATGTTCCAGTATTGTTGCTTTGTTTAGGATGCTTAAGGCTCGGATTAAGTTAGGTTTTGCTCATTGTTTAATGATTAGTGTTCGTTTGTTGCTTCCAAGCCTTGTAGTGGTTTTTGGTTTCGATTGTAACTTTTGTTCGTTCTTTTCATCTTCTGGTGAAAAGAGTCGTTTTAATATTATCGTTATTTTTGCAAAAAAAAAAAAAAACACAGACACACACACATATATATTCAAAGAAAAAAAAAAGTAAATCCGAAACATTGATTCTAGAAAAAAAGAAAAGAGTAGGATGATCAATAATGTCATTACATCCTACCATTCCCATCACCGCCGCTGCCACCAACACCCCACCATCCATCATCAACACACCACCACGACCACCTACCACCACAACCAACCAACCACCCACCCACCCACCACCACCAACCACCGCTACTACCAACCACCAACACCACCACCCACCAACACCCACTAACACCCACCACCACCACTAATGAATTGGATATTTAACTGTTAACTTAATGGGATACGTTTAATCAATGATTGCAACTTGATCCTTTTAATTTGGCTTATAAGAGCACAAGGTATCGAGGGTCAGTTTCAACGTCGGTGGTGACCAACTGATCGGCGGTCAGCCGACACCCCGCCAGCGCGGTTCACTGTTTTAGTCATCGAAGTCGAGCAAGTGACGTTGCTTTGTAGTCGTTGTGTTGTTGAAAGCGAGCCCAAAATTTATATATGCATCTGTTACTCTTCAATTTGGGAGGTAATGGTTTAATTTTTTTCTTTTATAAATACTAACTCATCTCTTCCATTTTATCCACCATTTATCAATATTTTCTTAATCTTCATCTTATTTATTTCTAAACTATAAAATGAATCTAAACCACCCAAACTACCCGATGAACCCGGCTAATTCATACGACAATCAATGAAATTGGAGTAATTCGGGTTGATCCAAGCTCGAATGCATTTTCTCAAACACAACCGCAAGTTCGTACAACACCAAACTCTTTCGGTAATGCATTGTGTATCACACAAAAGTGCCTCAAACACAACCCGACGAATATAACGAATATGTTGCTCGGAAGCCCACATTCGATTCAAGATGAGGTACCCACAATGACGTCTCAAAAAAAAAGACTAGATAAAGGAAAGAAAAAAATGGTTGAAGATGGACCGAGCCGTAATCAAAACGCGTGGACTTCGGAGGACGAATTACGTTTGGCTAAGTGTTATGTACATGTGTTGGAGGATTCGTATCGAGGAAACGCAATTAGTGGTATAATTCTATATATATATATATATATATATATATATATATATATATATATATATATATATATATATATATATATATAGTGGTAGGATCAAGAGGGAAGTAACCAATCGGGGGGAAGCGGGGGGAAGCAAAAACTTTTTTTTTTCGTTTTTTGAAAAAACTTTGTTCACGAACATTATAGATGGGATGAAAATATGAACATTTAGTAGAGACACTTTGTGATAAATGTTTTTATTTTGGCGGGAAAACGCTCGAAGAAGTAATATATAACAATTATCGTATTTTTCGAGCGTATTTTGAGGTTTTAGCTATTGGGGTTTAGATATTAGGGTTTAGATATTAGGGTTTATAGGGTTTAGATATTAGGGTTTAGAAATTTAGGGTTTAGGGTTTAGATTTAGGGTTTAGATTTAGGATTTAGATTGAGTTTTTAACACGAACCATAAACCCAAAACACCAAACCCTAAACCCTAAACTCTAAACCGGGCTAAATTTTACTTCACAAAACATGGAAAAAAAAATGTTCATATTCTTCACGAACAATATTATCTTGAATGTTATTTTTGTCGATCGTTTTTCCGCCTAAATAATAACATTCATCACGAAGTGTCTCTTCTAAATGTTCATATTTTCGTGTGATCTTGATGCCGGAAAAAAAATTCCAAAAAAACGAAGAAAAAAAAAATTTGCTTCCCCCCGATTGGTTACTTCCCCATTGATCCTGCCCCTATATATATATATATATATATATATATATATATATATATATATATATATATATATATATATATATATATATATATATAAGTACTTTTTTGGGGAAGTGGGGGAAAGTAAATTTTTTTCGTTTTTTTGAATTTTTTTTCAGACATCAAGATTACATGAAAATATGAATATTTAAAAAAGACACTTTGTGATGAATGTTATTATTATGGCGGGATAACGCTCGAAGAGAAAAATGAAAACATGCATGTTTTTGAGATAAGGGAATAAGTAAACTTATGATATTAATATCTTTTAAATTAGACTTTTATTACTGATGATGTATGTTTTCATTTTTTTTTTCGAGCGTTTTCCCGCCAAAATAATAACATTCATCACAAAGTGTCTTTTTTAAATGTTCATATTTTCATGTGATCTTGATATCTGGAAAGAATCGAAAAAAATTTACTTCCCTCCGAAAAAGTGCTTCTATTTTGATAGTGTGTGTGTGTGTGCGTGCGTGCGTGCGCGCGTGTAAAATATACGTTTTATATATAATATAAGTATTATATATATATAAGTATTATATATATTTACTAATCTGAATGATGTGTTGTTGTTGAAGTGGAATAAGTTGAATGCCGATTACAACAAATATAATGCTATATATCATCATCTGAATGACGAAGTGGAGAAAATAAAATACTTTTTCAAAGACGGTGTAGCGAACAATTTAGGGAGGAGGTTGGGAAGGTTTTCCAAGTTATATATATGGCTTGCAGTATTCTGATAAACAAGTCAAAGTGACTACATTTTGATCCGGTTGTTGTAGGTAGGCGAAACACATGACGTGAACCCGTGTTTGTGAACATACACAGTGGTGATGATCGTGGACACGATGCGTTTGACTTGAACCAAGATGAAGATGAAGAAAGTCAAATAAACCTAAAGGAGAAGCATTTCAGTGATGATCGTTTGCACCGTCCACCCGAAAAACCAAGAAGATCAAGGAAATAAAGAACCTAAACAAGCTCAAGGAAATCAAGGAAAACGTCAAATGATTCTGCGGAATTAACTCGAGAGTCGTTGCATTTTTCTTTGAAAGAAACTTCGAACAAGATAGTTTCACGAAGAAAAGTTACTATATTCAGATGAAAATGGAATCACAATTAAGTATTTTGGCGATTTATATGAATAACATGAGTAAGAAAGATAGGAGGGCAATTAAGAAGAAAAAGGACAAGATCTTCTGAGAGATGGAGTTAGAAGAATCGGATGAGGAAACTGAGTAGTTTATCGTATAAGTTAGTAGTTTATCGTAGTTTGTTTAATTAACTAATATGTAGAATTTCTTAGGAAAAGTTTGTTCAGATTAATACTCCACAAACAAAAATCATACAATTTAAGAAATCTCATCATTACACTGTACTTTTCTTTATTTTACAGTTTTAACCCATACATTTTACATATATTTTTGTCTTATATGCAAAAATTAAGGACATAAAGGAAATCTACCTTATTATTCTTATATATTTATGTAAGTGGACTATTACTTTGGGACATCTAAAAAAAATACTGGACTATCAAAATGGGACTTAGGAGAGTATTATTTTTGTTATTTAAAATATTTAGTTTATAATATAAATTAACTAGCAATTAAATAAATAATAAGAATAAATATTTTCTCCCTTCATGACATTTAAAACTGACATTGAATGACTTTCCCATTTTCTCCTCTATGTCAGTTTTTCAGTGTTAGTCCAGTTACCGCCTATTCATCAAGAAGACACTGAAAACTGATAGGGATGGCATCGCGTCGGGTCTGGGCCTGGTCTAGGTAATCCCACCCGAACCCGGTTAGAAAACTACGTCCCAAACCGGGACCCATATGTAACATCCCGCGTTTTTCCGTTAAATTTATTTTAACACCGTCTTTTTTTTTAAATAATATCTTTCGTATTTAAATTCGTCGACTCCGTTGACGAACGTTCATAATATTTTCGTTATTTAATTATAACATCTCTCGTTAACTTGCGTTTTAAAAATATTCGATCGGTTAAATCCCGCACCCGCTTCTAAACTCGAGGGACTAAAATTGACACGGGGCAAACTAGTTGACTAGGTCAACTAGTCCACCCCAATCACCACCATTCAACCATCTCCCTCTCTCTCTCTTTCTCTCTAGCAAGAACACACACACAAACCCCAACTTCATAAAATCATCATCTAAATTCGGGATTGGAAGCAAACTTCAAAACAAATTACATTTTCGTGATCCTCTCTTCATCCTCTACATTTTGGTACCAATTTCATCGATTTTGGGTAACATTTCTAAAACTCTAGATTTCTCTAAATTCGTGTTTTTGATTTGAAATGGTGTTAGTTAGTGTCTATGGCTCGTGTCTAGCATGAATATATGATTTACTTGCTCGATTTGTTGTTTTGAGTAACTAGTTTGAACATTTGAAATGGGTTTGCTTAATCTTGCATTTTGGAAGATTAAATGTTGTTTGATTGTTAAAGTTCATGTTTTAATTGTGTTACTAGTATCACTAGCTTCGTTTTGATGCGTAGGTTGGTTTGTAAAACTTCATAAACTTGATTAGTGATTTTGGTGATTTTGGATTAGGGTTGATAAGCTTTATATGAACTTTTGGTGCATCAAATGCTATGAATTGTTGTTGATAAGTGTTTAGTTGCAATGTGTGTTTGATTACCTTCGAAACGGCATATCATACATGTAAATTGGTTGCCCGAATCATGAAATGCGTTTTTAGAACTTGAAACTTTGATTATGAACGTTTAATGCGGTTTTGGGTTGTTGTAAGTGTTGAATTGCTTGATGAAATGTGTCTAGGTGTTTTCCTCGTCAAATTACCTTTCCGATGATATAAGATACATGTTCTAATTGTTTACGGATCATAAAATGTGGTTATTTGGTTTTTAGCTCGTGCATACTTGTGAAAAACAGAAACAGACCTGCACAGATGGTGGCGCGGCGCGCCCCATCCCCGCGCGGCGCGCAGATGTGCCTGGTCAGATTCTGACCTCCTCATCCCATTTCACGTGAAATGTTTGATGACCTACGGACCTCCGATTCACATGAAACTTGTTCTAATATACTTGTATATGAATATTTAGCATAGAAAAATAGTTCGGGACCCGACCCGAACGCGTTGACTTTTTCGTTGACTTTGACCAAGTTTGACTTTTAGTCAAACTTAACCAAACTTTTATACGATCATTCTAACATGCTTTTATACTTGTTTCTTGTATGAAACTTGACAACGTGGTTCACATGCTATATTTAATCGAGTCGTATTGAGCCATAGGACTAATTGAACACATTTCACCCGACCTTGTGTCGTAACCGGTTAATTGATACAACTTATTTGTTTAGGTCAAGGCTAAGCAACATTCATGCACACGTTTACTTTGTGAAGTACATTTATACTCGTGCAATCAAAGGTGAGATCATAGTCCCACTTTTACTCTTTTTGAACTTATATTTGGGATGAGAAAACATAAACGATTCTTTTGAACTAAGTGAACACAAGAACGGGAAAACAAACATTCTACATACGAGTTTAGAACAAAAATCCTCAATTCGATTATCATTAGTTACACTTGCCGGGTGTAAGCGAGAACTTATGTTATATGGCCATATGGGTTGACAACCCTCATCCTTGACGGTTCGCTACCGTCTACGGATGAAATATATTTTCGAGAATCAGTGTTTGTTCTAGCACTATGGATGGGGTATACAATGGAAGGAATGTTAAGCTTTGATAATTGGGTGCTCGTGAAACAAACTTTTGGAATGTATTACTATTATTTCATTGATGCAAATCTTGTGGTTCACTTGTACTTACTTACTTAAACCTATGATTTCACCAACGTTTTCGTTGACAGATTTCTATGTTTTTCTCAGGTCTTGCACGATATGTGAAACATGCTTCCGCTTACTATTTGATACTTGCATCCGATGTCGAGTATACATGCATTTCATGGAGCGTCTTTTGACTTTACTTTAAACCGTGTCGCCTAGATTTCAATCGTATCTATAACGTTGTAACTTAACTTTTGGTTGAACAATTCTTGTAAACTTTGAAACAATCTTTATTTTGAAATGAAGGCGACATATTTTGGTCAAATGTTATCTTAAAGACTTATAATCAGGTAATGGGACCCACGTAGCCGACGCCGTCACTTGACGATTTGTCGGGGTCGCTACAGGTGGTATCAGAGCCTTGGTTGTAGGGATTTAGAGTTCATTTGTGTTCACCCCGAGTCATAGGGTACATAGGTGAATCTAGACTACAACCGGCATATAGACTGAAGTAGGAATTATTTGACTAACTGTGAATTTATACTCGAACTCTTCTATCATATCTAACTCGTATTCGATCTTGATCTTACGTTGATAAATTTTGTTGGTGCGCCACCTTGACTTTATGAAGTAATGTTAAATGCACATGAGAATCAGGGTAATATAATTTCCGGGATTATATTACGGTGATTCACATGGACGTTCCGACATTATGACATAGAGAATTTGAGGCGAGTCAAGGAAAATTTTCTCTCTATCCTTATTCCATGCCACGGTTAGTATTGTTGAAAATACTAACCAACGATATTCTTGTCTCATGAAGGAACAATGGCTCACCAAGGTCAACACAATACTCCTCTCGAAACTCTAGAACAAGCTCTTCAACGAATGATAACCACCGCCGTGGGTACGGCCGTGGCCGATCACTTTTCTAACAACAACAATCATGGAGCCGGTAATTCAATCGAAGGTTGCTCCTACAAGAACTTCATGAAGTACAATCCTCCCACTTTCGATGGAACCGGGGGACCGGTTACTCTCACCCGATGGTTTGAACAAATGGAGACCGTTTTTAACACAAGCGGTTGTCGAGACCAAGATAAGGTCAAGTTTTCCACCCTCACTTTCACCGGTATTGCTCTCTCATGGTGGAACACGTATGTACAATTAGTGGGAAGCGATGAAGCCCACACACTCTCTTGGACCGAATTAAGAGAAAGAATGATCACCGAATACTTCCCGCGCGACGAGACTCGAAGGCTCGAACAGGGTCTAAGGAATTTAAAAACGGCCGGAAATGACCTCAAGGCTTATAATCAACGGTTTACCGAACTAGTCTCGATGTGTCCAATTCTCATGACTCCCGAATCCCTAAGAGTCGAACTTTACATGGATGGCCTCCCTAAGAGCATTCAACACAAGGTAATGACATCCCAACCCACTAACCTACAAGAGGCTTTAACAATGGCCCGCCAAGCCTTAAAAACGGTGAATGAAATGGAAGCACCGGCACCAATGGTCGAGAACCACCCGAGTAACAACAAAAGAACATGGGAAGCCTCTCAATCAAGCAACCACAACAATAACAACAACCCCGCCAAGAAGCCTTTTACCTCCAACGACAAGAAAGGCTATGCCGGAAAACTGCCTTTTTGTGACGAATGCCACAAGCATCACTTTGAAGGATGTGGCAGGTTTCGCCACCGGCGCCAAGGACCCGTCGCTCGAAAGATGCCCAACGCACACAGAACGGGTGCTTGCTTCGAATGTGGCCAACTGGGTCATTTTAGGAATGTGTGCCCAAATAAGAAAATCAACCCTAACGCACGCTGTTGAACCTTCGACATCGACACCAAGGATGCCCGGAACGACGATGGACTAGTAACGGGTACGTTTCTTCACAACAAACCGTATATTTCATACTTGTTCGATTCGATTACCGCTAGACGTTTTATAACCAAGGATTTGACTCATGCTCTTTATATTCCACCTCTTTCCCCCAGATACTACTTAGACGATTTAAGTGACCGACGGAAAAATATTGTGTGCCTATAAATTTTATTGGAGGAAATACGTTAAGACTTTTGACTTGACACCTATAGAACTAGGGAGCTCGGGACCTATTCGTAAAAAAAAAAAAAAAAAAAAAAAAAAAAAATGTGTTTCCCCATCATCTTGTATGGATTATTGTGAACTGAGTAATTTTCGGTTGGAAACCGATACCCTCTCCCTCGCATCCATGACCTCATGATTATTTGCACGAATCCCGTATGTTCCAAATCGACCTCCGTTCCGGTTATCATCAATTGGGGGTTAAGTGAGACGATGTCTCCTAAGCCACTTTCCGAACTCGCAACGTTAGTTGTAAATCTCTCTTAGTACCGCTTGATTTATTTAGGGCTCGCCCGTATCCATAAACCTCTTGAACCGCGTATGCAAATTCATAGAGACTAATCTGTTATCGTATTTATAGATGACATCTTAACTTATTTAAGTAAAGAAGGAAAACGAACAACATCACCATCTTACGCTCGAACTTTTGAGAAAAGAGCAACTTTATACCAAATTCTCCGAGTGAGAATTTCTGTTGAACGAAGTCCAATTTTCTAGACCATGAAGTTAATGGTCAAGGCATTACAATCAATCTCGAAATCAAGCCACATGTAATCAGGAAACTCTCCCAACTCAGACTTGTATTCGTAAAAATCTTAGATCTCACCGGTTGTTACCGAAGATTCATTTCTGACTTTTCTCGTATTACACGACTTTAATCTCTCCGCGATCGAACCTTGAGCGTGATTCTTCACACCAACATTTCTAGCTAAATTCGTACAACACCAGATGGGACTCAAATATGGAAATATTTCTACTTGGACGCCGAAAGGCATACTCCCTCGACTCGAAATCAACGGGACGGAAATTCGTTATTTTGCACGAAGAATTCGAATACTAAATTGTGGATCCGATCAATATTCTTGTCATCACGTACCACACTACATACCTCTGTTATTTCACCGTTACCGTCTGATATTACTGGAAATTAAGATAACACACAATCCAACGATACTTCACTCTTCTTTGACTTAACGCCCTTGTGTTTCTGATAATCGGTCAACTATTATTCAACCCCGAACTATACAACTACGTGTACTACCTCGTTTCTCTTTCAGACTTCAACTTTTGACAACTAGAGGCACGTTATAGCAACCTCGAGATGTAAACTCATCCTATTCTAAGTCCTCATTTCACTACTATCTTTACCGTTCGCATTTCCGTTTAAAGGAACTCCTTGTAACATTTCTCCATGGATAGAGAAACTCCTCATATTACATAAGTATTCGCCACGAGGGTGAATAGTCCTAACGAACATTTTTCGAACCCTAACTAACTTGTTCAAACGTATCTTAAGAGATTACACGGTGTATCTTTGTCAATTATTTTGTATCGAAATACTCGTTTCACTTCTAGTTTTACAAGAAACCTTGGGAACCCGCTTAGACATGAGTACCGCGTACCACCCACAAACTGACGAACCGAGCAAACGAACGATTTACGTCTTGGAAAGACATCTCACAAACTCGTATTGTCACCTTTAGTAGATCACTCTTACAACAGTAGTTACCACTCGTGTGTTCACGCGCACTTTTCGAAACCTTATATGACCGCTAATGTCATACCCCTGTTCATTTAACCAAAGCATCAACCACCGAAATCTGAACTCCATCAAGAAACAACAATTGAGATCGTTCAAGTCCGAGAAGGGCTCGAGACAACCCATTGTCGCCAGAAGAGTTATACCAAACTTAGAGGAGAACCTCACAAATCCCAGTGTGTAACCGCGTAATATTGAGAACCCGCACCTTGGAAGGGTGTAATCCGTTTCGGGAATCAGGGAAAGTTAAACCCGCGACATGTTAACCCTTTTGAAACCTTGGGGCGTATTGGAACCGCTCCCTACCGTTTAGAACTTCCGACTCAATTAAGTTTCCGTTTACCCTACATTTCGTGTAACAAACTTAGAAACGTGTCCTGCGGAACAGGAACGTGCAATCCTGCTAGGTACATCAACTATCGATGACAAACTTCTCTTCATAGGAAAACCAGTTGAAATCGGGGATCGTAAAACCAAACTTTAATACAACGTAAAACCCTGACTATCCAAATTCATGAGAACACTCAAGGACGTACCTACACTTATTCATATTATGAACAACGTAAAGTCTCGAGTAAGAGATATCGACTACTACTTCCAACTAAATTTCGGGACGAAATTTCTTTTGAGGTGTGGATAATGTAACATCCCGCGTTTTTCCGTTAAATTTATTTTAACACCGTCTTTTTTTTTTAAATAATATCTTTCGTATTTAAATTCGTCGACTCCGTTGACGAACGTTCATAATATTTTCGTTATTTAATTATAACATCTCTCGTTAACTTGCGTTTTAAAAATATTCGATCGGTTAAATCCCGCACCCGCTTCTAAACTCGAGGGACTAAAATTGACACGGGGCAAACTAGTTGACTAGGTCAACTAGTCCACCCCAATCACCACCATTCAACCATCTCCCTCTCTCTCTCTTTCTCTCTAGCAAGAACACACACACAAACCCCAACTTCATAAAATCATCATCTAAATTCGGGATTGGAAGCAAACTTCAAAACAAATTACATTTTCGTGATCCTCTCTTCATCCTCTACATTTTGGTACCAATTTCATCGATTTTGGGTAACATTTCTAAAACTCTAGATTTCTCTAAATTCGTGTTTTTGATTTGAAATGGTGTTAGTTAGTGTCTATGGCTCGTGTCTAGCATGAATATATGATTTACTTGCTCGATTTGTTGTTTTGAGTAACTAGTTTGAACATTTGAAATGGGTTTGCTTAATCTTGTATTTTGGAAGATTAAATGTTGTTTGATTGTTAAAGTTCATGTTTTAATTGTGTTACTAGTATCACTAGCTTCGTTTTGATGCGTAGGTTGGTTTGTAAAACTTCATAAACTTGATTAGTGATTTTGGTGATTTTGGATTAGGGTTGATAAGCTTTATATGAACTTTTGGTGCATCAAATGCTATGAATTGTTGTTGATAAGTGTTTAGTTGCAATGTGTGTTTGATTACCTTCGAAACGGCATATCATACATGTAAATTGGTTGCCCGAATCATGAAATGCGTTTTTAGAACTTGAAACTTTGATTATGAACGTTTAATGCGGTTTTGGGTTGTTGTAAGTGTTGAATTGCTTGATGAAATGTGTCTAGGTGTTTTCCTCGTCAAATTACCTTTCCGATGATATAAGATACATGTTCTAATTGTTTACGGATCATAAAATGTGGTTATTTGGTTTTTAGCTCGTGCATACTTGTGAAAAACAGAAACAGAGCTGCACAGATGGTGGCGCGGCGCGCCCCATCCCCGCGCGGCGCGCAGATGTGCCTGGTCAGATTCTGACCTCCTCATCCCATTTCACGTGAAATGTTTGATGACCTACGGACCTCCGATTCACATGAAACTTGTTCTAATATACTTGTATATGAATATTTAGCATAGAAAAATAGTTCGGGACCCGACCCGAACGCGTTGACTTTTTCGTTGACTTTGACCAAGTTTGACTTTTAGTCAAACTTAACCAAACTTTTATACGATCATTCTAACATGCTTTTATACTTGTTTCTTGTATGAAACTTGACAACGTGATTCACATGCTATATTTAATCGAGTCGTATTGAGCCATAGGACTAATTGAACACATTTCACCCGACCTTGTGTCGTAACCGGTTAATTGATACAACTTATTTGTTTAGGTCAAGGCTAAGCAACATTCATGCACACGTTTACTTTGTGAAGTACATTTATACTCGTGCAATCAAAGGTGAGATCATAGTCCCACTTTTACTCTTTTTGAACTTATATTTGGGATGAGAAAACATAAACGATTCTTTTGAACTAAGTGAACACAAGAACGGGAAAACAAACATTCTACATACGAGTTTAGAACAAAAATCCTCAATTCGATTATCATTAGTTACACTTGCCGGGTGTAAGCGAGAACTTATGTTATATGGCCATATGGGTTGACAACCCTCATCCTTGACGGTTCGCTACCGTCTACGGATGAAATATATTTTCGAGAATCAGTGTTTGTTCTAGCACTATGGATGGGGTATACAATGGAAGGAATGTTAAGCTTTGATAATTGGGTGCTCATGAAACAAACTTTTGGAATGTATTACTATTATTTCATTGATGCAAATCTTGTGGTTCACTTGTACTTACTTACTTAAACCTATGATTTCACCAACGTTTTCGTTGACAGATTTCTATGTTTTTCTCAGGTCTTGCACGATATGTGAAACATGCTTCCGCTTACTATTTGATACTTGCATCCGATGTCGAGTATACATGCATTTCATGGAGCGTCTTTTGACTTTACTTTAAACCGTGTCGCCTAGATTTCAATCGTATCTATAACGTTGTAACTTAACTTTTGGTTGAACAATTCTTGTAAACTTTGAAACAATCTTTATTTTGAAATGAAGGCGACATATTTTGGTCAAATGTTATCTTAAAGACTTATAATCAGGTAATGGGACCCACGTAGCCGACGCCGTCACTTGACGATTTGTCGGGGTCGCTACACCATACCCGTCGGGTTCCCGTTTACTTACTAACCGTCGGGTTATCGGATTTCCCCACGGGTAAACTGTGATGACCCGGGAATTTCCGACCAAATTTAAACTTAATCTTTATATGTTACCAACACGATAATCAAAGTCTGTATGTTGAGTCTCGAAAACTTTGGAACAGTTTACATGAATGCATTTGGTTTACATGAATGCATTTGACCTTTGACGATTCCCGACAATTCACGAACAATTGTTGTAAATAAATATGCATGTGAACATATATATTTATATATATAATAGTATGTATTATAAATTAAGATAATAAAAATACAATTTAATCATTTGAATTAAATTGAATATTTAAAGTAATACATAAAATAATTAAGTGCTATTGAAATGAACATATACATATATATTGAAATATATAATAAATATTCAATATATACTATCATAGAATATATTATTAATATTAATATGATATAAATAATAATACATAAATATATTCAAGTTAATTATTAGCTTATTATTATTACCTTTATTATTATTAATATTATTGTTGATATCTGTATTATTAGTATTATTATTTTTTTTGATATAAAATATATACATATGAAATTAGTATACATATAAATTGTTATGTCTACATTATTGCTTGTAGTAGTATTATATAGTATTATCGTCATTTTGATAAATTCCATTATAACTATCATTATTTATTATTACTAATATTAGTATGATTATTATTAGTATTATTATAAAAATAATACAATATATTATCATTATCATTAATAATATTAATATTAAAAATTAGTATTATTTTTTTAGTATTATGAATAATGTTATTATTACCATTTTTTTTATCTATTACTATTAATATAATTATCATCAATATAATTATTATTATTAGTATTATTAATATATTTTTTTTTACTATATCTATTAATTATTAATAACAATTATATATGATATAAAAATCAAAAGGGTCGTACAAGTTGTTACATGTAGCAATCGAGCTGTTTCAAATTTTGGATTCTGTCTCCAATATGATTTAAATAACAATGACTGATTCAACAACAAACCAGATTGGATTATAAGTCAATATTGGTATTTTCTTTTTTATTTATTTCTCTCTGTTCTTGATTGAACCCAAAATGTCCAGCTGCTGCTTTAACACGATTCAATTATTCATTTTACTAGATTACAACCATTCCAATATTCATTGTCTTTATCAGTTAACATATACAATCAACTCTGTTTGAAGAATTAAACCGAAATACCATCAAAAATGCTCGACACCTCTGTAAGTATAACTTTTTGCTCATAATTCGATTAGTAATTAAACTTTAAAATCTATTAAAGCAGATATGTTAGGATTCATATGGTTAAACTTTCTGTAAAGTTTCAGGCCTCAATTTATTGTATTGAACTTGAATTTTGGAGTCAAAGGTTTTTGAAACAAAAGTCAAACGAATGTTCTTCGGTTGAATTCGAGTTATATGTTGTGTTTCAAGTCCAATTAATAATTTCAAAAGTTTCCATGGGTGATTTATAATTGTTTTCGTGTAGATATCAAAAACTGAAACGATCTAGTTTTTCAACTTTAATTTTTTTTTTTTTTTTTTTTTGCTGTGACGAGCAGCAGTCGCTGCTATATGGTGATTTATATTTTTTTTTCGTTTAATAAACTTGTATCTCAATTTACAAATCATTTATGAGTTCAATTTTTTTTTATACAAACTAATTGTGTCTTAGATTGGTTAAACCGAATCCATGGAAGACATGAAAGATGAAGAAGAAGAAGTAGGAAGGATTTTAAGAACGAGTTATATATTCTAAAAGATAGAATAAATCAGTAAAACATAAGGCAGATTGATGGTTAAGGAGTCTTTGAGGGAAACAGGAGGTCTCAGGTTCGAGTCTTGAATGGGGCAATTCTTTTTAGAAAACATTTCAAATGGTATACACTTTTATTTTCTTTATTTCAATTATTATTATTATTATTATTATTATTATTATTATTATTATTATTATTATTATTATTATTATTATTATTATTATTATTGTTATTATTATATTTGTTATTGTTGTTGTTATAAATCATGTTAGTTATATTATTATGATATTAGAAATAGAATTATTATTATTATTATTATCAATACGATTAGTATTACTATTATAATTATCATTATTAGTAATATCATTATTATTATTATAATTAGTATTATTATTGGTATTGTTACTAATACAAGTAGTAAATATTATATTTTTTATTATTATTATGAAGATAATACCAGTTATTATTATTTTCATTAGTATTAGTATAGTGTTAGTATTAAGTTATTACCATTAATATTATTATTATAAACATTACTTATAAAAATATCTACTTATAACAAACTATCGGTTCTAAATAAAGGACTAAACATATATTTATAAATATACTAATATAACAAAACGAATATAAAAATCATTTTAAAAGAATATATATATATGTACATAATAAATATATAACATAAAATTTAAGTTATAATACATATAAATAATGTATATAAATAATATATATAATATACGTAACTTACCAAAAATCTATATTTTCATATATAAAAATGAATATTTATATTAATGAAAAAATACATAAATTTCTAATATAAAAACTACATCATTAAAAATTATATATATATATATATATATATATATATATATATAGTTGTTCGGTTACAAAAATACGTTTTAATATATATACAAATAATATAGGTTCGTGAATCCGAGGCCAACCCTGCATTGTTCAGTATCGTCATATGTATTCTTACTACATAATACAGTAGTGTGAGTTTCATTTGCTCCTCTTTTACTCTTTACATTTTTGGGGCTGAGAATACATGCAAACGCTTTATTAACTGTTTTACAATATTTATATGCGTGAGTTTCATTTACCTTTTTACCCTTTATATTTTTGGGCTGAGAATACATGCGCAATTTTTATAAATGTTTTTACGAAATAGACACAAGTAATCAAAACTACATTATATGGTTGAATGATCGAAATCGAATATGCCCCTTTGTATTAAGTCTGGTAATCTAAGAATTAGGGAACATACACCCTAATTGACGCGAACTCTAAAGATAGATCTATCGGGCCCAACAAGCCCCATCCAAAGTACCGGATGCTTTAGTACTTCGAAATTTATATCATGTCCGAAGGAGGATCCCGGAATGATGGGGATATTCTTATATGCATATTGTGAATGTCGGTTACCAGGTGTTCAATCAATATGAATGATACTTTTGTCTCTATGCATGGGACGTATGTTTATGAGAAATAGAAATATGAAATCTTGTGGTCTATTAAAATTATGAAATGACTATTTATGTTAAACTAATGAACTCACCAACCTTTTGGTTGACACTTTAAAGCATGTTTATTCTCAGGTACGAAAGAAATCTTCCGCTGTGCATTTGCTCATTTTAGAGATATTACTTGGAATTATTCATGACATATTTCAAAAAAACGTTGCATTCGAGTCGTTGAGTTCATCAAGATTATTATTAAGTCAACTTTAGTTAGATTTATTATGAAATGGTTTGCATGACGTCAATTTCCGATGTAATGAAAGATTGTCTTTTCAAAAACGAATGCAATGTTTATAAAATGTATCATATAGAGGTCAAGTACCTCGCGATGTAATCAACTGTTGTGAATCGTTTATAATCGATATGGACTTCGTCCGGATGGATTAGGACGGGTCCTTTCAGTTGGTATCAGAGCGGTGGTCTTAGCGAACCAGGTCTTGCATTAGTATGTCTAACTGATAGTCGTTAAGATGCATTAGTGAGTCTGGACTTCGACCGTGTCTGCATGTCAAAAGTTTTGCTTATCATTTCTAGACATAAATCATCTGCTTATCATCCTTAGGAAATTACATGCTTATCATTCTTAGTCTAGACATGTCTTACTGCCTCTAGTGCATAGACAGTGTATAGATAAATTCATATCTTAAGAGTATCTGTTACTGTTACCTTTGTCTGACAACTTCCGTAGATTCCTCCGTAGTTTATGAGATTTTAGTATTATATATACATATGTAAATTATGTATTGCAGGGTACTAATCTACATCCTATAATCTATTTCGTATCAAAAAGTCCTTCCTCTGATTGTACGAGATGAATCTCTCAACCAGTTCGAATTCCTCGGATTCCGACAACTATTCCGATATGGAGTTTCACCTATCAGCGTCACCAGAATGAATCAACCAATCAGTCATCCCCAATTCATCTGATGGGTTCGTAGTTGAATTAAACAATGGAGACGCAAAGAAGGCGATCCTTTCCACCAACCAAATTGTCCTCTTGGCGAAGAACCTAAAGCACTTACCGGCGAACCTGTTCGAGACACCATTTTCTTGCTTATTTCCAGGGTAGTTCGTCACGATTATATTCCATTCACAATTCTAAACCTTATTCACCCGCTCGTTCTGACCGACAATCATTCCGAAGAAATAACAGAAGTCAACGAGCTTCGCGCCCGAGTTGTAGCCTTGGAAAAATATGGTGCAAAATGTACCAGCTTCAGCAACATCACCGGCACTAACAGTACCATCAGTAACAATACCAGTATCACCAACAACCCAAGTTCAACATCTCACACCTCAACATCTCATTCTGTGCCTCGAGTATAATCATCGTTCTACGTATCGTTCTACATCAATTACCTTCGTTCTTCATGGCAATTAAGTAATCTCTAATGTTTTAGAGATTATGTATTCTAGTTCTAACAATAAATCAAATGAGATTAATATCATATTAACTCATTAAATCCATGATTACATCTGAAGAAAATATATATGTATATATGTTTTCATAAAGATTGTAATTAAAAATTCTTTTGTACAAACTGTTAATGGTGAAGATATTTTAACGGGTAGGTAATACCCGAGGAATATTTAGATTTCACATTAATAAGTTACACGGTACCTTCTTCCAATCTGATTCAATAGTCATTTACTATCCTACTTACATCAACAGATATACGTATCCGTTCATCACAGAATAACCATTTTCACTCAATTTCATATTCGAATTTTTACCTATCAGAATCCAATAAGTGGCATAATGAAGAAAACATTGGACAAAATAAAATTTGATAGAAACAAACAAATTAACTATGAGAAAATTTGTTAAGAATCCACGCTAACTGTTCCTAGCTAACTGATTACATTTATTTATCGCAATTTATTTTATCGCAATTTAATTCTAGCAATTTTATTTATTGTTATTTAATTTCTGTTATTTATTTTACGCACTTTAAATATAGGGACACGTATTCAAGGTTTTGACATATCATATCGACGCATCTATATATATTATTTAGAATCACCATAGACACTATATATGCAGTAATGATCGAGTTCTCTATACAGGGTTGAGGTTGATTCTACAATAATATATATAGTTTGAGTTGTGATCGAGTCTGAGACGTATACGGGTCACGACACGTATTAATTAATTCGAATATTATATATTAAACTATATATATGAATTATTGGACTGTCAACTGTGGACTATCGACTGTGGACTAATAACATTAAACAATTAAAATAAATTAAAATATTGATTATAACATATGAAACTAAACAAGTCTTCAAGTTTGCCACTTGATTTCACCTTAAACCTCATTTGTATCTTGACGATTAAAATCTGCGTTCAAACCTTTCATGATTCTTGAAAATGCCTCAATCGATAAGATGAACCAACCGCACTTCATTTACGGAAGAAAAGATTGATGCATATAGTAATGCACTTGAAAAACTCTCAGAAACTGAGTAAACGTTCAATACATAACTGTGCTAAATTCTTTAGTGTTATTATTACCCAAAATAACTTTGCAGTTCTTCTTCAAAATAGCCAATTTTGTCACAGCTCCAGCAAGACAACTTCGACTTTTCGTATGAAACAACCTTATTATAACGTTGATATTTATACGCGTGCTCTTTTATTGTTACCAGGGAACCTTTCATATTCCACCATATTACCATCAGCGTTTAATCATCTAAAAACACAATTTTCCTGAAACCACCTCGGATTAATAACTGATGATTCAGATATCATAGCATTAAATGCAGAGGAAACAGAAAAATGGTAGATGGTCTAAACGACCAAAAGTTTGATGATAAAGAAAGGAGTGTTAAGAACGCTCGATAGAAAATTGGGTATTGAAAAACAGATTGAGCTACCCATGAAGGAGACCAAGGACAAATACAAGGACCAAACCCAATATTCAAAGGATTCAGGTAATTCTGGATCCGTTGAAATCTTTAGAGAATATCTTGCTCCGAAGTCATGTTAAAATCTTGCGGAAAAATCTTTCTCCATCAACCATCGAACTTAGAAATTCCAAAAAAACATCATCAATATCTTCGATATTTATGAGGATATTTTTTTTATAAATATTCTCGTCCAAAATTATATACCTCTTCGTGCTTCTTGTGTATCATTATAGTGGAAAATTCAATAGAAAATTTAGTACCGAAAAGCAGATTATGCAAAACTATGAAGAAAGCCGTGGATAAATCACAAAGAATAAGTTTGACTTCAAAGAATCCAAAGGATTCAATACTTGCTGAAGTCTTTAGCGAATATCTTGCTCCTTACTCTAAACCCTTGCAGACAATAGTCTCCATCATTCTCTGAGCATAGATATTCAAAGATATCATCGTATCTTTCATTATAAATATCCTCCATATTTCTGAAGATATTTTCATAACTGTTCTTATCTGAAATCATTAATCTCTTCGTGCTATCAGTGTTACATCATATAGAAACTGTTAGTTTCTATATTCTGTAAACTTCGAGCTTAAAATATGAATGTTATTGAAGTAATGTTGAGAACTGATGCATGAGTTAGTATAATATAATGACACTTGATCAACGTGATTATATTACAGTAAGTCATGCTGAGTTTCTAATGGAACGTGATGATTCACAGATCATAACGTCATCATGTGCCATGTTACACGACTCGTTCATTCTACTTCACCTTCAGACATATCAAGAAAATATATTCTTGATAGTTCTATTCTCAGTGATTTTGGTAATTTGACAAATCAAACCGTGCTATCACATTCCTTCCTGCTTAGAACATTATAATCATTCGAAACTCTATATCTACAAATTCTGGACTATTATTCACTTGACTTGAAGTCGGGAAGAGGAAACAAAAACATAGAGCTTTGAAATATAAGGGAGAATATAAAGCCCGATAGCAACACATAAATTACAAACCGTGTATATCAATGTTTAACGCAACATAAAGACACGGGAGAATTAAAAATATTATAATCCCAAGGGAGAAGTAGAAGAAGGCAGATTCCTCTGGTGAGAGTTGGAAAAGAAGAATGATTGTTGCGATAGTAAGAATGAGGACAAGGATCAGAACTGGATTAAGCATTTTTCAGAATCTTTTGGATGTATGAAACAAGAAGGAAAGTATAGGAATGGTGAGAATAATGGAACAAGAAAAGTATAATTTATAATGGGAATATCAGCCAGTGTAATCGAGGCAAATCGCCGCATTTAATTTAAGAGATCTTAATTCCCTTATTCGCCGAAGAATCAAATATTTTAAATTTCGAAAAATTTCTAAATCCCTTGAATTCCGGAATTCAACCAAGACAACGTCAATAGTTAAGACGTACCTTATTTTCTAAAATCAATCCTGTTTACGTCAAAAGATATGACGAATCTACAATTATCCATTTCACTCTTTCATGATAGCTTCACTCGTACCTTTCGCAAATGTTTTATCCATATTACTCGACGATGATAAAACTCAATTTATCAACTCATATTCGTCATGAAAACATTTTTATTGTTAGCCATGACCACCTCACTCAAATTTCGGGACGAAATTTCTTTAACGGGTAGGTACTGTGATGACCCGGGAATTTTCGACCAAATTTAAACTTAATCTTTATATGTTACCAATACGATAAGCAAAGTCTGTATGTTGAGTCTCGAAAACTTTGGAACAGTTTACATGAATGCATTTGGTTTACATGAATGCATTTGACCTTTGACGATTCCCGACGATTCACGAACAATTGTTGTAAATAAATATGCATGTGAACATATATATTTATATATATAATAGTATGTATTATAAATTAAGATAATAAAAATACAATTTAATCATTTGAATTAAATTGAATATTTAAAGTAATACATAAAATAATTAAGTGCTATTGAAATGAACATATACATATATATTGAAATATATAATAAATATTCAATATATACTATCATAGAATATATTATTAATATTAATATGACATAAATAATAATACATAAATATATTCAAGTTAATTATTAGCTTATTATTATTACCTTTATTATTATTAATATTATTGTTGATATCTGTATTATTAGTATTATTATTTTTTTTGATATAAAATATATACATATGAAATTAGTATACATATAAATTGTTATGTCTACATTATTGCTTGTAGTAGTATTATATAGTATTATCGTCATTTTGATAAATTCCATTATAACTATCATTATTTATTATTACTAATATTAGTATGATTATTATTAGTATTATTATAAAAATAATACAATATATTATCATTATCATTAATAATATTAATATTAAAAATTAGTATTATTTTTTTAGTATTATGAATAATGTTATTATTACCATTTTTTTTATCTATTACTATTAATATAATTATCATCAATATAATTATTATTATTAGTATTATTAATATATTTTTTTTACTATATCTATTAATTATTAATAACAATTATATATGATATAAAAATCAAAAGGGTCGTACAAGTTGTTACATGTAGCAATCGAGCTGTTTCAAATTTTGGATTCTGTCTCCAATATGATTTAAATAACAATGACTGATTCAACAACAAACCAGATTGGATTATAAGTCAATATTGGTATTTTCTTTTTTATTTATTTCTCTCTGTTCTTGATTGAACCCAAAATGTCCAGCTGCTGCTTTAACACGATTCAATTATTCATTTTACTAGATTACAACCATTCCAATATTCATTGTCTTTATCAGTTAACATATACAATCAACTCTGTTTGAAGAATTAAACCGAAATACCATCAAAAATGCTCGACACCTCTGTAAGTATAACTTTTTGCTCATAATTCGATTAGTAATTAAACTTTAAAATCTATTAAAGCAGATATGTTAGGATTCATATGGTTAAACTTTATGTAAAGTTTCAGGCCTCAATTTATTGTATTGAACTTGAATTTTGGAGTCAAAGGTTTTTGAAACAAAAGTCAAACGAATGTTCTTCGGTTGAATTCGAGTTATATGTTGTGTTTCAAGTCCAATTAATAATTTCAAAAGTTTCCATGGGTGATTTATAATTGTTTTCGTGTAGATATCAAAAACTGAAACGATCTAGTTTTTCAACTTTAATTTTTTTTTTTTTTTTTGCTGTGACGAGCAGCAGTCGCTGCTATATGGTGATTTATATTTTTTTTTTCGTTTAATAAACTTGTATCTCAATTTACAAATCATTTATGAGTTCAATTTTTTTTTAAACAAACTAATTGTGTCTTAGATTGGTTAAACCGAATCCATTGAAGACCTGAAAGATGAAGAAGAAGAAGTAGGAAGGATTTTAAGAACGAGTTATATATTCTAAAAGATAGAATAAATCAGTAAAACATAAGGCAGATCGATGGTTAAGGAGTCTTTGAGGGAAACAGGAGGTCTCAGGTTCGAGTCTTGAATGGGGCAATTCTTTTTAGAAAACATTTCAAATGGTATACACTTTTATTTTCTTTATTTCAATTATTATTATTATTATTATTATTATTATTATTATTATTATTATTATTATTATTGTTATTATTATATTTGTTATTGTTGTTGTTATAAATCATGTTAGTTATATTATTATGATATTAGAAATAGAATTATTATTATTATTATTATCAATACGATTAGTATTACTATTATAATTATCATTATTAGTAATATCATTATTATTATTATTATTAGTATTATTATTGGTATTGTTACTAATACAAGTAGTAAATATTATATTTTTTATTATTATTATGAAGATAATACCAGTTATTATTATTTTCATTAGTATTAGTATAGTGTTAGTATTAAGTTATTACCATTAATATTATTATTATAAACATTACTTATAAAAATATCTACTTATAACAAACTATCGGTTCTAAATAAAGGACTAAACATATATTTATAAATATACTAATATAACAAAACGAATATAAAAATCATTTTAAAAGAATATATATATATATGTACATAATAAATATATAACATAAAATTTAAGTTATAATACATATAAATAATGTATATAAATAATATATATAATATACGTAACTTACCAAAAATCTATATTTTCATATATAAAAATGAATATTTATATTAATGAAAAAATACATAAATTTCTAATATAAAAACTACATCATTAAAAATTATATATATATATATATATATATATATATATATATATATATATATATATATATATATATATATATATATATATATATATATATATATATAGTTGTTCGGTTACAAAAATACGTTTTAATATATATACAAATGATATAGGTTCGTGAATCCGAGGCCAACCCTGCATTGTTCAGTATCGTCATATGTATTCTTACTACAGAATACAGTAGTGTGAGTTTCATTTGCTCCTCTTTTACTCTTTACATTTTTGGGGCTGAGAATACATGCAAATGCTTTATTAACTGTTTTACAATATTTAAATGCGTGAGTTTCATTTACCTTTTTACCCTTTATATTTTTGGGCTGAGAATACATGCGCAATTTTTATAAATGTTTTTATGAAATAGACACAAGTAATCAAAACTACATTATATGGTTGAATGATCGAAATCGAATATGCCCCTTTGTATTAAGTCTGGTAATCTAAGAATTAGGGAACAGACACCCTAATTGACGCGAACTCTAAAGATAGATCTATCGGGCCCAACAAGCCCCATCCAAAGTACCGGATGCTTTAGTACTTCGAAATTTATATCATGTCCGAAGGAGGATCCCGGAATGATGGGGATATTCTTATATGCATATTGTGAATGTCGGTTACCAGGTGTTCAATCAATATGAATGATACTTTTGTCTCTATGCATGGGACGTATGTTTATGAGAAATGGAAATATGAAATCTTGTGGTCTATTAAAATTATGAAATGACTATTTATGTTAAACTAATGAACTCACCAACCTTTTGGTTGACACTTTAAAGCATGTTTATTCTCAGGTACGAAAGAAATCTTCTGCTGTGCATTTGCTCATTTTAGAGATATTACTTGGAATTATTCATTACATATTTCAAAAAAACGTTGCATTCGAGTCGTTGAGTTCATCAAGATTTTTATTAAGTCAACTTTAGTTAGATTTATTATGAAATGGTTTGCATGACGTCAATTTCCGATGTAATGAAAGATTGTCTTTTCAAAAACGAATGTAATGTTTGTAAAA
Organism: Rutidosis leptorrhynchoides; assembly: GCF_046630445.1. NCBI lineage: Eukaryota > Viridiplantae > Streptophyta > Magnoliopsida > Asterales > Asteraceae > Rutidosis > Rutidosis leptorrhynchoides. Next base: position 666,773,676 of record NC_092334.1, read on the forward strand.
TGTATCATATAGAGGTCAAGTACCTCGCGATGTAATCAACTGTTGTGAATCGTTTATAATCGATATGGACTTCGTCCGGATGGATTAGGACGGGTCCTTTCATAAACGGGGATCCCCATTTACTTATTAACTCTCGGGTTATCGGTTTTCTCGCGGTATCGAATATCTCATTGTTAGCCATTCTCATTCGTCAATCATCTATTTCAATTTATGTTTAAATAATGACATTAAATTGAATAGTAAATCTAAATAAATATATATAAATATTTAACAACAGTACTATATCACATTGTAACTTATATTATTATTACTAAATTTTATTATTGTTATTTAATGAAATTGAAATCCCTTTTGAGTCGGGTATACGAGTATATGGACCGGGTATACGCGTCGGGTATGCGAATTTGTATCTAAACCCATAACCATACCCGAAACCAGAAAAAAAATAGAACCATCCGCATACCCGGCCCAAGACCCGAATACATGGGCCCGAACCCGATCCAAAAGTACCGGGTTTCGGGTTTACCCATTAGGTACGGGTCTTTTTGCCATCCCTAAAACTAACTATCACGACACCTAGTGCTCTGATTACAAAACTAAAACTACTGACATACATCAATTTGTTTATTTTACAAGTTTTAAAATTTTTTTACAAAAAACGAGAATAATATATAAATAATGCATCTCTCATAAAAATAAAGAGCATAGATGAAACAATCCAAACCCATAAATTAAAACAAACGAAACTAAGATTAAAACTAGCTAACCAAAACCACCGAGCTTCTGGCTGAGTGGTACAATTCCTTAGTAGATATCCGCCTGATCACAGGTTCGATTCTCGAATGGGGCTGGTTTTTCCACATATTGTGCATAAACCCATTAGCCGTCAGGTTGGTGGGGTCCTGTGTCCTTGTCCTATGGCGGGAGCAGTACACAATAAAATCGAGCGGGTTCACGTAAGTGCGATGTTTCGAAAGTGGGTTTCCAGTGGGGGGTAATGGGAGGGGGACCAACCAAGCCGTTCTAAAAAAAAAAAAAAAAAAAAAAAAACTAGCTAACCAAAGCCTGACACAATTGGATAAACAAACGCGGAGAACAAAACGAAAATGCACTGAACCTAAGCACCGCAACTTTAAGAAAGTGACAATCCACCGAAAATGCATCTTATATAATTATGTGTACGCAAACAATTTATATAGTTATGTGTACGAAAAGACCCTAACGTAAAATGCATCTTTTATAATTATGTGTACGCAAACAATTTATATAGTTATGTGTGCGAAAAGCCCAACTTGATAGAATCGACCAATAGATAGGTTGTAGGTTCAAAATCTCACTCGAAAGTATATTTAGTTTATGTGGAGATTTCGGAATAACGTTGTTTTTTAACTCAAAGAATTCGAATCTTTATTATGATATTCGCTTAGTTTGGCTCGTATATAAAGGTCATTATGTAATTATTTGGAATGATCGACTTACTAAGTCTTAATCTTGCTCTAGCTTCTTGCTATGTTTTTTATATAATTCAATGATCAAGGAACTAAAGAACCTAAACAAGCTCAAGGAAATCAAGGAAAACGTCAAATGATTCTGCGGAATTAACTCGAGAGTCGTTGCATTTTTCTTTGAAAGAAACTTCGAACAAGATAGTTTCACGAAGAAAAGTTACTATATTCAGATGAAAATGGAATCACAATTAAGTATTTTGGCGATTTATATGAATAACATTGGTAAGAAAGATAGGAGGGCAATTAAGAAGAAAAAGGACAAGATCTACTGAGAGATGGAGTTAGAAGAATCGGATGAGGAAACTGAGTAGTTTATCGTATAAGTTAGTAGTTTATCGTAGTTTGTTTAATTAACTAATATGTAGAATTTCTTAGGAAAAGTTTGTTCAGATTAATACTCCACAAATAAAAATCATACAATTTAAGAAATCTCATCATTACACTGTACTTTTCTTTATTTTACAGTTTTAACCCATACATTTTACATATATTTTTGTCTTATATGCAAAAATTAAGGACATAAAGGAAATCTACCTTATTATTATATTTATGTAAGTGGACTATTACTTTGGGACATCTAAAAAAAATACTGGACTATCAAAATTGGACTTAGGAGAGTATTATTTTTGTTATTTAAAATATTTAGTTTATAATATAAATTAACTAGCAATTACATAAATAATAAGAATAAATATTTTCTCCCTTCATGACATTTAAAACTGACATTGAATGACTTCCCCATTTTCTCCTCTATGTCAGTTTTTCAGTGTTAGTCCAGTTACCGCCTATTCATCAAGAAGACACTGAAAACTGATAGGGATGGCATCGCGTCGGGTCTGGGCCTGGTCTAGGTAATCCCACCCGAACCCGGTTAGAAAACTACGTCCCAAACCGGGACCCATACCCGTCGGGTCCCCGTTTACTTACTAACCGTCGGGTTATCGGATTTCCCCACGGGTAAACGGGGATCCCCATTTACTTATTAACTCTCGGGTTATCGGTTTTCTCGTGGTATCGAATATCTCATTGTTAGCCATTCTCATTCGTCATTCATCTATTTAAATTTATGTTTAAATAATGACATTAAATTGAATAGTAAATCTAAATAAATATATATAAATATTTAACAACAGTACTATATCACATTGTAACTTATATTATTATTACTAAATTTTATTATTGTTATTTAATGAAATTGAAATCCCTTTTGAGTCGGGTATACGAGTATATGGACCGGGTATACGCCTCGGGTATGCGAATTTGTATCTAAACCCATAACCATACCCGAAACCAGAAAAAAAAATAGAACCATCCGCATACCCGGCCCAAGACTCGAATACATGGGCCCGAACCCGATCCAAAAGTACCGGGTTTCGGGTTTACCCATTAGGTACGGGTCTTTTTGCCATCCCTAAAACTAACTATCACGACACCTAGTGCTCTGATTACAAAACTAAAACTACTGACATACATCAATTTGTTTATTTTACAAGTTTTAAAATTTTTTTACAAAAAACGAGAATAATATATAAATAATGCATCTCTCATAAAAATAAAGAGCATAGATGAAACAATCCAAACCCATAAATTAAAACAAACGAAACTAAGATTAAAACTAGCTAACCAAAACCACCGAGCTTCTGGTTGAGTGGTACAATTCCTTAGTAGATATCCGCCTGATCACAGGTTCGATTCTCGAATGGGGCTGGTTTTCCCACATATTGTGCATAAACCCATTAGCCGTCAGGTTGGTGGGGTCCTGTGTCCTTGTCCTATGGCGGGAGCAGTACACAATAAAATCGAGCGGGTTCACGTAAGTGCGATGTTTCGAAAGTGGGTTTCCAGTGGGGGGTAATGGGAGGGGGACCAACCAAGCCGTTCTAAAAAAAAAAAAAAAAAAACTAGCTAACCAAAGACTGACACAATTGGATAAACAAACGCGGAGAACAAAACGAAAATGCACTGAACCTAAGCACCGCAACTTTAAGAAAGTGACAATCCACCGAAAATGCATCTTATATAATTATGTGTACGCAAACAATTTATATAGTTATGTGTACGAAAAGACCCTAACGTAAAATGCATCTTTTATAATTATGTGTACGCAAACAATTTATATAGTTATGTGTGCGAAAAGCCCAACTTGATAGAATCGACCAATAGATAGGTTGTAGGTTCAAAATCTCACACGAAAGTATATTTAATTTATGTGGAGATTTCGGAATAACGTTGTTTTTTAACTCAAAGAATTCGAATCTTTATTATGATATTCGCTTAGTTTGGCTCGTATATAAAGGTCATTATGTAATTATTTGGAATGATCGACTTACTAAGTCTTAATCTTGCTCTAGCTTCTTGCTATGTTTTTTATATAATTCAATGATCAAGCAAACGATCTTAAAAGGTATGCAAAGTAGAACAAGCATGTTCATTGAGCAAAATTGAAACTTATAATGCAGATGTACTTCCGTTATAATTGATGATAAAGTTATTAATGTAGACTATTACTTGAACCTTTGAGGTGTAAAAAACACTCACAAAGTACTCTCATAAACAGATCAAACAACAAACCGTTAGAAACAGAATTAGCATAAAACCCATTTCCCAAGTGCAAACACAAAAGTAATCCAACAATCGGTATGTAAAAGGTAGAAGGTTTTTCCCTGTTTGGGCTACTCAGGAGGGCGAGTAATCTGATTATATGACATATACTCTGATGTACGCAACCTATCAAGATTACTCTCTGGCTGTTTCCAACCCTTCCCTGGCCACCACAATATATTCTTCCTAGACAGGATTCTAACCTGAGACCTCTTGCAAAGAACACAGGGCCCCAACAATCAGTATGTATTCTAACGAAAACGCCCAATTGTCGATAAAACTCCAAAGTTTAAATCTGAACTCAGAATCATAAGAACTAACAATCAACAAAAGAAACATTACAAGTATTTAAAAATTCTTAAACTTCTATCTATATAGTTCAAGTCATGTACTTGCACTGCCGTTTGAGTTTGTTTTCAGGTTCAAGTCCATATGGTTCAAACCCCATATGCGTACGGTTCGATCATCACTAGCTGTCGCCAACATATGTGGGTTCATCGGGTTCCAGCTAGTACAATTTACAGCACCAGAATGACCACTTAACGTCTCAATAAGCTCACCTGTTTCCCTGTGCCATATATAAACTCGCGAATCTTCACTCCCACCTGCAACAAACGCTTGATCAAGTCCACCAAAACAAGCCCTAACAACAAATCTCGAACACTTATGCCCTTTATACTTAGCCACAATTCTAGCATCTTCATCAATATTACGCAAATGTATTTCTTGATTCGCCAAACTAACCAACAAAAACTTATTATCACTAGACAAAGTGAACGAAACTATGTTTGAATGTTCTTTGATTGTTCTTTCGGTTCCTAGTTCTCGATCAAATATAAGTATCATATTTTCCTTGCAAATCGAAATTATAAACTTCCCATCACTAGTAATTTGCAAATCCGAAATCCTCAACGTTTTCTCCCCTTTCCATGATTCCAACTCGTTCCCATCCAAATCCCACATCACAATACTTTTATCGTTAAATCCCGAAAATACCCTTTGACCATCGGGAGACCAACCACACGAAATCACACCAAGATCATTCTTATCATAACCACGAAGGCATTGACCCGAAGAAACGTCCCAACGTTTCACAACTTCCTCTACACCACAAGTAAGTATTTGATCATCATTTGGACTCCACGAAACACACGATATCGGTTGTTTGTGGCCTAGTAATTTATGCTTAAGCGAAAATTGACCATCATGACTAAGTTCCCAAATAATAACTGATTTATCTTTAGAACATGAAGCCAAGAATTTTCCATTATGCGCAAACTGCACGAACCAAACTTCATCTTGATGTTCTTGTAGAAGCTGTAACGTTTGTGACGGAATTTGAGTTCTTCCACAGCTATGATCACTAAACAATGTACCACCACTTGACGAATTGTGAAATGAACAAGAATCATGCTGCATTTCAAGAGCTTGTTCTACTAACTGTAACAATCTACCTTGTGGGATCATAATATTCGGTGGAAACAACTTCTTCAAATCTAAAAGTACATCGGATTTCGACTTCGGTTTAACTTCATCTCCACTAGAATTCAACAATAACATCGAAAACTCACGGACCCTTTTTTCATTAATCGAAAGTGGCGATATCTCATTGCTTAAAGTCACTAAAGCATCATTCCACTTATGAGCATTCAATAATTCTAGATACTTTTGTTCTAAAATAATGAATGATGACGATTTCACTACAGATTCATCTAAACCTGGTATTGTTTGCAACAAATTCAAACTCTTATCCCAATTACCATCAAGAATATGTTTAGTGAATTCAGTTACAACAGATGAACAAAGTGTAATGCCTGATTCTTGTTCAAGAATTGAACTAGCATTCTTATACCCTAACGAATATAACGATTCGCCTATTAATCTAACGAATTCGACTTTCTTAATTCCTTTGGAGCCGATCAAATCATCGGTTAAAGATTCCCCCATTGAAGAATCAGCAATTGATGAATCGTTTTCAATTAATTTCTGTCGTTTTACTGGTGGTTCAGTTATCTCAACACCATCCATGAAAATGCACAATCAGCCCATAAACAAAAACAAAATCAAACAAATGATTATATTCAATGTTGACAAATTCTACAGAAATCAAGAAAACCCAATTCAGTTTTACACTAAAGTTACAATCTTGATGAAAAAATGAATAAAAGATGTAAACTTTGAAGAAGACAGTAATGGATTACCGGAGATGACGGTGGCGCGTGGATTTATGAAATGGTATAGGTGGCGCGTGGGCTATAGAAAATGGATTTGTTTTGACAGTTGATTGTTGGGTGTTTTGGGTTGATCGTTGTGGATGTTGGGTGGCGGTGGATGGTGGTTTTGGAGAGTAAAACCGATTTGGATTGGTGGTGGTGATGGTGGTTATTGGGATGAGAACAATCAAAGAGAAAGTTAAAGAGAAAATACACGTGGGGTAACAAAGAAATACACAACACAGCAAATGGTTTTGAAGGGAAGGTTTGTTTACTTGGAGAAAAATATGAAAATTGTTATAAAAGTAATAATTGGATGATAATTTTATTATTATTATAGATATTGCATAGTATATTTTTTTGAGTATAAATAGGTGTGTTGAGTTAGAGTTTATGTGATGTATTTTTTTAGTTAACAAAAACACTCTCTCTCTCTAGATTCCAAATGCCACCAAACTCTCATTGTACATTTTTCTATAAATAAAAAACCAATTACTCATACCTTTTGTTCAACCTTTGTTTTCTCTGTTTTACAGTATCTCTATCTCTATATACCTTCTACAGTCAAGAACCACTAAAGGTAGTTATAAGCCTACTGAATTATAACACGTTATCAGCACGAAAAGCTTAATGTAATTAAAAGATATCTCAAACGATCACGAATCACTAATCAAGGTATGAAATTATTAATAATTTTCAGACTCGAATATATCAAATTTTGGACTACTAACATTTATATTTATGTTATTTAAGTTATATATGGTCGGTTATACCACCTGAATTATATTTCTGTAATCTAACTTTTACTAACTTCACTAACATTTATATTTATGTTATTTAAGTTATATATGGTGGGTTATACCACCTGAATTATATTTTCTGTAATCTAACTCTTATTAACTTCACTAACATTTATATTTATGTTAATAAGACCTCATGATTGTACGCAACACGTCATTTGACAACACGGTACTTTATGTACGCAACACGTCATTTGACAACACGGTACCATGGGTCGAGATTAATTCCGATCAATACGAATACGACGGGGTCTTTATATGTTATCTAACATTTATGATTACTTATGCAATTAATCATTATTTATTTCATGCATACTAATGTTTATTCTTAAATTTATAATTTTAAAAGTTAAAATAAAAAAATAGTTTGTATTTTTATTAAAAGTAAATCTTAAAAGTTAAAATAAGAAAAAGTAGTTTGTACTTTTATTAAAAGTAAATCTTAAAAGTTAAAATACAAAAAGTAGTTTGTATTTTTATTAAAAGTAAATCTTAAAAGTTAAAATAAGAAAAAGTAGTTTGTATTTTTATTAAAAGTAAATCTTAAAAGATAAAATAAGAAAAAGTAGTTTGTATTTTTATTAAAAGTAAATCTTAAAAGTTAAAATAAGAAAAAAAATCTTGTCCTTTATATTACTCATACGCGTTTTGATATAGTGACTTTATTCGTTAACGTCAACTAATGACGTTACAACGGTCATATATACATAACGGTTGTTAACGTCAACTGACGACGTTACAACAACTATATTTTTCAAATATAAAATAAACATCTCCGTTTTCACATTTTCACAAATCAATCTTTATTTTTTAGATTACTACTCTCAAAAGGTTTTTGTAAAAATGATTCACACAAGGATGATTTTTCCTATTGTATTGGTCATATTAACTATCATCATTGTTGCTAATATACCACCGGGTGAACCTATATTCTATCCTGCCCTTGTGGTTTTATTATTTGTAATCATACCATTATTCTGTTGTTTGCTACTTATGAATTTAAAATGATTCTAATTTCATTTTATTATTTGTCTATGAATAGAAGTTGATTATGATTATAATTTATGTTATTCATCTTTTTGATAATAGAAAATGTCGAATTTGAAAAGGCTTAAATTTGCTCATTTAGAACAAGTGGGAACAACTACTTAACATGGGTTATGAATGTAGAAAAACATCTCGAATCAAACGATATTTTAGAAACCCTGAATGAAAATAACAATTATTCCGAACAAGAGAAAGCAATAGTAAGTATTTTTCTTAGCAAACATATTGACGAGTCCTTAGAATCTACATATTATATGATCGAAAATCCAAGTGTATTATGGAAAATACTCAAAGATAGATACGTTAATAATTATCAAAAAATAATAATAATAATAATAATAATAACGGTGATCCATGAAAGAATAAAATTAAAGATATTAGTAGACGCTCTTATAAGAATTCCGGAGATTCTTATTAATGATCTGGTAACGTGGATCATCAGTCTAGTATTTCTTGAATACATGAACATCTTGTTTAGCTCTACAAATAAGTCCCAAAAGAAAAGAAAACGAGAGTGAATCTGTTGACAAATCTTGATTAAATTAACCCTGAGCTACCTTGAGACTTGAATGGTTTGAATTTTCTAAGATGCCTAGTTTTTTTTATGTATCACTCATAAATAAATGGTTTTAGACCATAACGCATATGTTTTATTAAGTGTTATCTTTTATGTACTTCAGATTATAACTTGTTTGCAGGTAATATAATTTGATTATCTTGCTGAAATATAACTCATTATTTGCTTATCTTATTTGAAGTTTTAGTATGAATCCTGCAGAAATACAACATCAATTAAATGGTAAAGACCTATGTATTGCAGATAGTAGTAACATACACACTATGATCAAATCTAAGAAATATTTCATTGATTTAAATCAAATGAAGGAATTATAAATACTATACCAGCTCTTGCAAACTTGATATAAGAAACGAAAAAGGCAAAATTTCATATTACCAAATGGTACGAATTTTTTGGTAAACAATGTCTTGTTTTCTCCCAAATCAAAGAGAAATTTGTTAAGTTTCTCTGATATATATCATAGTGGATATGATTATCAGTCAATGATAATCGAAAATGAGAAATATCTATGTAGCACCGAAAAGCGCATAGGATTAAAAGCGCATATGATAAAAAGCGCATATGATGAAAAGCGCAGCGCATATGATTAAAAGCGCATATGATAAAAAGCGCATATGATGAAAAGCGCATCGCATATAATTAAAAGCGCATATAATGAAAAGTGCATATGACGAAAAGTGCAGCACATATGATTAAAAGCGCATATGGTGAAAATGATATATGATGAAAAGCACATATGGTGATTAATGAAAATCACATATGGTGATTAATGAAAAGCACATATAGTGATTAATGAAAAGCACATATAGTGATTAACGAAAAACACATATGGTGATTAATGAAAATCACATATGGTGATTAATGAAAAGCACATTGAGAAAGAATCACCAATATTTCTTGAAAGAATTCAAGGGAATATATATGGACCAATTCATCCATCATGTGGACCATTTTGATATTTCATGATTCTAATAGACGCATCTAGCGGATGGTCTCATATTTGTATGTTATCAAGCCGTAATATGGCATTTGCAAAGTTTCTTGCACAAATTATTAAATTGAGAACACATTATTCTGATTACACCATTAAAAGGATGAGACTTGATAATGCTGGTGAGTTAACATCTCAAGCATTTAATGATCATTATATATCTACAGGGATTGTTGTTGAACATCCAGTTGCTCATGTGCATACACAAAATTGGTTTAGCTGAATCAATAGATAAACGCTTACAGCTAATAACTAGACAATTGATAATGAGTACAAATCTCTCAATATTTATATGTGGACATGTAAATTTACATGCTGCGACATTAATTCGCATTATACCATGTGGAAGTCGTAAATATTTTCACTTAATACTTGATTTTGGCCAAGAGCCAAATATTTTCTACCTTAAAACATTGGTTGTGCAGTGTATGTTCCAATTGTATCACCACAACACAATAAAATGGTTCTTCAAAGAAAGATGATAATATATTTTGGATATAAAACATCTTCAATCATAAGATATATTGAACCCATGATGGGTGATGTTTTTACAGCACGTTTTGCTGATTGTCATTTTAATAAAACATTGTTCCCTAGATTAGGGGGAGAAATAAAAATAAAAAATAAAATGATGCTTCATGATGTGAACATCAATTAAGGTATATTGAACTCGCACAAAAGAATGTGAAACGAAAGTTCAAAAATAATGCATATGCAAGAACTTGCAAATTAATTACTTTATGCATTTACAGATATAAAAAAGTGACTAAATCATATATACCAGCGATAAATGCTCCAGCCCGAACTGAAATTCCAAAAGCTGGCAATAATGTCACTGTTGAGTCTTTGCCACGCATCAAACGTGGAAGATCAATTGGTTCCGAAGATAAAAATCCTCGAAAAGAAAATCAGCTGATAATGAGGTAAGAGAAAGTGTTCAAGAAGAACCACAAATCAATATTCCTTCTGCAGAGGATATTGATAAATGTAAATACATAAATTGCAATAAATTATGCAATATTATGGAACCGAAATGAAATGAAAAATCTTGATGAGATATTTTCATATAATGTTACAATGACATCATGAATAAAGATGATGATCTGGAACCAAAATCTGTCATTGAATATCAAAATAGACATGATTGAGCTCAACAGAAAGGAGCAATACGAGCTGAAATAGAATCACTCAATAAAAGAAAAGTTTTTGGATCAATCGTTATCACTTTTAAAGATGTGAAACGTATGGGATATAAATGAATTTTTATCCGAAAAAGAAATGTGCAAATGAAGATACAAGGCAAAACTAGACTTGTAACTCAAGGTTTCCCACAAAGACCAGAAATGAATTATGAGGAAAACTTATCCTTATGTAATGGATACAATTACTTATTAGATACTTAATCAACCTGGTAGTTACTTAAATGCATCTCATGGATGTTGTTACTACTTATCTATATGGATCACTTGATAGTGATATATATGAATATACCTGAAGGGTTTAAGGTATCAGAAACATCTAACGCAAAACCTAAAGAAATGTATTCCATTGAATCACAAAGATTTTTATATGGGTTGATACAATAGTATAACGGATTAAATGACTACTTGATAAAAAAAAAAGGGTATAAATATAAACTTATTTTGCACATATGTTTTATAAAAACAATGTTCGGATATGAGATCGTAGTTGTTTATGTCAATGTTCTTAACATCATATGAACAAATAAAGAGATCTATGAAATCATTCAACTTCTAAAGAATTATTTTGAAATGAAAGATCTTGAAAAAACCAAGTATTACCTTGGATTGCAAATTGAGCATATGCCTAATGGTTTACTTGTATATCAAACAACTTATACCGAAAAGATTTTAAAACATTTTTTTTTTTTAAAGACAAACTCATTGTTGTTAGATCACTCAATATTGACACTGATCTATTTCATCCCTGCGAAGATCATGAAAATTTTAACAGATCGGAAGTTCTATATTTTAGTGCAATTGAGGTTCTTATGTATCTTATAGATTATACAAGATCTGACATTTCTTTTGCAGTTAATTTGTTGACAAGGTTCAGCTCAGCCCCTACCAAAAGACATTGGAATGGGATCAAACACATATTTCGATACCTTCGAGGAACTACTGATTTAGGATTATTTTATTCTAACGAATCAAAACAAGATTTGGTTGGTTATGCAGATGCAGGTTATTTATCTGATCCACATAAAGCTAAATCTCAAAATGGATATGTATTCCTAAATGGAGGTACCGCAATATCATGGCGTTCTCAAAAACAAACACTTGTTGCAACATCATCAAATCATGCCGAAGTAATTGCATTACATGAAGCCAGTAGGGAATGTTTTTGGTTGAGATCAATGACACAACTCATTACTGATTCTTGTGGACTAGAACGCAATAAAAGTTCAACAACTATCTATGAAGATAATGTAGCTTGCATAACACAGATGAAAGAAGGGTATATCAAAAGTGACCGAACAAAACACATACCCCCTAGATTCTTCTCATACACTCAAAATCTCATTAAGGACAACCAGATTGAAATGAGATATGTTCAGTCCAAGCAAAAACTCTGCTGACCTTTTCACCAAAGCACTTCCAACTGCTATTTTCAGAACACACGTTCATAATATTGGCATGAGGCATGTTCAGAAGATGTAACAACTCAGGCGTTGCCTACTTGAGGGGGAGTCAACTCTATGCTGCACTCTTTTTCCCTTAGCTAAAGTTTTATCCCAAAGGGTTTTCTTTAGCAAGATTTTTAACGAGGCAGTACTAGTTATTCACTAATAAAATTATCATCCAAGGGGGAGTGTTATAAAAGTAATAATTGGATGATAATTTTATTATTATTATAGATATTGCATAGTATATTTTTTTGAGTATAAATAGGTGTGTTGAGTTAGAGTTTATGTGATGTATTTTTTTGGTTAACAAAAACACTCTCTCTCTCTAGATTCCAAATGCCACCAAACTCTTATTGTACATTTTTCTATAAATAAAAAACCAATTACTCATACCTTTTGTTCAACCTTTGTTTTCTCTGTTTTACAGTATCTCTATCTCTATATACCTTCTACAGTCAAGAACCACTAAAGGTAGTTATAAGCCTACTGAATTATAACAAAAATGAGAATATGATGATGTATTTACTCCGTAGTAGGCAATTTTTTACTACCTCCGTCTCATTCCAATAGGGCAGTATTCCATTTTGGGCTGTCCCATTCTGATAGTCCACTTCCATAAATAGAAAGGAAAGAAGATATTTCATTGGTGGATCTGGATAGAGAAGATATTTCATTGGTGGAGAAATGAAGTTAGTGGGATTTCCTAAAACTGCGTGTTTTTTGTCTGTGGACTATTGGAATGAGACGGAGGGAGTATTTTACTAGTGAAATTACCCGTGAAATCACTGGTTTGTTTAAACGAAACAATTTAATGACATATTTATTTTAATGACCCGTTTGACTAAGAAACTTGTCGTTATTTTTACAAATATATAGAGACATTTATTTTCACATACATATGTAAAGTAATTAATTTTGTAAAAAGAAACCATATTTGAATATCAATAATATAATAATTATAATTATAATTATTATATTAAAAGTATATAATAAATTAATAATAAAAAAGTCGTTCAAAGTTGAGTATTTATATTTTTAATAATAATAATAATAATAATTATTATTATTATTATTATTAATAAATGTCTTTTAAATTTTTTTTAAGAATTAAAATTACAATTAGAATTACGATTTTTTTTTTCACAGAACTTTTAAATAGTATGCTACAGTTGACAAATATTATTAAGTTGATCTTATACAAAACCGAGTGAGTATCAATTACTATAAAACCAATATTTGTGATTTCATTAGTTAAAAGGAAATAATTTACATCATGAATCACAAAGTAATACCTACAAAATCAAACAAATACAATCAATAAACCACAAACTTTAAAGCGGCTTTAAACCATGATGTACAGTTTCTCCACAATTTAATCATGATGTACCATGGTATTCACGATAGGTCTGGTCATATCCCAATCTGTACACCTACTCCACAATTTAAAGCGGCTTTAAACCGCGTTTAATCAGCTATAAATATAAGTAGAATGAATCAAATTAACATGTTAGTTTTTGCACCAGTACATCAACCATTTCATGACTAAATAAAAAACATAAGTACATCTTAACTAATCTTAAAAAGGTATAAAGAAAACTGTATGTGTTGTACACATGAAGTAAAGAGTTGTCTGTACCAGTTAACATCATATCTTAATTAAATCATCATCAAGGCACTCATCAATGGCTTGACATGTTTCAATAGCAACATTAATTAATATTTAGGGTCCACTTCTACGTTTCAATAGCTCATCCCACTATTCTGTACACAACATAGTTCATTGTCAAAAGCTCATAAAAAAAAGCAAAACAAAAACAAAAACTATCATCTTTTTGCATATCCCTTGACCCAGTAATGTAGCACACTTTTTACTTTCCCATACCCATACCCATTATGCATATCCCTTGACCCATTTAGGTTTTCAAAATGTCTATGACATCTAGTCATTCTAACTTACATCATCAGATGGGATTAGTGACTTTTAATTGACAGTTGCATACTATACTGATCAAATGGACATACCTAAACTAACACTTGATATAGTGTCATTAGGTTTAAGATACTAACACACACTACATTATAGTTATAGTCATAAATTATATCTATAATTATTATAATTATAACCATATGCATTCATAACTTGAAAGATATACCTTTTCTATTCATAGGAATGTTTGCAAACAAAAAAAAAATCAAACATGGACTATCCGTTTTTGTGCTTAAAAATAAAACCGTAACATGAAAATTCAAAAAGAATATACCTTGGGGGTATAAAGATCACAATATGCAGTCAGGAAGAGTGATCAGTAATGATGTTGGAAGTGTATATAAAGCACCCCACAAACGTAATATCTTCTCATTAAAAATAAAATTAAAACATGATGAGAAATGTCCTGCAAAAACCAATAAAGGATGGTAAGTTAAATAGCCATCACCCATTACACTTGTAAATGCAAACAAAAGTTTATTTGCTTTTGGTTAGAAGCTCCTCCCACTTACACTCAGTAGAGCAACATAACCATCAACAATATGCTATGTGTAGAGTATTAAAAATAGTCCTTAATCGTATGCTTACGGATCTCTTTCATTTCATTAAAAATATTTCACGCACTCACATAATCACATTATGGTTTATTGTAAGATGCTCTTAATCAATTAAATCACATAATCAACACACTTGTTAATATTTATTCCACACAAAACTTGACCCACTTAATATATGTCATCAGTTACAAACTTCACAAGGGACTTAAGAATATCCAAAGCCTTTAGTTATAAATCTAACACTATATAGCAAATAAAACACACATTAGTTTCAAAACCCATTAAGTAAAAGAATTCCTGAATAAATGACAATCATCTGTATGAAAATACAATATAAAACATCTCGCAAGAACTTACATAAGTTTGGGGCAATTGAGCAACCTATTTAGCCATCAGTTCACCTGATTTATAAAATTACACACAATTTAAATCATATAGAATGTAAGTTTTAAAAATATCATGATCGAACCAAAATCTTAAAAGATATTGAACATATAAACCACGAATTTGAACAACTAACACCATGAACAGCTCCATACTCTCCATATTGATCTTTATCCAAAACCTAAAAATAAAAATTCAAGAAGATAATGACTTTAATCCTAATGAAGAAAAAAATTAACCAATTTAATCACTACCATTGAAAACGCAGATGAAAAAATAATGATCAAGAAACCCATTTTAACCCTAACATAAAAATCAAACTTCTATAAACATAGATGTGGAAACATATATACCTAATTTGCGATTATATAAAACATCGTTGGTTGCAGACGCGACGATGGTGAAGGAGACGACAACAGCGGCAGTGTTGGTAGCACCAGCGGCAACGGCGGTGGTTCCAGACGAAAGTGCAGCAGTGTATATATATCTATGAATTATTTATTTATTTGAAACCCTAATTTTAGAACTGATAAGGTGTATAATTTTTTAATTGTACGTTTAAGTTTTTTAAATAAAATTAATTAGCCTTTATGACATCATCAAGATAGTTTAGATTTTTTTCTTTTTATTTTTAATTTTTTCTAAACAAAGAAATTAACCTAATTATGACATCATCATTTTAGCATTTTAATAGAAACTATAGATGATTTACGGTAGCATAATGCTAAATGTATAAGGAATTGGTATATCTGGTTATGGGCTGTGTTTTGCGTTCAGGCCCATATTTATCGTATATAATGAGAGTTTTACCTTTTGATTGTGAATAATATGACAATACTTTCATGTAATTTGTTGTGTTTACATGTATAAAAATCATGTAGCTTTTGTAGTTCATTGTCTTTTGTAGCTATCGTTTGAATCTAATCTTGAGTTTATAAGTTATCTTATGAAATACAAAATATCTTTTCGAAGCGTCAAGAGTGAGCAACGTTGCAACCACAAATTCCACTCAAGACACTAACACGTCGTAAATAGCCGTCTCCCCACATCTCGACGGTGTCACCGACTGGCGCTGCTCTCGAGACACTACTCATGCTATTTTCCATTTTTTTCATGTGACATGCAACTGGAACGCCCAGTGATAGAAGTATGAGGGGGAGAAGATACTATAAAATTAAAATTTGGTTTGGGCTTCAGGCCTAACTTTTGAGATTTTATGGGCCAATATTTTCAGATTATTTTGGTTTTTACTAAGTTGTTTTCTAATGAAGTTAAAAGTATTTTTACATTATTTATTATTTATTTTAGTTTGCCGAAGGTGCTTTTGATAGCAATTTTTTTTATTCATCAAACAGAAAGAGGAAGAAATTTCTCTACTTTTGAAGTGTTTCACATCGGGTGATGAAATGACTTCTCTTTACTTTATGATAGATAAAATATTGTCTACGTCTCATCTCCAACTCCACACATGTGGGATTGAATTTTGTTGGTATTGTTGTTGTTATTGTATTATTTGTTTTAGTTTTGAAATTATTTTTATTTTTAAAAAATAAAAATAAAAATTATTTTAAATCTACAAATTGCATCAGACACAAGTTAATCAAAAATAAGAAATGACCAAGATGTTTAATATTGGGAGTGGCGAGTCTAAGTTTTGACCCGTAGGATTACGGAAAACTACAAGTTTGAAAATTTTGTGTAGAAAATACGCTTTAAAATGTGTAGGAAAAGAAAAAAAGAAGAAACAAAAGAAAAAAAATATGTATATGATACCAATAAACTTGACTACATGACCCCACATATTTTTTGAATTTATAGCTTTCATTCAAATTGTATAGAAAACCACTAAATTTAACTAGTCCGACCTCATATATATTTTGAATATGTAGTTTTTTAAAGTAAACTATCATTTAAAATAACATTCAAATATAGTGTAACTAGTACAGGGAAAAAAATCAGGTCCCCATTGAGTTTGGTTTCTGAAATCGCCATTGAATATTGAGTAACTTAATACGTAGTTAGTCACTTTGTTTAGATTCTTCGATGTCAACATTAAAAATTCTCAATTTCTTACCATACATTAGTCTTTCAACTGGCACAAACATGTTGAAAAGCTCTTATTGGTTACCCATTATAGAGAAAATCAAAGAAAGGTTGTTTCATTTGAAATCAAAAACTTTATCTTATAGTGATCGCTTTGGAAAAATTAAGTGTCATAATTTTCTGTACATTATAGATTTGATGAGATAATGATTTAGTTTCTTAATAGGATTAGAATTCCTTTTTGTACTTATCCCTAAAACTCTATAAATAAGGAGTTCTTGAAGTGAAAGACACTGTGTCTCCTGCAAGGAATACCTCGATCTCTTGAGATCGTCTAAGTTGTACGTTTATTTGATCAATACATACGAAAAATTAGAAATATTCTTCGTGTTTATCATTTCCGCACTAAATAATGTTTAATTCTTTTGCTTGAATGACAAAACGAGGTATATCATTTGGTATCAGAGCAGGATCTACAAACTTTTGTGACTAGTCATTTTCGACCAAAAGGGTTCTTTTTGAAGAAAAATTGTTTTTTGCTTCGTCATCTTATGCACAACAGTTTTAAAATAATCATAACTTATTCGTAACCGCTCAATCTTCACAAAATTTAGGCAAAAGGTTCACAACAAAATGAAGTACATTACCGGTGGAAATATCGATCAATGCTTTGGCTAGAGAGATACTCCTTCCATCCCATAATAAGTGTCATGTTTTGACTTTTCAAAATCTTTTCTTTTCAACATTGATGTCGAATATCTTTGTTTGTTTTACATAATAGTTGATGAAACATATACCAATAAATAGTATATTTAAAACCAAATCAACTCATATATAGTTTTTTATCAAATATTATACAATACAATAAATATATTTATAGTCAAAGTTGAGAAATAAAGACTTTAAAAAGTCAAAACATGACACTTATTGTGGGACGGAGGAAGTAATAGTTTTCAAAATTAGAAACATACATTGAATGGTTTTTCGGTGCAGTTTCAGTAATATAATTACTAAATGTTCGGTATCATCTATAAATTTGATTTTTGGATATGTTATTGATTACATATAGACGGACTTTGTGTAAAGATTTGATCATGATTGGATGTTTCTACAAAAATATATGAATTTTTGAAATCACAGCTATGAATTTTGAAATCACAGTAGTCTGCTTGTGTTTCATTTTGCACAGATGTTTAAAATGATAGTTGTGTCTTCGTTAACCGTTGGATCACCATTATATTGGAATATGTGGTTAACGACACAATGATATCGGTGGTGTAAAAATTTGAGCCCGATCTGAAGTGTTTACAAGGAGATATACATGTTTTCGTATGTTGAAAATTCTGAGGCTGAAAACTCAAACTCAAGAGTCATATTCAAATCTGAGTATGAAGTTTAGACTAAACGATCGGATTCAAACATAAACACAATATCAGACTCAAGTTCATACATTAAAGTTCAGATTCGTACTTCAGTTTCACACGAACTTATACTCGGCAGAAGCAAACTTACACGAGATCAAACCGAAGGACTTCAGACTCAAGGAATCCATACTCAATTCAGGTCTGACACATTGGAGTTCACCCCAAACGAACTCGGATTTAAAAGAGGTCATCCCCAAAGAATAAGAACATATGTTAGCTCAATTTCAATCAACATTTTTAAAGCAGAGGATGGAGATTTAATTAATAAGTTCAAACTTTTTACGTTTTGGGTTGACATGGTTCTTATGCTTATGTTCAAGTTATGATGCGGAATTGACCACGAGCTTATAATTCCTGATTGAAAAACTTGGATTAAAATTGAACACATATCCGTTCATGTTTAATTCTCAAGTATGCTCTTCTTTAAAGGGTTATTTCAGGAGCATATCAACTGGTAATGCTTTTAAATTCCCTATAAGGATGTTTACAAAACCAGTTCAGAAATCACTCTCCTAGTCAACAAATGTCCTAGGGTCAGCTTACGACAATTGGATCAGTATGTGAAGCTTCTTATTCGATGTGGGAAGCTTTGGCGTCCACCAGAATGATGAACAACAATGTAATTTGGGATCCTTTCAGTTTGAGTTTGATTAAAATATGATCTACTCAGATTGGATGGATGTTTTAGAGTTTATTTGCAAGAATAAATTTGACGTCTTTGATGGCTAACCAAATCGGAAGACAACCCATCACGGGTTGTTATAACTTAATGTCAAGGCAGCTTTAAACGAAGATATGGTTAAAATTGGATGAAGACTAAGTTCCATTTAGTTGGGTTTTATCTGGTTGAGTTTACTCAGCATTAAAGGGTAAGAAGATGGTGCATCTTAAGAATAAGTTGGGTCATATATGAAGAGCCAGCAAAATAAAGAGCCAACACAATGTTTAAATAAGCTCAATGAAGGACCAACACCAAATTGAACCAGCTCAAAGAAAGCTCATGATATACTTTGCAAAAGAACTAACATAAGATGTTAGTTAAACTAACAGAAGAACCAACAGATGATGTTAGTTCAACCAGCAGAAGTTGTCAGTTCAACCAGCAGAAGAACCTAAATTTACTGAGCACGATAGAGCTTTAGTTCACTAAGCACATGGGAGTCTTAGTTTAATCAACACGAGTTTTACTTAGCTACAAACTAGTTTACTTAGCCCGATGGAACCTGGTACACTCAACTATTATATTAATGTGAGACCAGCCCTAATCTTTGATGGATCCTTTCAGTTTGAGTTTGATTAAAATATGATCTAATCAGATTGGATGGATGTTCTAGAGTTTATTTGCAGGAATAAAGTTTTGACGTGTTCAATGGCTAACCAGCCATAAAGATAAACCCATACGGGTTGTTATAACTTAATGTCAAGGCAGCATTAAACGAAGATCTGGTTAAAATGGTATGAAGACTAAGTTCATTCAGTTGGGTTTGATCTGGTTAAGTTTTCTCAAAATTGAAGGGTAAGAAGATGGTGCATCTTAAGAATGAGCTGAGTCATGAATGAAGAGCCAACACAACGAAGAGCCAACACGATGTTTAAATCAGCTCAATGAAGGACCAACACCAAATTAAACCAGCTCAAAGAAAGTTCATGATTTACTTTGCAAACAAACCAACAAAAGATGTTTGTTTAACTAGAAGATAATGTTAGTTCAACCAGCAGAGGAACCAACAGAAGATATTAGTTCAACCAGCAGAAGTTTTCAGTTCAACCAGCAGAAGAACCTAAATTTACTGAGCATGATAGATCTTTAGTTCACTCAGCACAAGGGAGTCTTAGTTCAATCAGCACGAGTTTACTTTGTCAACAAACTACTTTACTTAGCCCGATGGATCCTAGTTAACTCAACTCTTATATCAATGTGAGACAAGCCATAACCGTTGATGGTCTTGGAATTTAATGATCTCCTATCTCTGAATGTTCAGACCAACCAGCTCGAGACGATTAAGTTCGACTAGCCAGCTTTTAACGATGGAGACCTGCCAGCTGTACAATCTTTTACGAGCAATTATACTTTAAAAACATTTGAAACTATGTAAGTTCGATAATCAGCTCAAGGCATGTGCTTAACACGTGTGTGGCTGATTCTAGAATGTTGCGCTGTCTAAGGAAGATTCTCATCTATCATTGGCTGCTTTTTATCATGGGAGAAGCATTACAAAGTGACAGTCTTTTTTCAGATTTTGTCTTTAATTTTTATTGGCTAAATGTGGGTGCTTGTACCATTTTGTCTCTTTTTTCTTTTTATGCTTTTGTCTTATTTAGAATAGCTGGTATTTTTCTCTATAAATAGAGGCTCTTTATCATTGTAAAACTAAGTTGATGAATGAAAAAATAGAGCTTATCTATTTACTAAAAATCTTTGCGTCTTTACGAATCTTTGATTTCGGTGACTACGAGTGATTTTCTAATTCGTGTTTGTGGTGTTTCTTTATCAAACAGTATGGTGAAATTCCAAATCTTCATATATGAGTTTATAGTTGTGATGGAATCTTGATAATGCTAAAAACGAACATATATTTCATAGCATTATCCTTCAAGAAAGACAAGCTTTTAGTTGCAATTGTTCTAATTTCAAGTAATTATCGTTTAAATAATAAAAGGTGAAGACAAAAGACATATTCGACGATTTGAAGACGCAAATGACCAAAAAGCTAAAAAGTACAAAGTACAATTCAAGTGGTTCGATTTATTGATGAGAAACGTCTCAAAATTACAAAAGTACAAGCCGCAAAACGCAAAGTACAAGATATTAAATTATACGAAAAGGCGTTCGAAAATCCGGAACCGAGACATGAACCAACTTTCAACGCTCGACGCAACGGAGCTGAAAGTACAAGTCAACTATGCACAACAATATAATATAATATTTAAATAATTCATAATAAGAATAATAATAAATAATAAAAAGTTGTTAATTGAGCATAGTTAAGAGGTCATAAGTGAAAATTTCAAATTAATCATTTGCCTATAAAACGAGACTACGGAGTAATGAAAGATACACCTTTTCTATTTTCTAAATCTCTTACTCTCTCAATATATTTATATTAATATTATAATTTTAATATTAAAGTTTAATAAAAATAAGGTTATGTTAGCGAATGTTTTAAGTTTGTAAGTCGAAACTCTGTCCGTGTAACACTACTCTATTAATACTCATTGTAAGTTATGTTTAAATTATTTTTATTAATGTTTCGTAGCTAAGTTAATATTATGCTTATTTAAGCCGAAGTAATCGTGATGTTAGACTAAATATTAAAGACGGGATAATTGGGTTTTGGACCATAATTGGGGTTTGGACAAAAGATCGACACTTGTGGAAATTAGACTATGGGCTATTAATGGGCTTTATATTAACTAAACGATACCTCGTTAATTTAATATAAAGGTTATGATTTGACGTATCTATATATAACCACATACGCTTAATCGGGTACGATGAGCGGGATATTTATAAGTACGAATTATTGTTCATTTGACCGGACACGGGGATGATTTAATAGTTACTAGACTCATTAAAACAGGGGTAGATTACATTCAAGGGTAATTGGTGTAATTGTTAACAAAATATTAAAACCTTGGATTATACACAGTCGATAACCTGGTGTATTTATTAAACAAAGTATTAAGACCTTGTTACAGTTCGAATCCCCAATTAGTTGGAATATTTGACTTCGGGTATAAGGATAATTTGACGAAGACACTCGCACTTTATAATTATGACCGATGGACTATTATGGACAAAACCGTATGGACATATCGAAAAATCCAGGACAACGGACAATTAACCCATGGTAATAAATTAAAATCAACACGTCGAACATCATGATTACGGAAGTTTAAATAAGCATAATTCCTTTATTTTATATCTCATCGTACTTTTATTTACTGTCATTTTATTTATCGCACTTTTAATTTTTTGTACTTTTAATTATCGTCATTTACTTTACACTTTAAATTAAGTTATATTTTGCATTAGGTTTTAATTGTGACTTAAGTTTTAAAATCGACCAACCGGTCATTAAACGGTAAAAACCCCCAAAGTTACCTATAATTACTATATATCACTAAATCTAGTTTAACTACTTAATTAACTAATTTGACCTAGTAAGACACCCAATAATAGTGTCCACGGATCGACCTCCCGGACTTTACCTTAGCTATATTATTACACGATAGGTATACTTGCCTTTTGTGTTTTAGTTTAATTTAGGTGATTTTCTGTAGTAAATAAATATAAAACTGATAGCCGTTTCATACACACCCTCTAGAACACATCAAGTTTTTGGCGCCGCTGCCGGGGACACTTTTTGTGTCTTCACGGGGTATTTAAGTTTTTTTTTTTTTTAGTTTTTGATTGATTAAAGATATATTAATTTAAATATAATAATTTAATAAATATAATAATATAATAATATTGAAATAAAATATAATAATATAATAATATTGAAATAAAATATAATAATATAATAATAATTTTGAATAATCGTAAAGTTTTAAAAAGTCGTATTTATTAAATACTTCAGGGGTATATTATGTAACTTATAATTAATAATTTCTATCATGTCGTTTTCATGTGAATAGTAAATTAATTAATTTGGTTTTATTTACTATTCAGGAATAGTAAATGAGTTAAAAAAAAAGTTTTTTAAAAAAATAATAAAAACAAAATTTATTAATTTCGTGAAAAAAAGAAAAAAAATTAAAAAAAAAAATTTAAAAATCCTTAAAAAAGATATATTAAAATCGTTAAAAAAAATTTAAAAATAAACTTTTTTTTAAAAAAAAAATTTTTTAAAAAAATATATATATATTTTTAAGATTTTGTCTATAAAATTAAAAAAAATATTTATTTTAAGTTTTATTACCTTTAGATTTTTAGACTCTAGTTACAACTTTTAGTATTAAGTTTAGTTTTGCCATAGTTATTTTTATACTTTTAGATTTTTAGGCTTTACCGTAAAATCCCTTAAGTGCTTTTTCTTTAGACTAAGATTTAAGTGGCTTAAAATTTTGCTACGCAGTGTTAAAATTTTAGTATCATTTTAAGTAATTGCCGTTTTTCGTTTAAAATCCCTTTTAAGTTTCTACGCGCTACTTTCTTATTTTTATTTTTCGACCTTTTATTTTTTCGACGTTTTTCGACGCAATCTTTTTCTTTCTTATTTCTCGACGCTCTAGTTTTTAGGACATAGAATTTTCTATTTCTTCTCTAAAATTTCAAACGAAAAATTATTTTAAGCGATTAAATTGATAGACATCTAAATTTTCTGGTTCGTAGTAATAGTTGGATTTGTTAGTGGCGAGTTGTGGGCTTCCGATTTAAAGGGTCCTGGCTACCTGCTGCATCTATTGGCTATTCGAAACGTGGGCAAAAGCAGAAAAGTCTATTTAATTTGATAACTTATATAATTTTTATTTTTATAACTAATAGGATATTCAGTGAATGCACCGAGCAAAACGTTCACCACCTTTTGTACGTTCACCACCTGTAACCAGATCAAGACATCTAGCAAATATTGTCGCCGTTGATTTTTCTTTAGAATCGTCATCCAGTCGACCAAGTACTCCAATTTAAATTTCCGATAATCCATTTTTTGAACCCGACCTCACAATTGAGAATCCGGAAGATATTCAGGGACAATTTAGAGATCCTGAACCATTAATCTTTCCTCCGGAACCACCAATCATTCAAACAGAGATTGTCGAAGAACAACCAATTAAATCAGAATCCTCTAGTGATTCAGATTCAACAAATTCAATCATGAAAAATCTGGAACCTCTAAGTATGGAAGACCGAATGAGAGCTAAACGCACTGGCCAAGGTCACGCAATTACTCAACCAGACATAAATGCGCCAGATTATGAAATCAAAGGACAAATCCTACACATGGTAACTAATCAATGCCAATTTAGTGGTGCGCCGAAGGAAGATCCAAACGAACATCTTCGTACTTTTAATAGGATCTGCACTCTATTTAAAATTCGAGAAGTTGAGGATGAATAGATATATCTCATGTTATTTCCCTGGACTTTAAAGGGAGAAGCCAAAGATTGGTTAGAATCGTTACCTGAAGGGGCGATTGATACATGGGACGTTTTAGTTGAAAATTTTCTTAAACAATTCTTTCCGGCATCTAAAACCGTGAGACTTCAAGGAGAAATTGTTACGTTCACACAAAAGCCAAATGAAACTCTGTATGAGGCGTGGACAAGATTTGGAAAGTTATTGAGAGGATGTCCGCAACATGGTTTAGACACTTATCAAATAGTACAAATATTCTACCAAGGATGCGACATCACTACAAGGAAAGACATCGATATATCAACTGGTGGTTCCATTATGAAGAAAACAGCAACTGACGCTTACAAAATTATTGATAACACTGCTTCCCACTCACATGAGTGGCACCAAGAAAAAGATATCGTTAGATCATCTAAAGCAGCTAGAGCCGATTCTAGCCATGACTTCGATTGCATTTCTGCAAAGATAGATGCTGTCGAGAGACGAATGGAAAAGATGACTAAAGATATTCACTCAATAGGAATTAGTTGTGAGCAGTGTTGATAATGCTAAAAACGAACATATATTTCATAGCATTATCCCTCAAGAAAGACAAGCTTTTAGTTGCAATTGTTCTATTTACAAGTGATATTCGTTTAAATAATAAAAGGTGAAGACAAAAGACAGATTCGACGAATTAAAGACGCAAACGACCAAAAAGCTCAAAAGTACAAAATACAATCAAAGAGGTTTCAATTATTGATGAGAAACGTCTCAAAATTACAAGAGTACAAGATTCGAAACACAAAATACAAGATATTAAATTGTACGCAAGGACGATCGAAAATCCGGAACAGGGACCAGAGTCAACTCTCAACGCTCGACGCAACGGACTAAAAATTACAAGTCAACTATGCACATAAATAAAATATAATATTTAAATAATTCTTATAATTATTTATATATTATTATTTATAAACCGTCGGCAAACTAAAAAACAAAGACATGTGAGCCTCCCCAGCTGGCCATGCGATCGCATGAGCTGAAGGAGCAAAACTCATGCGATCGCATGAGCCTTTTTTCCAGGCCTGTCCTATAAAGTTCGCGAGTTTTGGACTCAAAAACACATCTTTTTCTCCTCATTCATCATACGATATATATAAATATATATATATATGTATATATATATATATGTATATATATATATATATATATATATATATATATATATATATATATATATATGTATATATATATATATGTGGTTATATATATATATATATATATATATATATATATATATATATTATATTTTAATTTTAATTTTAATTTTAATTCTAATAATAAGGGTATGTTAGCGAATGTTGTAAGGGTGTAAGTCGAAATTCTGTCCGTGTAACGCTACGCTATTTTTAATCATTTTAAGTTATGTTCAACCTTTTTAATTTAATGTCTCGTAGCTAAGTTATTATTATGCTTATTTAATACCGAAGTAATCATGATGTTGGGCTAAAAATATTAAAATTGAGTAATTGGGCTTTGCACCATAATTGGGGTTTGGACAAAAGAACGACACTTGTAGAAATTAGACTATGAGCTATTAATGGGCTTTATACTTGTTTAACTAAATGATAGTTTGTTAATTTTAATATAAAGATTTACAATTGGACGTCCCTATAAATAACCATATACACTCGATCGGACACGATGGGCGGGATATTTATATGTACGAATAATCGTTAATTTAACCGGACACGGGAATGGATTAATAGTCTATGCAATTATTAAAACAGGGGTGAAATTATGTACAAGGACACTTGGCATAATTGATAACAAAGTATTAAAACCTTGGGTTACACGCAGTCGATATTCTGGTGTAATTATCAAATAAAGTATTAAGACCTTGTTACAGTTTAAGTCCCCAATTACTTGGAATATTTGACTTCGGGTATAAGGATAATTTGACGAGGACACTAGCACTTTATATTTATGACTGATGGACTGTTATGGACAAAAACCAGACGGACATATTAAATAATCCAGGACAAAGGACAATTAACCCATGGGCATAAAAATAAAAATCAACACGTCAAACATCATGATTACGGAAGTTTAAATAAGCATAATTCCTTTTATTTTCATATTTAATTGCACTTCTAATTATTGCACTTTTATTTATTGTTATTGTATTTAATTGCACTTTTAATTATCGTACTTTTTAATTATCGAAATTTTATTTTATCGCAATTTCATTTATCGCAATTTCATTATCATTATTTACTTTACTTTTTAAATTAAGTCTTTTCTTTATTTAATATTTTACATTAGGTTTTAACTGCGACTAAAGTTTTAAAAATCGACAAACCGGTCATTAAACGGTAAAAACCCCCTTTTATAATAATAATATTACTTATATATATATTTGTATTTTTATAATTTAAACTAATATAGCGTTAAGCTTTGTTTAAAAGATTTTCCTGTGGAACGAACCGGACTTACTAAAAACTACACTACTGTACGATTAGGTACAATGCATATAAGTGTTGTAGCAATGTTTAAGTATATCCATTCTATAAATAAATAAATAACTTGTATAAAATTGTATCGTATTTAATAGTTTTTCCTAGTAAAATATAAGCTATTTCATATACACCTCGCATAACATCAAGTATTTTTGGCGCCGCTACCGGGGAACAATTCTGCTAAAACGCCGGAAGCGCAACGCTATATATATAAAAAAAAGATTTTTATTAATTTTTAGTTTACTTTTGTAAAAAAAAACGCTTTTGTAAAAATACGTTTTAAATATTCGAAAATATAAAAAGAAAACAAAAATATAAATATTTTTAAGAGTTTGTTAAATATTTAAGTTCTATAAAAGTTTCTTTATCTTTATTTTATAAAAATATAAGTTTTATTTAATTTATATAAATATATTATAAATATATAAATCAGCAAAACAGAAAAAAAAATATATAAAAAATAAAAACACTCGAGTCCAGTACTGTAGCAGCCCAGTCACTGGCCCGAAACCCTAGCTCATGCGATCGCATGAGTCCGAAGGCAATTTCTCATGCGATCGCATGAGAGTGTCTGACACGCCAAACAACCCTAATTCTGTAATTATTACGAAGTAATTATTATTATTATTATTATTTAAATTAAACCCTAATTAGGATATTATTATTATATAATTTAGTTTTTATTATTATTTTGTATATTTAGTTTAATTAGTTTAATTAAATTATAAAATTAATAGTTTTATAAAATAAATAATCTAAAAATAATATTTTTATAAAAATTGTACTTTTTACAAATTCTAGTATATTTTTATATTTTGTACTTCTTTTTATTTGTTTTAGCGTAATATTTGTATTTTTCGCTCGTTTTTAGTTTTAAGATATAGTTTTTGCCATAGTTATTTTTATTTCTAGATTTTTAGGCTTTGCCGTAAAATCCCTTAAATGCTTTTTCTTTAGACTAAGATTTAGGTGCTTTAGAATTTTGCGACGCTGTTTTTAGTTTCTAGTACCATTTTAAGATATTGCCATTTGGGATATAGTATTTCTTTTAAGCTTTAATATTTTTAGACGCAACTTTTAATTTTTAGTTTTTAGTGCCTTTTTAAGTTTAGACGCGCTACTTTCTTATTTTTATTTTTTCGACGTTTTTCGACGCGCTTTTTTTCTCTCTTATTTCTCGCCATTCTAGTTTTTAGGACTTAGAATTTTCTCTATTTCTTATCTAATATTTCTTTAAATTTCAAACGAAAAATTATTTTAAGCGGTTAAATTGATAGACATCAAAATTTTCTGGTTCGTAGTAATAGTTGGATTTGTACGTGGACCGGGTTATTGGAGCCAAACAGTACTCAATTATATTGAGACCAAACGAATCCTGCCCCTCTGCTGCATCTTTTGACTATTCGAAACGTGGGCAAAATCAGAAAAGTCTATTAATTTGATAACTTATATAATTTTTCTTATTTTTATAACTAATAGGATATTCAGTGAATGCACCGAGCAAAACGTTCACCACCTTTTGTACGTTCACCACCTGTAACTCGATCAAGACATCTAGCAAATATTGTCGCCGTTGATTTTTCTTTAGAATGGTCATCCAGTCGACCAAGTACTCCAATTCAAATTTCCGATAATCCATTTTTTGAACCCGACCTCACAATTGAGAATCCGGAGAATATTCAGGGACAATTCATAGATCCTGAACCATTAATCTTTCCTCAAGAACCACCAATCATTCAAACAGAGATTATTGAGGAACCAACCATTAAATCATAATCCTCTAGTGATTCAGATTCAACAAATTCAATCATGGAAAATCTGGAACCTCTAAGTATGGAAGACCGAATGAGAGCTAAACGCACTGGCCAAGGTACGCAATTACTCATCCAGACATTAATGCGCCAGATTATGAAATCAAAGGACAAATTCTACACATGGTGACTAATCAATGCCAATTTAGTGGTGCGCCAAAGGAAGATCCAAATGAACATCTTCGTACCTTTAATAGGATCTGCACTCTATTTAAAATAAGAGAAGTTGAGGATGAACAGATATATCTCATGTTATTTCCCTGGACTTTAAAGGGAGAAGCCAAAGATTGGTTAGAATCATTACCTGAAGGGGCAATTGATACATGGGACGTTTTAGTTGAAAAATTTCTTAAATAATTCTTTCCGGCATCTAAAGCCGTGAGACTTCAAGGAGAAATTGTTACGTTCACACAGAAGCCAAATGAAACTCTATATGAAGCATGGACAAGATTTGGAAAGTTGTTAAGAGGATGTCCGCAACATGGTTTAGACACCTGTCAAATAGTACAAATATTCTACCAAGGATGCGACATCACTACAAGGAAAGACATAGATATAGCAGCTGGTGGTTCCATTATGAAGAAAACCGAAACTGACGCTTATAAGATTATTGATAACACTGCTTCCCACTCACATGAGTGGCACCAAGAAAAAGATATCGTTAGATCATCTAAAGCAGCTAGAGCAGATTCTAGCCATGACTTAGATTCCATTTCCGCAAAGATAGATGCTGTCGAGAGACGAATGGAAAAGATGACCAAAGATATTCACTCAATATGAATTAGTTGTGAGCAGTGTGGAGGACCACATTTGACAAAAGATTGTCTCAGTATTGAACTAACAATGGAACAAAGAGAGAATGTTTCATATATAAACCAAAGGCCTGAAAATAATTATCAGAATAATTATCAACCGCGAAGACCA
The DNA here is from genome assembly GCF_046630445.1 of Rutidosis leptorrhynchoides. NCBI lineage: Eukaryota > Viridiplantae > Streptophyta > Magnoliopsida > Asterales > Asteraceae > Rutidosis > Rutidosis leptorrhynchoides. Next base: position 666,803,776 of record NC_092334.1, read on the forward strand.
ATTTACAATCAAAACCAGAATTATAATCGAAATGTTCCATACAACAACTAACAAGGTCCTAGCAATCAACAAGTATCCAATAATACTTACAACCAGCAAAGACCTAATTTTCAAAACAAACCACTACAAACCGATGATAAAAAGCCAAATTTAGAAGATATGATGACAAAGCTAGTTGAATCTCAAACACAGTTTTTCACATCTCAGAAACAAACCAATGAACAAAATGCTCAAGCATTTAGAAATCAATAAGCTTCTATTCAAAATTTGGAACAAGAAGTAAGTAACCTAGCAAGGTTAATAGGTGAAAGAAAACCGGGAAGTCTACCTAGTGATACAAATGCTAACCCCCGGAATGAAACAGCTAAAGCTATTACCACAAGAAGTGGTATTACACTTAAACCACCTGAAATACCTGTAATTTATGATGAAGCTATTCCTACTCTACAAGAACTACAACCTGAATAAGATAAGGAAAAAGAACCGGTAGTTGAAAAGGTTAATGAAGATAACACAGTTAAGACTAAACCTTATGTTAAACCATACCAACCACCACTTCCTTACCCGAGTAAAATGAGAAAGGAGAGACTTGAAGCCGAGCAATCCAAATTCTTGGATATGTTTAAACAGATAAATGTAAATCTTCCTTTCATTGATGTGATTTCGGGAATGCCTAGATATGCTAAATTTCTGAAAGATCTAATCTCAAATAGAAAGAAAATGGAAGAACTCTCGGCTGTTACTATGAATGCTAATTGTTCTGCAGTGCTGTTGAATAAGATACCAGAAAAACTATCTGATCCAGGAAGTTTCACAATTCCATGTTTTCTGGGTAGTCTTAGTTCAATAGAAGCATTGGCAGACTTAGGTGCTAGTATAAATTTAATGCCGTATTCACTATACGCTAAACTAGACCTTGGAGAATTGAAACCAACACGAATAAGCATACAACTAGCCGATAGATCAGTAAAATATCTTAGAGGGATAATGGAGAACATGCTAGTTAAAGTTGGTACTTTAGTATTTCCAGTAGATTTTGTTATCCTGGACATGGAAGAAGATTCTCGAGTACCTCTCATATTAGGAAGACCATTCTTAAACACGGCTAAAGCAATAATAGACGTGTTCAGTAAGAAACTGACCCTAAGTATAGAGGACGAGAGTGTTACTTTTTCAGTTGATAGAGCAATGCAACAACCGCAATCTGCAGATGATACATGTTATTATATTCAAACTATAGAATCACATGCAGAATTGTTAGAAGAATTTCCAGAATTACAAGGAACAGGAGAATGTTCTTTAGGAGAAGGAACTGAACCAATTGATGAAACTGAAATGTTAGCTACATTTATGGCTAATGGATATGAACCAACAACAGAAGAAATTCAAATGCTAAAAGAAGAAGACAGATATTGATATAAATCATCGATAGAAGAACCACCGACATTAGAGTTAAAGCCACTTCCAAACCATTTGGAATACGCTTATTTACATGGTGAATCTGAATTACCTGTAATAATATCGTCTTCTCTTACTGAAAATGAAAAATCTCAACTCATTTCTGTGTTAAAAGCTCATAAACCAGCTATTGCATGGAAGATTCATGATATTAAAGGCATAAGTCCTTCGTATTGCACACATAAAATCCTTATGGAAGAAGGTCATAAAACGTATGTGCAACGCCAACGAAGACTAAATCCTAATATGCAAGATGTTGTTAAGAAAGAAATTATTAAACTGCTTGATGCAGATTTAATTTATCCAATCTCTGATAGTCCATGGGTAAGTCCAGTTCAATGCGTGCCTAAGAAAGGTGGCATGACTGTCATTACAAATGAGAAAAATGAGCTTATTCCTACTAGGACTGTAACAGGATGGCGTGTATGTATTAATTATAGAAAATTAAATGATGCCACTAGAAAAGATCACTTTCCCTTGCCTTTTATTGATCAAATGTTGGAAAGATTAGCCGGAAATAGTTACTATTGTTTTCTTGATGGTTTTTCCGGATATTTTCAAATTCCAATAGCACCCGAGGATCAAGAGAAAACCACATTCACGTGCCCTTATGGTACTTTTACTTACAAACGCATGCCATTTGGACTATGCAACGCCCCTGCAACCTTTCAAAGGTGTATGATGACGATTTTTCACGACATGATAGAAGAATGCATGAAAGTTTTCATGGATGACTTTTCAGTCTTCGGTGATACTTTTGAATCATGTCTAGTTAATCTTGAACGAATGCTTATTAGATGTGAACAATCAAATCTAGTTCCTAATTGGGAGAAATGCCATTTCATGGTTAAAGAAGGCATCGTTCTTGGACATAAAATTTCAAAGGAAGGAATTGAAGTGGATAGAGCTAAAGTAGATGTAATTGCTAAACTTTCACATCCCACCAATGTTAGAGGAGTTAGGAGTTTTCTAGGGCATGTCGGTTTTTACCGACGTTTCATAAAAGATTTTTCTAAAATTACCACTCCTATGAATAAACTCCTAGAAAAAGATGCTCCATTCATCTTTTCAGATGAATGCATCAAATCTTTTAATATACTTAAAGAAAAACTCACTAATGCGCCGATCATGATAACACCAAATTGGAATTTACCGTTTGAACTTATGTGCGATGCAAGTGATTTTGCAATGGGAGCCGTTTTAGGACAAAGGATTGAAAAACGATTTCAACCTATTTATTATGCTAGTAAGACGTTACAAGAAGCACAAACGAATTACACAACTACTGAAAAAGAACTCCTTGCTATTGTCTTTGCTTTTGATAAATTTCGTTCATATCTCGTTCTAGCTAAAACGGTGGTCTATACCGACCATTCTGCTTTTAGATACCTATTTTCGAAACAAGATGCTAAACCACGATTAATCCTTTGGATCTTACTCTTACAAGAGTTTGATATTGAAATCCGAGATAAAAAGGGAGCAGAAAATCTCGCCGCTGATCATCTTTCTCGTCTTGAAAATCCCGAATTAGAAGTTCTAAATGAATCGGCCATACAAGACAACTTTCCTGATGAATATCTATTGAAGATAGATTATAATGAAATTCCATGGTTTGCAGACTATGCAAACTACTTAGTATGTGGATTCCTTGAAAAAGGATTATCGTACCAAAAACGAAAGAAATTCTTTAGTGATATAAAACACTATTTTTGGGAAGATCCACATTTGTTTAAAAGTTGTCCCGATGGAATAATACGCCGATGTGTATTCAGAAATGAAGCTAGTCAAATCTTAAACCATTGTCACTCAGGACTAACAGGAGGGCATTATGGGCCTCAGCTCACAGCAAGAAAAGTTTATGATGCTGGATTCTATTGGCCTACAATTTACAAAGACGCACACCTTCTTTGCAAATCCTGTGATGCATGTCAAAGGGCCGGAAAAATAAGTCAACGTGATGAAATGCCACAAAATTTCATTCAAGTATGTGAAGTATTTGACATTTGGGGTATTGACTTTATGGGTCCATTTCCAAAATCTCATAATAATCTATATATTCTCGTTGCCATTGATTATGTATCTAAATGGGCGGAAGTACAAGCTCTCCCAACTAACGATGCACGAGTTGTAGTCAACTTTTTAAAACGTCTTTTTGCAAGGTTTGGAACACCGAAAGCTTTAATAAGTGATCGGGGAACTCATTTTTGTAATAATCAACTTGAGAAAGTTCTCAAAAGATATGGAGTAACTCATAAAATCTCCACCGCATATCATCCACAAACAAGTGGACAAGTTGAAAATACCAACCGAGCTTTAAAACGTATTCTAGAGAAAACCGTAGGATCAAATCCGAAGGAATGGTCCATAAAATTGGAGGATGCACTCTGGGCTTTTAGAACAGCCTACAAAACTCCAATTGGAACTACACCTTTTAGACTCATTTACGGAAAAGCATGTCATCTTCCAGTAGAAATTGAACACAAAGCATTTTGGGCTTTGAAGACATGTAATCTTGATTTACATGAAGCTGGACGTCTACGATTAAGTCAATTAAACGAATTAGAAGAATTAAGACATGAAGCATACGAAAATTCGTTAATCTATAAAGAAAGAACGAAGAAATGGCATGATAAAAGAATCAGAAGTTCAAAAGAATTTAAAGAAGGAGACAGAGTTCTTCTTTTCAATTCACGATTCAAGCTATTTCCTGGAAAATTAAAATCAAGATGGTCTGGACCATTCATAGTCAAAAGAGTTTTTCCGTACGGAACAGTAGAATTGATAAATTCAAATGGAATTGAATTTAAAGTTAATGCTCACAGAGTTAAACATTACATAGATAGTCCAATGGAAGTCGACAACGAAGTTAATCACAATTTCGACACCACAGCTAACTAAGTGTGGGGAGAATCAAGTCTTCAAAGGATAATATGTATTTCTGTTAGAGTTAGATTTTCTGTTTTCGTGTAGTTCTCGAAAATGGAACCCGAATGGTCTTTCCCTAGCAGACCCTAAAGAACTAGTCTTCTCCCCCCATTCTGAATTTTTATTTTTTTTTAGGTTTTACGAAATGAAGACTTCCTGTGAACTAAATCATGGTCTAATGCTACACGCTTTGATCACTAAACATAATAATGACACCCTTCCAAGTGAAATAGTATCATTAATCAGAGGTAAATTGGACGGAGTAAGAAAAGAATCCAGATGCGAAAATAATAAGTTACAATTTGGTAAAGGAAAATCAAAATCCGCAGCGAAAAGAAGAGCACGACACCTTGAAAGATGTCACAAATGCGGAAAATGGTCACACGAAGGAAAATGATCGACGAATCAGACATATTCCAATACCGAATTTGTTACTCTATGCAGAGACGGACCGTTCATATGTTTAGAAGAAAAAACATTGAATGCTCGAGGTTACGCCTATGTAGCCATGGAAAATCAATTAGTCCGACTATCTTATGAGTGGGCTAGAGCATATCATTAAGAAATCTATTTCACAGGTAAGTATGTACAGTTTTTTTTTTTTTTTAACCTTTTGATAATAAACGCTAAATTGTTCGCTATATAGTATTAAATTGGTATTCAATAAAATTAGGTCTTGCGACCGAAATTATTGATATCATACAAAAATTTATTACATCACTGCGAAATTTACCGTTTATTCTTAAGGTATAAATATCTTTAATCATTCAACCAAAATATTTTAAAAATTCGTCATGAGTTAAATTAGGTCGTTGAACCGAAATTACTTTACCGAAAAGAGGGGCGTATATTTTTGATAATATTTGATTGATTAAAGTGGGATAAAAGATCAAAAAGATTTTTAATTCTAGTTTTACTTTGTTTTTAAAATTAATATTAAAATATTGTAAACTTTTTAAATCAATATATTGTAAATATTTGAAAAATTAATATTTTTAATATAAGTTTGTATGTATAAAAAAAATATATATAATTTAAGTTTGGTGTGAATTTTTAATATGAATTTTTAATTTTATGCATTTTAAATTTAAGTTTAATGTGAATTTAAAAACAAAAATTTACTTTATTTTGCTAAGTTAAAAATATGATTTTTAAAATTCGTCGTGAGTTGAAGACTAGGTCGTTGAACCGAAATTGCTTTACCCGAAGGAGGGACGAGAACTTTTATTATCATTATTTGTAATCTTATTGAACTAAAGTATGCCAAAAACATTAAAAACCCCAAAAATCTTTACTTTTAAAACCGTAAGTAAAAAGGGACAAATTTTAAAATTTTGTCGAGGGACGGACTAGGACATCGATCCGAAACGCCCTCATCCTAAAAAGAAATAAATTTTTAAAATTTTTATTAATTTTATGTTTTATAAAGTGTAAGGTTTTATAAAAAAAAAAAAAGAAGCCAAAACACTGTACCCGGACCCCCATGCGATCGCATGGGGTTTACACTCCAACCTCATGCGATCGCATGAGGCTGGATTTCTGGCCAGGATCAAAAACTCTCAGCTCGCTGTTCTGTCCACAAAACACACACACATATACGAACCTACTCCCAAATCACCTCTAAAATTCGCAATTTTTCACCGTAATTCGTCAAATTTCTCGCTCTAATCATGAAATTGTTCAGAAGCTTTTCAAAGAAGGTAAAAATTACACCCCTAAATTCATAAATTTACTAGTTTTTGTGATAATTACCAATATTTTACCTAATGCAATTTTGTTAATTTCTAGTGTAATTAGTGTTAAATTGGTAGTATTTTATGCATGTATAACCTAGATTGATGCTATTTAACATGATTTGAAGCCAAAAACTTCAAAATTTTTAGAAATCTAGGGTTTGTGTTCTTGAGCAATTTGGGGCTTTTTGATATAAACAGGTTATGACCGATTTTTGTCATGATTTATTGCTAAATTGAGTAGTGTAACATGTTTAGGTAGTTAAATGATCCAAACATTGATCCTAAACATGATTTTTGGAGATTAAAGTGGACTTTTTAAGTCCAAAATTCATGAACTTGATTAATTTGATATATTTGCCATTTGAGACTTGTTTAATTGTTAGTAATGACTATTTTGACATGTTATTTGAGTTAAATGCTTATGAACTTTGTCTACATTTTCATATGTGCTTATTTGAAAAAGTGTAGAATTGTAAAAATTGTGAAAATGAGTATAAGTTTAAGTTTGATTTAACATGTTATTGTGGTTAATTTAAGTTGTTATTTTGCTAACACTAATGCATATTTGGATGCACAAATTTTGTGTTTAATGTGTTTTGCAGAGAGCCGATACTGGAGGTTCAGGATCATCATCATCTAGACGACCTGCTCCAGCACCAGAACCAGAACCAGAAATGCAATACGAGCCAGAACCCGAACAAGTACCACAACAGGAACAACAACATCAGCCTGATCAACATGTAGCTTATTATGATCCACTACAGTTACCTAATGAATTCATAGTATTTCCGCCACATCCACCTGTAGAATACCCAACGATTCCTGAACACACATTGCATCCTAATTTGAGATTCGATAGACGATGGAGAGATTACCCATCATATCAAAGTAATAAATTCAAATTAGTAACAAAAGAGGTAGAGGTGCCGAGGGTAATTGATTGGAATCCTTTAGAAACGGTCCATCTAGCTGACCGTGTTAGACAGCATTTGATTCAAAGGTATGGCAGTTCTTCTTTTACAGATTGGGAACGTCTTTTCACCATTCGTAGACCTGTATATAAGGAATGGTGTGTTGAGCTGATGAGTACCATAACATTAAACGTAGATGTAGATAGGTTAGATGATAGAAGTTTTCTTAGATTTATCCTTGGCGGTAGGATGTACAGAATGTCCATGATGGACATGGCCAGGGCATTACAGATTTACACTCCTAGTGAATTGCTACTACCCGACTGTATGAGTTTGATTTATCGTGGTGAAAAGGTAGATAGGAATTTTGACGCGAACACCTTTTGGAGGCGTATGTCAAACTATAATGTTTTTACACTAGGAGAAAAACACTCATACTTACATATTAACAAAGCCGAGCTTCGTGTAATTCATAGATTTTTGGCTAACTCGATTACACAGAGAGGTCACAATAAGGAGAAAATGACCTTACATGATTTATTTTACCTAAAGTGTATTCGAGACCCGAGAAGCTTTGTTAATATCCCTTACTATGTTGGTTTTTATTTATCTAAAATGGTAGAAGGAATGCAGGACGGGAGTATAATAGGAGGAGGTATTTTTGTTACTCTCATTGGAGAGTATTTAGGCGTTGATAGGAACCAAGGGGGTCCATTACAGGTTTGTAGAGAACAGGATGAGACCATAGGATTGCGGGTTTATGTGGGTGCTAAGGTATTGAAGAGTAGACGCAACCAGGCATTGCCCTATGAAGGTAATCATCCTCAGGTAGAGAGAGGCTCAGACGAGGAAATGGAGGAAACGGAAGACATTAGGGATGTCTTTCGAGATGCTATTCTTGACGTCCACGTTCGTATAGATGAGGAAGCAATGACGAGCGCGGCCAGACATAGTATGTACGAGCAGTGGAACTCCGAGCTAGTATACGAGGACTATAGGCGATGCCAACACGATAGCTGGTTAGTTCATCAACACCAAATCATGAGCCAACTATCATATCAGGTACCAAATAATTACGTGCCTACTCGACCTGCTCATTTTCCGCCACACAACCCCGACATCCGACCACCCTTTAACTGGTATGACTATAACTAAGCCTATCAGAACACCTATAACCAACAATGGAACCCACCTGACGAGATGAACTGGAACCCCTATCCAGACTGATTTGGTTCCATTAGTTATTTTTATGATTTTTATGTTTTTATATTTTTGCTTATTCATGTTTAAACTTATGTTATTGGATATATTTATGTAATTTTTATCATTTTTATTACTATTGTGTACTAATATTTCAAATTTAGGATTTGAAAGTGGGATTTTAAGTCCCATTTCAAATTTCCATGCATGTTTATATTTGTATGTATGTATATTGTCAATTGTACAAAACAGGGTAAAACAGCGCATTTTCAAAGACTGGAATTAAGTTCAGCAAAAGCTAGTACTTTTGACGACAAAACGAAAAACAAATGTGATGTAACAACAAGACGGAATGAACAAATGATGTGCACCATTTATCATTCAGCAAACAAACGTCAATATGTTTGGAAACTTTGGTAAAATTTAATTATTTTTCTACGCTAATCACCCTCAAAAATTTAAATTGTTACTGATTTCTTGCAAATGAGGGCATTGCAAGATCTTAAGTGTGGGAAGGGGTTAAATTCTTTCGGATTTTTAAAATTTTTAACTTATACACTTGGTTACCATTAGAAATACTAGTAAAGCAGTAGTTGTATTAGAATCTAGTGTTCTCTGATAATAAAGAACAACCCTAGTCTTATATACTGACGACCCAATTCTAGTAAAATTTGTCAAAATTTTCAATTAAATGAACTCAAAATCATGTTTATATATACTTATGAACGATAAAACTAGGTGTTAACACCGAAATTATTGTTACCTCAGAAAGGACATAAATTGAGAAACAAACCAAAATGTTAGAATTCATTTAAAATGGAATAGAGGACAATAAAAAGGCAAATAAAAGAAAATAAAAGCCAAGTGTGGGAAAATTTACCAAGTTATTTTGAACATATATCACATATTTTTGTACAAATAACTGAAGATGCTTTTGCTTTAGACTAAACTAATCAGGTTTACCCGATTTACTGTAATATATTTGAAAAAAAGATGGATCTACACGATGAATCAATTCCATCATTAAAAGGAATTAAAGTCTTCCGAAAAAGAAACGCGCTTCTTGATTTAGGTCATGATGTTGTCGTCCAGACCAGCTGTAGGTTGACGAAAAATCTTGAAAAGTCATCACTAAAATCAGCAGGAAATCCACGGACCTCAGCATCAAACAGGGTCGCCAAGTGGTCAGACTTATCCTAACCATGAGAGGATCTGTCTTGTAAAATGGGGAGGACGCCGTGCAAATTAGCTGGATAAGACTAATGAATCAGATCCCCAGAAAAGGATAATCTCCTTAAAAGATAAAAAATCAGCTTTTAAGACTGATATTACTCAATCCTAGAGATTGACCTTAAAGATTGAGAATTCAAACTCATGGAATTCAATGATATCTAAACTCGAGCTTGAACGAGAAAATTTTTTGATCAAAATTAAAACCGATTTGTTTTCTGAAAACCCATTTTCAATGCGTTCATTACCATTGAACGTAAAATCCTAGGAATTCACCTGGAATTCATTAGGTCACCTGAACCAAATCGGGTGTCAACCGTAAGAACGGTAGTTGCATAGCATGGTCAAAGACAGGACCTTGTGCCAGACCGAAAAATTATAAGGGTGAGCTTTACTATTGCTCCTACCAAAGATAGTAATTGCATCCGACACGTTATAGACCATAATTAAAAGAATGTCAGGGGACATTGCCTTAACAGTTGCTTGTTCAACGCTTTCCTTTACAACCGGACGGTAGTTTACCGAAAGGTAATATACGGAGCAAGTATACTGGACGTGTTGCTTTCCCAATACAAGGTTAGCAAGTGGGTGACACAAAACTACAAGTTTTGAGCTAAAGTTTTCAAATCTGAAACCCACCAAACCCACAAAAAGAATTTGCAAACACCGGAGAAGGGTTATTTCGGAAAACTTATCTAGGGTAAAAACTAGATTGAATTTTCAAAAGATCAAATGTTTTCATAAAGATCCAATTTCCTTAAAGGATCTAAATTTTCATAGTCATGTGAGACTGTAAACCACATCGTTACTACCATTGTTTATACCGCCCTAAAGAAATCACTGATGTACAAAGTATGAAGAATAAAGAAGTGATTCTAGTATATTTCAAGACTATATTGCTTGAGGACAAGCAACGCTCAAGTGTGGGAATATTTGATAATGCTAAAAACGAACATATATTTCATAGCATTATCCCTCAAGAAAGACAAGCTTTTAGTTGCAATTGTTCTATTTACAAGTGATATTCGTTTAAATAATAAAAGGTGAAGACAAAAGACAGATTCGACGAATTGAAGACGCAAACGACCAAAAAGCTCAAAAGTACAAAATACAATCAAAGAGGTTCCAATTATTGATGAGAAACGTCTCAAAATTACAAGAGTACAAAATTCGAAACACAAAATACAAGATATTAAATTGTACGCAAGGACGTTCGAAAATCCGGAACCGGGACCAGAGTCAACTCTCAACGCTCGACGCAACAGACTAAAAATTACAAGTCAACTATGCACATAAATAAAATATAATATTTAAATAATTCTTATAATTATTTATATATTATATTATTATTTATAAACCGTCGGCAAACTAAAAAACAAAGACATGTGAGCCTCCCCAGCTGGCCATACGATCGCATGAGCTGAAGGAGCAAAACTCATGCGATCGCATGAGCCCTTTTTTCAGGCCTGTCCTATAAAGTTCGCGAGTTTTGGACTCAAAAACACATCTTTTTCTCCTCATTCATCATACGATATATATATATATATATATATATATATATATATATATATATATATATATATATATATATATATATATATATATATATATATACATATATATATTATTTTAATTTTAATTTTAATTTTAATTCTAATAATAAGGGTATGTTAGCGAATGTTGTAAGGGTGTAAGTCGAAATTCTGTCCGTGTAACGCTACGCTATTTTTAATCATTGTAAGTTATGTTCAACCTTTTTAATTTAATGTCTCGTAGCTAAGTTATTATTATGCTTATTTAATACCGAAGTAATCATGATGTTGGGCTAAAAATATTAAAATTGGGTAATTGGGCTTTGCACCATAATTGGGGTTTGGACAAAAGAACGACACTTGTGGAAATTAGACTATGGGCTATTAATGGGCTTTATACTTGTTTAACTAAATGATAGTTTGTTAATTTTAATATAAAGATTTACAATTGGACGTCCCTATAAATAACCATATACACTCGATCGGACACGATGGGCGGGATATTTATATGTACGAATAATCGTCCATTTAACCGGACACGGGAATGGATTAATAGTCTATGGAATTATTAAAACAGGGGTAAAATTATGTACAAGGACACTTGGCATAATTGATAACAAAGTATTAAAACCTTGGGTTACACGTAGTCGATATTCTGGTGTAATTATTAAACAAATTATTAAGACCTTGTTACAGTTTAAGTCCCCAATTAGTTGGAATATTTGACTTCGGGTATAAGGATAATTTGACGAGGACACTCGCACTTTATATTTATGACTGATGGACTGTTATGGACAAAAACCAGACGGACATATTAAATAATCCAGGACAAAGGACAATTAACCCATGGGCATAAAAATAAAAATCAACACGTCAAACATCATGATTACGGAAGTTTAAATAAACATGATTCCTTTATTTTCATATTTAATTGCACTTCTAATTATTGCACCTTTATTTATTGTTATTGTATTTAATTGCACTTTTAATTATCGTACTTTTTAATTATCGAAATTTTATTTTATCGCAATTTCATTTATCGCAATTTCATTATCATTATTTACTTTACGCTTTAAATTAAGTCTTTTATTTATTTAATATTTTACATTAGGTTTTAACTGCGACTAAAGTTTTAAAAATCGACAAACCGGTCATTAAACGGTAAAACCCCCCTTTTATAATAATAATATTACTTATATATATATTTGTATTTTTATAATTTAAACTAACATAGCGTTAAGCTTTGTTTAAAAGATTTCCCTGTGGAACGAATCGGACTTACTAAAAACTACACTACTGTACGATTAGGTACACTGCCTATAAGTGTTGTAGCAAGGTTTAAGTATATCCATTCTATAAATAAATAAATATCTTGTGTAAAATTGTATCGTATTTAATAGTTTTTCCTAGTAAAATATAAGCTATTTCATATAGACCTCGCATAACATCAAGTGTGGAGGACCACATTTGACAAAAGATTGTCTGAGTATTGAACTAACAATGGAACAAAGAGAGAATGTTTCATACATAAACCAAAGGCCTGGAAATAATTATCAGGATAATTATCAACCGCCAAGACCGATCTACAATCAAAACCAGAATTATAACCGAAATGTTCCATACAACAACCAACAAGGTCCTAGCAATCAACAAGTATCCAACAATACTTACAATTAGCAAAGACCTATTTTTCAAAAAAAACCACCACAAACCGATGATAAAAAACCAAATTTAGAAGATATGATGTCAAAGCTAGTTGAATCTCAAACTCAGTTTTTCACATCTCAGAAACAAACCAATGAACAAAATGCTGAAGCATTTAGAAATCAACAAGCTTCTATTCAAAATCTGGAACAGGAAGTGAGCAACCTAGCAAGATTGATAGGTGAAAGAAAATCGAGAAGTCTACCTAGCGATACAAATGCTAACCCCCGGAATGAAACAGCTAAAGCCATTACCACAAGAAGTGGTATTACACTTAAACCACCTGAAATACCTGTAATTTCTGATGAAGCTATTCCTACTCCACAAGAACCACAATCTGAGCAAGATAGGGAAACAGAACTGGTAGTTGAAAAGGTTAATGAAGATAACACAGTTAAGGCAAAACCTTATGTTAAACCATACCAACCACCACTTCCTTACCCTAGTAAAATGAGAAAAGAGAGACTTGAAGCCGAGCAATCTAAATTCTTGGATATGTTTAAACAGATAAATGTAAATCTTCCTTTCATTGATGTGATTTCAGGAATGCCAAGATATGCTAAATTTCTGAAAGATCTAATCACAAATAGAAAGAAAATGGAAGAACTCTCGGCTGTTACTATGAATGCCAATTGTTTTGCAGTGCTGTTAAATAAGATACCAGAAAAATTATCTGATCCAGAAAGTTTCACGATTCCATGTTTTCTGGGTAGTCTTAGTTAAATAGAAGCATTGGCAGATTTAGGTGCTATTATAAATCTAATGCCGTATTCACTATACGCTAAACTAGACCTTGGAGAATTGAAACCAACACGAATAAGCATACAACTAGCCGATCGATCAGTAAAAAATCCTAGAGGGATAATGGAAAACATGCTAGTTAAAGTTGGTACTTTAGTATTTCCAGTAGATTTTGTTATTCTGGACATGGAAGAAGATTCTCGAGTTCCTCTCATATTAGGAAGACCATTCTTAAACACGGCCAAAGCAATAATAGACGTGTTTGGTAAGAAACTGACCCTAAGTATAGAGGACGAGAGTGTTACCTTTTCTGTGGATAGAGCCATGCAACAACCGCAATCTGCAGGTGATACATGTTATTATATTCAAACTATAGATTCATATGCAGAATTGTTAGAAGAATTTCCAGAATTACAAGGAACAGGAGAATGTTCTTTAGGAGAAGGAACTGAACCAATTGATGAAGCTGAAATATTAGCTACACTTATGGCTAATGGATATGAACCAACAACAGAAGAATTTCAAATGTTAAAAGAAGAAGACAGATATCGATACAAATCATCGATAGAAGAACCACCGACATTAGAGTTAAAGCCACTTCCAAACCATCTGGAATACGCTTATTTACATAGTGAATCTGAATTACCTGTAATAATATCGTCTTCTCTTACTGAAAATGAAAAATCACAACTCATTTCTGTGATAAAAGCTCATAAACCAGCCATTGCATGGAAGATTCATGATATTAAAGGAATAAGTCCTTCGTATTGCACACATAAAATCCTTATGGAAGAAGGTCATAAAACGTATGTGCAACGCCAAAGAAAACTAAATCCTAATATGCAAGATGTTGTTAAGAAAGAAATTATTAAACTGCTTGATGCAGGTTTAATTTATCCAATTTTTGATAGTCCATGGGTAAGCCCGGTTCAATGCGTACCTAAGAAGGGTGGCATGACTGTCATTACAAATGAGAAAAATGAGCTTATTCCTACTAGGACTGTAACAGGATGGCGTGTTTGTATTGATTATAGAAAATTAAATGACGCCACCAGAAAAGATCACTTTCCCTTACCTTTCATTGATCAAATGTTGGAAAGATTAGCCTGAAATAGTTACTATTATTTTCTTGACGGTTTTTTCGGATACTTTCAAATTCCAATAGCACCCGAGGACCAAGAGAAAACCACGTTCACGTGCCCTTATGGTACTTTTGCTTACAAACGCATGCCATTTGGACTTTGCAACGCCCCTGCAACCTTTCAAAGGTACATGATGGCGATTTTTCACGACATGATAGAAGAATGCATGAAAGTTTTCATGGATGACTTTTCAGTCTTCGGTGATAATTTTGAATCATGTCTAGTTAATGTTGAACGAATGCTTATTAGATGCGAACAATCAACTCTAGTACTTAATTGGGAGAAATGTCATTTCATGGTTAAAGAAGGCATCGTTCTTGGTCATAAAATTTCAAAGGAAGGAATTGAAGTGGATAGAGCTAAAGTAGATGTAATTGCTAAACTTCCACATCCCACCAATGTTAGAGGAGTTAGGAGTTTTCTAGGGCATGCCGGTTTTTACCGACGTTTCATAAAAGATTTTTCTAAAATTTCCACTCCTATGAATAAACTCCTAGAAAAGGATGCTCCATTCATCTTTTCGGATGAATGCATCAAATCTTTTAATATTCTTAAAGAAAAACTCACTAATGTGCCGATCATGATAACTCCAAATTGGAATCTACCGTTTGAACTAATGTGCGATGCAAGTGATTTTGCAATGGGAGCCGTTTTAGGACAAAGGATTGAAAAACGATTTCAACCTATTTATTATGCTAGTAAGACGTTACAAGGAGCACAAACGAATTACACAACTACTGAAAAATAACTCCTTGCTATTGTCTTTGCTTTTGATAAATTTCGTTCATATCTCGTTCTAGCAAAAACGGTGGTCTATACCGACCATTCTGCTCTTAGATACCTATTTTCAAAAAAAGATGCTAAACCACGATTAATCCGTTGGATCTTACTCTTACAAGAGTTCGATATTGAAATCCGAGACAAAAAGGGAGCAGAAAATCTCGCCGCTGATCATCTTTCTCTTCTTGAAAATCCTGAATTAGAAGTTCTAAATGAATCGGCCATATAAGACAACTTTCCTGATGAATATCTATTGAAGATAGATTATAATCAAAATTCTATGGTTTGCAGACTATGCAAACTACTTAGTATGTGGATTCCTTGAAAAAGGATTATCGTACCAAAAACGAAAGAAATTATTTAGTGATATAAAACACTATTTCTGGGAAGATCCACATTTGTTTAAAAGTTGTCCCGATGGAATAATACGTCGATGTGTATTCGGGGATGAAGCTAGTCAAATCTTAAACCATTGTCACAAAGGACCAACATGAGGGCATTATGGGCCTCAACTTACAGCAAGAAAAGTTTACGATGCTGGATTCTATTGGCCTACAGTTTTCAAAGACGCACACCTTCTTTGCAAATCCTGTGATGCTTGTCAAAGGGCCGAAAAATAAGTCAACGTGATGAAATGCCACAAAATGTCATTCAAGTATGTGAAGTATTTGACGTTTGGGGTATTGACTTTATGGGTCCATTTCCAAAATCTCATAATAATCTCTACATTCTCGTAGCCATTGATTATGTATAAATGGGCGGAAGCACAAGCTCTCCCAACTAACGATGCACGAGTTGTAGTCAACTTTTTAAAATGTCTTTTTGCTAGGTTTGGAACACCGAAAGCTTTAATAAGTGATCGGGGTACTCATTTTTGTAATAATCAACTTGAGAAAGTTCTCAAAAGATATGGAGTAACTCATAAAATCTCAACCGCTTATCATCCACAAACAAGTGGACAAGTTGAAAATACCAACCGAGCTTTAAAACGTATTCTAGAGAAAACCGTAGGATCAAATCCGAAGGAATGGTCCATGAAATTAGAGGATGCACTCTGGGCTTTTAGAACAGCCTACAAAACTCCAATTGGAACCACACCTTTCAGACTCGTTTACGGAAAAGCATGTCATCTTCCAGTAGAAATTGAACACAAAGCATTTTGGGCTTTGAAGACATGTAATCTTGATTTACATGAAGTCGGACGTCTACGGTTAAGTCAACTAAACGAATTAGAAGAATTAAGACATGAAGCATACGAAAATTCGTTAATCTATAAAGAAAGAACGAAGAAATGGCATGATAAAAGAATCAGAAGTTCAAAAGAATTTAAAGAAGGAGACAGAGTTCTTCTTTTTAATTCACGATTCAAGCTATTTCCTGAAAAATTGAAATCAAGATGGTCTGGACCATTTATAGTCAAAAGAGTTTTCCCATACGGAATAATAGAGTTAATAAATTCAAATGGGATTGAATTTAAAGTTAATGGTCACAGAATTAAACATTACATACATGGTCCGATGGAAGTTGACAATGAAGTCAATCATAATTTCACCACCCAAGAAAATCTTCAAAAAGAAAACATAAATATGTTATCAACAACATATGAAAAATCAAAATTGGAAAATAGAGAGGATTCAAATTGGAGTGATGAAGAAGAATTCTTATACAAACCTCCCATTCCAAGAAACGAAGAAAAATGTGAACAAGAAGTTCAAATAGAAGTGAAAGAACCAAGAAAAGAACACCTGAAAAAGGTTTACAAACCAACTCGACTTACTAAAGTAGGAGACCCGGGCGAATTTATCATTTCTTGCTTGCTTAACGATGGTGCTATATATAATGGACTCGCAGATTTAGGAGCAAGTGCAAATATTATGCCTCTTTCCTTATACAAAAGATTAGGTATGGGTAAATTAAAATCAACCAAAATAGGTGTTCAATCATTTGACCTAATCATTAAACACCCGGTTGGAATAGCAAATAATTTACTTGTTAACGTGGGAAGTTTGACCTTTGTTGCAAACTTCATAGTTATTAATATGGAGGAAAACCTTGATATTCCTCTAATTTTAGGTCGCCCATTTTTAGCAACCACCGAGGCGTTCATGATGTAAGAGAAGGTAGAATGACACTTAGGGATGGTGATAAATCGATCACCTTTGTGAACCGAAAGTCTAGATCTCCACCAACCAAAACTGTTAAACCAATAAAAATACATAAGTGTGGGGAAGATGAAGAAACACTTAATGATGATCCGATAACAAAGAACCCCGTTGATGATACGAAATTAGATGAACCCGTTTTTAACAGTTCAACGAAGAAACTTTACAAAAGGATTCACGATGCTAAGATTAAGGGAAACTTTAAGTTATGTAACCGATTAGTATCCAATTTATCGCCAAAAGAAAAGGCAATGTTAGTTGAATTTGTGAAAGTTACGGAGGAAATCAACAAATGGATTGAAGCAAAAGTCAGAGATATACAAGTTGTTGATGATCCAATTGAAAATAACGTTAATCACAATTTCAACACCACATCTAACTAAGTGTGGGGAGGTTCGAATCTTTTTAGGGTAATTTGTATTTCTGTTAGAGTTAGATATTCTATTTTCGTGTAGTTCTCGAGAATGGAATCCGAATGGTCTTTCCCTAGCAGACCCTAAAGAACTAGTCTTCTCCCCCATTCTGAATTTTTATTTTTTTTTAGGTTTACGAGATGAAGAATTCCTTTGATCTGAACCATGGTCTAATGCTACACGCTTTGATTACTAAACATAATAATGACACACTCTCGAGTGACCTGGTATCAGTAATAAGAGCCAAATTGGACGGAGTAAGAAAAGAACTCAGAAACGATCATAATAAGTTACTTTTTGGTAAAGGAAAATCAAAATCCGCAGCGAAAAGAAGAGCACGACACCTTGAAAGATGTCACAAATGCGGAAAATGGTCACACGAAGGGAAATGTTCGAACAATCAGACACATTCCAATACCGAGTTCGTTACTTTATGCAGAGAAGGACCGTACATATGTTTAGAAGAAAATTTATCGAAAATTCGTGGATACGCTTATGTAGCTATGGAAAACCAATTCGTACGACTCTCTTATTAGTCGGCTAAAGCGGGTCACTGAGGATTCCATCTAGCAGGTAAGTATGTACAGTTTTTATTTTTATTTTTACTGCTTTTAACCTTTTGATAATAAACGCTGAATCGTTCGCTATAAAGTATTAAATTGAAATTCAATAAAATTAGGTGTTAAAACCGAAATTATTGATATCATACAAAAATTTATTACATCACTGCGAAATTTACCGTTTATTCATAAGGTATAAATATCTTTAATCAATCAATCCAAAATATTTCAAAAATTTGTCAAGAGTAAAACTAGGCAATATAGCCGAAATTACTTTACCCAAAAGAGGGGCGTATATTTTTGATAATATTTGATTGATTAAAGTGGGATAAAAGACCAAAAAGATTTTTAATTTTATTTTATTTTTACCATATTTTTAAAATTAATATTGTAAATTTTTAAAATCAATATATTTAAGTTTGTAAATTTTTTAAAAACTAATATTTTTAAAATAAGTTTGTAAAACTAAAATATGAAAATATTAATAATATTAATATGAATTTTAATTTTATGCATTTTAAATTTAAGTTTGGTGTGAATTTAAAAACAAAATTTACTTTATCTCATTAAGTTAAAAATATGATTTCTAAAATTCGTCGTGAGTTGAAGACTAGGTCGTTGAACCGAAATTGCTTTACCCAAGGGAGGGACGAGAAATTTTATTATCATTATTTTTAATCTTATTGAATTAAAGTATACCAAAAACATAAAAAAAAAAAAGAAAAAAAACCCAAAATCTTTGCTTTTAAAACAATCGCTTTAAAATGACAAATTTTAAAATTTTGTCGAGGGACGGATTAGGTAAACGTACCGAAACAACTTCCTCCTAAATAAAAAGGAAAATAAAATTTTAAATTACTCAATTATTTGTTTTATTAAGTTAAGGTTTTTATAAATAAAAAAAATATGTATATATATGTTTGTAGTTTATCTTATGTATAAAACAGGGTAAAACAGCGCACTTTCAAAGACTGACATTATGTTCATCAAAAGCTACTAATTTTAACAATAAGATGTAAAATATCAAATGTGATATAAAATAGTATGTTTGCAAACTCGGTATTTTTAATCATTTTTCTACACTAATCACCCTTATGAATTTAAATTTTTACTGATTTCTTGCAAATGAGGGCATTGCAAAATCTCAAGTGTGGGGAAGAGTTATAAATTCTCTCGGGTTTACGCTTGGTTTAATTGCCAAATTTTGTGAAAATTTGAAAAATTTTCAACTAAATGAATTCAAAATCATGTTTATACATATTTATGAACGATAAAACTAGGTGATACTACCGAAATTATTGTTACCTTGGAAAGGACATAAATTGAGAAACAACCCAAAACGCTTGAATTCATTTAAAATGGAATAGAGGAGAATAAAAAGGCAAAGAAAGAAATAAATAAAAGCTGAGTGTGGGAAGAATTCATCAAGTTTTTTAAAACATATATCACATATCTGTACAAGCTTATTGCAGGTACTTTTGTTTTGGACCAAACTAATCAGTTTTACCCGATTTATTGTAATACTTTTGAAAGAAAGATGGATCTACACGATGAATCAATTCCATCATTATAAGGAAGTAAAGTCTTCCGAAAAAGACACGCGCTTCTTGATTTAGGTCAAGAAGTTGTCGTCCAGACCAACTGTAGGTTGACGAAAAATCTAGAAAAGTCATCTCTAATATCAACAGGAAATCCACGGACCTCAGCATCAAACATGGTCGCCATGTGGTCAGACTTATCCTAACCATGAGAGGATCTGTCTCGTAAAATGGGGAGGGCGCCGTGCAAATTAGCTTGATAAGACTAATGAATCAGACCCCCAGTAAGGATAATCTCCTTAAAGATTAAAAATCAGCTTTTAAGCCTGATATTACTCAATCCTTGAGATTGACTTTAAAGATTGAGAAATACAAACTCATGGAATTCGATGATATCTAAACTCGAACTTGAACGAGAAAATATTTTAATCAAATTACAAACCGATTTGTTTTCTGAAAACCTATTTTCAATGCGTTCATTACCATTGAACGTAAAATCCTAGGAATTCACCTGGAATTCATTAGGTCACCTGAACCAAATCGGGTGTCAACCGTAAGAACGGTGGTTGCATAGCATGGTCGAAGACAGGACCTTGTGCCAGACCGAAAAATTATAGGGTGATCTTTACTATTGCTCCTACAAAGGATAGTAATTGCATCCGACACGATATAGACCATAATCAAAAGCATGTCATTAGACATTGCCTTAACAATTGCTTGTTCATCGCTTTCCTTTACAACCGGACGGTAGTTTACTGAAAGGTAATATAGGGAACAAGTAAACTGGACGTGTTGCTTTCCTAATACAAGGTTAGCAAGTGGGTGACACAAAACCATAAGTTTTGAGCTAAAATTTTCAAATCTAAAACCCACACAACCCACAAAAACATTTTGCAACACCGGTGAAGGGTTATTCCGGAAAACTTATCTAGGGTAAAAACTAGATTGAATTTTCAAAAGATCAAATATTTTCATAAAGATCCAATTTTCTAACGGATCTAAATTTTTATAGTCATGTGATCTTGTAAACCACATCGTTACCATCATTGTTCATAACCGCCGTATTGAAATCACTGATGTACAAAGTGTGAAGAATAAAGAAGTGATTCTAGCAAAGTTATATTCAAGTTCTATATTGCTTGAGGACAAGCAACGGTCAAGTGTGGGAATATTTGATAATGCTAAAAACGAACATATATTTCATAGCATTATCCTTCAAGAAAGACAAGCTTTTAGTTGCAATTGTTCTGATTTCAAGTAATTATCGTTTAAATAATAAAAGGTGAAGACAAAAGACAGATTCGACGATTTGAAGACGCAAATGACCAAAAAGCTAAAAAGTACAATTCAAGTGGTTCAATTTATTGATGAGAAACGTCTCAAAATTACAAAAGTACAAGCCGCAAAACGCAAAGTACAAGATATTAAATTATACGAAAAGGCGTTCGAAAATCCGGAACCGAGACATGAACCAACTTTCAACGCTCGACGCAACGGAGCTGAAAGTACAAGTCAACTATGCACAAGAATATAATATAATATTTAAATAATTCATAATAAGAATAATAATAAAAAGTTGTTAATTGAGCATAGTTAAGGGGTCATAAGTGAAAATTTTAAATTAATCATTTGCCTATAAAACGAGACTACGGAGTAATGAAAGATACACCTTTTTTATTTTCTAAATCTCTTACTCTCTCAATATATTTATATTGATATTATAATTTTAATATTAAAGTTTAATAATAATAAGGTTATGTTAGCGAATGTTTTAAGTTTGTAAGTCGAAACTCTGTCCGTGTAACACTACACTATTAATACTCATTGTAAGTTATGTTTAAATTATTTTTATTAATGTCTCGTAGCTAAGTTATTATTATGCTTATTTAAGCCGAAGTAATCGTGATGTTAGACTAAATATTAAAGACGGGATAATTGAGTTTTGGACCATAATTGAGGTTTGGACAAAACATCGACACTTGTGGAAATTAGACTATGGGCTATTAATGGGCTTATTAACTAAACGATACCTCATTAATTTAATATAAAGGTTATGATTTGACGTATCTATATATAACCACATACGCTTAATCGGGTACGATGAGCGGGATATTTATAAGTACGAATTATTGTTCATTTGACCGGACACGGGGATGATTTAATAGTTAATAGACTCATTAAAACATGGGTGGATTACATTCAAGGGTAATTGGTGTAATTGTTAACAAAGTATTAAAACCTTAGATTACACACAGTCGATAACCTGGTGTATTCATTAAACAAAGTATTAAGACCTTGTTACAGTTCGAATCCCCAATTAGTTGGAATATTTGACTTCAGGTATAAGGATAATTTGACGAAGACCCTCGCACTTTATAATTATGACCGATGGACTATTATGGACAAAACCGTATGGACATATCGAATAATCCAGGACAAAGGACAATTAACCCATGGTAATAAATTAAAATCAACACGTCGAACATCATGATTACGGAAGTTTAAATAAGCATAATTCCTTTATTTTATATCTCATCGTACTTTTATTTACTGTCATTTTATTTATCGCACTTTTAATTTTTTGTACTTTTAATTATCGTCATTTACTTTACACTTTAAATTAAGTTATATTTTGCATTAGGTTTTAATTGTGACTTAAGTTTTAAAATCGACCAACCGGTCATTAAACGGTAAAAACCCCCAAAGATACCTATAATTACTATATATCACTAAATCTAGTTTAACTACTTAATTAACTAATTTGACCTAGTAAGACACCCAATAATAGTGTCCACGGATCGACCTCCCGGACTTTACCTTAGCTATATTATTACACGATAGGTATACTTGCCTTTTGTGTTTTAGTTTAATTTAGGTGATTTCCTGTAGCAAATAAATATAAAACTGATAGCCGTTTCATACACACCCTCTAAACTTAATGTGTTCTAGAGGGTTTGTATGAAACGGCTATCAGTTTTATATTTATTTACTACAGGAAATCATCTAAATTAAACTAAAACACAAAAGGCAAGTATACCTATCGTGTAATAATATCGCTAAGGTAAAGTCCGGGAGGTCGATCCGTGGACACTATTATTGGGTGTCTTACTAGGTCAAATTAGTTAATTAAGTAGTTAAACTAGATTTAGTGATATATAGTAATTATAGGTAACTTTGGAGGTTTTTACCGTTTAATGACCGGTTGGTCGATTTTAAAACTTAAGTCACAATTAAAACCTAATGCAAAATATAACTTAATTTAAAGTGTAAAGTAAATGACGATAATTAAAAGTACAAAAAATTAAAAGTGCGATAAATAAAATGACAGTAAATAAAAGTACGATGAGATATAAAATAAAGGAATTATGCTTATTTAAACTTCTGTAATCATGATGTTCGACGTGTTGATTTTAATTTATTACCATGGGTTAATTGTCATTTGTCCTGGATTATTCGATATGTCTATACGGTTTTGTCCATAATAGTCCATCGGTCATAATTATAAAGTGCGAGGGTCTTCGTCAAATTATCCTTATACCCGAAGTCAAATATTCTAACTAATTGGGGATTCGAACTGTAACAAGGTCTTAATACTTTGTTTAATGAATACACCAGGTTATCGACTGTGTGTAATCCAAGGTTTTAATACTTTGTTAACAATTACACCAATTACCCTTGAATGTAATCCACCCCTGTTTTAATGAGTCTAGTAACTATTAAATCATCCCCGTGTCCGGTCAAATGAACAATAATTCGTACTTATAAATATCCCGCTCATCGTACCCGATTAAGCGTATGTGGTTATATATAGATACGTCAAATCATAACCTTTATATTAAATTAACGAGGTATCGTTTAGTTAATATAAAGCCCATTAATAGCCCATAGTCTAATTTTCACAAGTGTCGATCTTTTGTCCAAACCTCAATTATGGTCCAAAACCCAATTATCCCGTCTTTAATATTTAGTGTAACATCACGATTACTTCGGCTTAAATAAGCATAATAATAACTTAGCTACGAGACATTAATAAAAATAATTTAAACATAACTTACAATGAGTATTAATAGCGTAGTGTTACACGGACAGAGTTTCGACTTACAAACTTAAAACATTCGCTAACATAACCTTATTATTATTAAACTTTAATATTAAAATTATAATATTAATATAAATATATTGAGAGAGTAAGAGATTTAGAAAATAAAAAAGGTGTATCTTTCATTACTCCGTAGTCTCGTTTTATAGGCAAATGATTAATTTAAAATTTTCACTTATGACCCCTTAACTATGCTCAATTAACAACTTTTTATTATTTATTATTATTCTTATTATGTATTATTTAAATATTATATTATATTATATTCTTGTGCATAGTTGACTTGTACTTTCAGCTCCGTTGCGTCGAGCGTTGAAAGTTGGTTCATGTCTCGGTTCCGGATTTTCGAACGTTTTTTCGTATAATTTAATATCTTCTACTTTGCGTTTTGCGGCTTGTACTTTTGTAATTTTGAGACGTTTCTCATCAATAAATTGAACCACTTGAATTGAACTTTGTACTTTTTAGCTTTTTGGTCATTTGCGTCTTCAAATCGTCGAATCTGTCTTTTGTCTTCACCTTTTATTATTTAAACGATAAGTACTTGAAATTAGAACAATTGCAACTAAAAGCTTGTCTTTCTTGAAGGATAATGCTATGAAATATATGTTCGTTTTTAGCATTATCAAATCTTTATCAGTTATAATCGAGGGTCTGGAGTGTTTCTAGATACTGATTGTGGTGGTATCTTTATCAATTAGGAGTTTAGATTTTTAAATCTTCGTTTTCATTCGCTATAATTGTTGTGCTTTGTTTTATTAGTTGTGTAGGTGATTTGAAGTGTTTCCTTAATCCTAGTTTGCCTTTATCAGTTGGGGTTATGATTATCTATCTTGGTTACTTGTTCTTGAGTGTTTACACTCTGTTTTGCTGGATTTTCTGTTCGAATAGAGGAGATCTGTTTAGAAGAAAGCTTTACTCGAAAATGTATTTTTAAGAGTCACAATTACGCATCAAGTTAGTTGATGATCTGTCTTTCGGCCATTATTATAAGTATTAAGAATGAGTTGAAGCTAAAGTTTAATGATATGAAAGAGAAATATAATGAAGCTTAAAGAAATATTAAGTTATCAAGAGCGTTGAAGATTATACAAGATGTTCAAACTATAAAGTCAATTTACATTATACTTCTTGCATTTTTGTAATGAGTTTACTAATTGTTTTATCATCAACAAATAAGGGGAGATCTTTGAGAAAATTAAGTGTCATAATTTCTCTACATTATAGATTTAATAAAATAATATGTAAACTAAATATTTAGGATAAACTAGAGACATTCAAGATAAACATGAATATTAGAGGATTTAGTTTGCTAATAGGATTAAAATTCCTTTTTATACTTATCCCTAACACTTTATAAATAAGGAGCTCTTGGGGTGATGGAGAGTGTGTTTCATGCAGAGAATTACCCGATCTCTTGAGATCGTTTGGGTTGTACGTTTATTTGATAATACATATGACATCTTAGAAAATATTCTTTGTGTTCTTCGTTTCCACATTAAATTTTTTAATTCTTTTACTTGGACGACAAAATAGAGTCTATCACTATGCTTCGTAGTCTTGGCACATTATATTTGATCATGCATATTTTAACCATAGGGGTAATATGCCTGTTCAACTCGTAAAGTGAGGTTTAAGGATCTTAGAACCAGGCTCTCCGGTCCGGCTACCGTGAATAACCCTGGCCGACATGATGATGTCGGCGGGGTGGCCAAGTGATTAAGTCCACCTTTAATGACGATCGTCGATTAGAAGGCCCCAAATAAGGTCGTAGATGCTAGTTAATCAAGAAACTAACCTGTTAACCTTGAAAAGATGCTAGGTGATGTTGTTACGTTAGGTGTATACTAGGGGATGACTACGTAACGTGATGATATTTAAAATGATAGTTAGGGTTTGTATATATAGGCAAACCCTAATTCTAGAACCATCCGAGATAATGGCAATCCTTTCCCTAACAAACTCCCCCGAATCACGGATGTAATTATGGAAAAGATATTTACTTGATAGCCAAGTAATCGTTGTACCGGGAACAAAGGCATTAGATACGAATCCGCATACCGCATAACGCACATGAGCACACACATACGCACACTAGTGGGTGCCCACATACATATGGGGTGCGCATGCGGGTTGCGGTATCATTATGTCCCCCCAGTTTGATGTTATATGGCGCAAGACATATGATATCAAACTATTAAGCGGAAAAAACAAGAAAACGACTAGCATTTAATCTTTCGCGTGCGTTTCGAGGTCATTTAATGCCTGTCACTGTCGCAGAAGCCCATTCGGCTGACAAGACGTAAAGTGGCAGTTGGCAGGCGCGTGTCAGCCACGTGCTTATAGGTAACCATACCCAACGGACATCCACGCGCGTACAGAAAATGCTACCCGTTGATTGCATTACACGTGTACAACCACGATCACACCATTCCACTCCGTGACTCCCGATCTTCACTATAAATAACCCCAAATCACACACATTTCCACTTTTCTACTTCAAGCTTCCCCAATACGCTGCTATTTTCAATTCCGATCAAATCCTAAATACTCCGGCCACCGTCTAAAGGTTAGTTACTCTCCAATCACTCTTATAGAAAATGACTAAGGCTAACGAGACCTATGTAGAGAGTTTTAGATCTATTATAGAGCAGAAACACATTGATTACCTAGTTAAACAATACCCACCATTAGCAAAGTACAATCCGGTGCCGCCCCTGTCTAATCAGCGTGCTCACGAGCCACCGGAGAAGAAGGTGGCCATCTACGAACATGAGTTCAAGCATGGCAACTTTAGGGTTCCCCCCTCCGACTTCTTCCTAGGCGTACTAGATCACTTCAGAGTGGGATTAGGGCAACTACACCCTTATGCCATAGGTAAAATAGTACTGTTTGAGATGTGGTGCGTCGCACTCAACAAGGTACCGTTGGTTAAAGTTTTCTGTCATCTATACCGCTTAGCCAATCACCACAAATCCTGGTTTACCTTCTTCGCCCGACAAAATTTCACCAAAACCCCAAAGTCGAATGCGGGTAACTGGAAAGAAACTTTCTTTTACATTGACCAAACTGTAGTTGGTACCAATTTTCCGCAAACGCTTATATGGTGCGAGAAGGTGGAGAAGGATGTGAACAAAACCCCGGTCCTTGATGACGAGGAAACAAAGCTATTGGCGGAGTGTGCTAACGCACAGCTGGTGCACTGGTCATACGGGAACGTAATGTTGCGGTTGGGGAAGATCTCCGCACACTGGCCATGGGAAGATGTGCGTCCAGCCATAGTCGGACCGGATGGATAGGGTAGGAATAGTATAATCACGTACTAACATAACAGTTTGCTATTTATATGTGCTAACACATGCGTGCATGTTTGCAGAGATGAAGATGAAGAAAGTATTGACTGCGGAGGAGATCGCGGGCATCTCCTTCCGCAAGCAGAATGTGAACCAGCAGCTGGAGCAGGAGAAAACTGGCGAGAATGTGGAGCATGCACCTGCCACCTCCGGTAATAAGCGCAAGTCCGCCGAAGCCTCCCAACCGCAACAGAAGAAGAAGAAACTCACTCCCAAACAGAGGGAGGACAGGCGGAACGACAACTTCGTTCCCATCGAACCCCATTCTGCGGATCTACCTCCCCCACCCTCTGGTAAGCGTTCCCCTGCGCGCATACCGCATACTTAAGTTTGCAATTATTTAACCATTTACTAATACGCAGATCAAGTTGAAGAGACGCATCACACCCCACCGCGGGTCAATCCAGAGCTCGAAGCCACAGCCGAGTCAAAGGACAAGACGATACACCTGGACTCCGAGTTTACACCAACCCCGCCACACGGTAGCTTCCGATTGGCGAACTTGGCGCAGCTCACCCAGTCATCGGCGAAAAACGCCGCAGAGCAATCCGCCTTCCTCCAACAAATCTTCCCGGCTGAGTTCCGCAACCAACTAGCCGCACTGCCCTTTAATCAGGCGCTCAACGCCTTCATCCAAAACGGCCTTGTCTTTTTCGGCATGTTTGCGGATCAAGCCCGCCGTTCCTCTAACTTGTATCAAGTGGTCGTGCGAAAAGAAACAGAGCTGGGACTGCTGCAAGCGGGTGTCGACCAGGTCAAAAAAGACAGGGATGCCGCAGAGGAGGCGAGCAAAGCGGCGGAGGCGACTGCGGCGGAAACAAAAACCGCCCTGATTGAGGAAAGGAAGAAAAACTGCGAGCTAGTTGGTGCGGTTGACCAAGCTAAGGGGGAGACTGAGCGTCTGCGGGTGGAGCTGGAAAGGGTGAACAGGGAGAAGGATGACGCGGTGACTTGCCGCGAACTGGCAGAGGTGGACTTAACAAAGCTTCGCACCGCCCTTCCTACCATTGCGCAGAAGGTGATGGATTCCGGGCCCGTATCCGACAAGTTTAACGCCTACATTGATGCGGTGAAGGACCACGAAATCAACAAGGCATTGCTGGAGGTGATCCAAGCTTGCGGTCTGACACCGCCGTACCCTGACATCGTACAAAAGAAGCTAAAGGAGGGTACAGCTGTGGTGGTAATGGAGGCGGAAGAAGCCATCACAGCCATCCCAATCCCCCTGATCAATGCTTTTGCTGCGGACCCGAATATGTCAGTTGACGGGTTCCTCAAGGAGGATTATTAGTGTTAGCTTGTAATCGTTTGCGCCGTAAGTCCTATGTTCAGGCAGGCAATTTGAAACAGATGTCATGTAATATCTTGATTTTGTATATATGATATTATTTTGTGCATGCGTTGTGTATTAATTGTTTATATATCGCGAATCAAAACAAATAGTGGACCGCATGCCTAATCACATGATTAACCGAAACTCATGCGCATACGCAGGTACTGCGTAAAATAAACCAATATTTTACCAATTTTACCTTTAACAATTTAGACTCAAAAGCTACTGCGTTATTGCTTTGTCATGTGCTAGAGGTGCACTTTAGCTGTATGGTAAGCAACGCAACTAAAAACAAACCAATGCTTTTATACTTTGAGTTCCTTAAGCAAACCAATGCGAGAGTAATTACGCACAAGCAAACCAATGCTTGTAGTTTTAAGTCGACTTGGCAGCCATCTAGTCTGCGTGGCACTTGGCTAGGGGAAAGCCAATTCCCTTCGCCTGCCGTTAATATCTAGACTTGTAACCAAACAGGCTTCTGCCGCACGGGGGCTAGAGGACACCCCTTAAGTAGGCAGGAAACGCATACAAAAAAGAGAAATACACATCAAAAGTATGTGCGAGTAAATATTTAATTGGCATTAATAATGATTACAACCGCGACACATCCAAACGGACGGAAAATACATAGAAAAAATCCGGCGCTAAAATAAATTGGAGTGATCAGGTCCATCCAGCTACATAAAACATTTTTTCAACAATGTCGCGTGCCAAGTGCGTTTCACAGGTTTTCCATCTAATGTCTCGAGATGGTATGCCCCGGTGTTGCTTGCTTTTTCTACCCTATACGGACCTTCCCAGCGGGGGCCCAATTTTCCAGTATCCTCCGCATGACTTGCGTCATTCTGATGCCAAACTAAGTCCCCGCACTTATAAGAGCGCGAACGCACACGCCGATTGTAGTACTTTGCAATTTTCTGCTTGTTATTGGCTTCGTTTACCGCCGCAGAGAGTCTGCGTTCTTCAAGCAGATTAAGATTTTCCCGCAAAGCTTCTGAGTTATTTTGTTCGTCAAAATTCTGTATGCGGAACGTTGGTACCCCAACTTCTGCGGGCACAACAGCTTCTGATCCATAGACCAAACTGAACGGAGTCTCACCAGTGCTTGCTTTGGGCGTTGCTCTATGCGCCCACAAAACCTTTGGTAGCTCATCCACCCAACCAATGTGACCATGACCCAATCTAGCTTTGATTCCAGCTACTATATCCCGGTTGGTGACTTCGCACTGGCCATTCGCTTGCGGATGCACAACGGAAGTAAAGGTTTGCTTAATATTAAGCTCCGCGCACCAAATACGAAAAGGATCCCCCGCAAACTATGTACCGTTATCACTAACGATTTCGTTTGGTATGCCGAATCGACAAACAATGTCTTCCCATACAAAATTTCGCACCCTCTTTCCTGAAATCGTTGCCAGCGGTCGCGCTTCAACCCACTTAGTGAAATAGTCGATTGCAACAATCAAGAATTTGATGTTTCCTGCGTGTGCAGAGTATGCGTAAGATACTGACGTAAATAGCATACGGTATAAAATAAATGAGAATATTACCTCGGCCTTTTGGAAATGGTCCGACTATGTCAATTGCCCATTTGCAGAATGGCCATGGTGAGGAGACTGGTATCATAGGATGCGCAGGTGCCCTGCTGATAGGTGCATGTATTTGGAAAGATTCGCATTGCTTCACTATTCGCGCAGTATCTGCGTACATAGTGAGCCAATAATAACCTAGCCGCATAATTTTTGACACAATAGACCTGTGCCCCGAATGAAGAGCGCATGCACCTTCATGCACCTCGCGTATAACATCCTCTGCCTCTTTCGGAACAATACACCTTAAGTGAGGCCCTAAATAATTTTTTCGATATAGGACGTCACCCTCAAGGGCATACAGTGGTGCCTTGGTGCGGACCTTCTTCGCATCAACGGAATCCGCAGGTGATGTGTCGTCCCGCAGGAAAGCAATAATAGGTGTCATCCATGTCGAGCTGGATTCCTCAACAGGTGCTACCAAAGGCATCATAACAATGGATTTCGCATGCAGTTCTTCTATAAGAACTTTCTTCCCCAGATGATCAAAAGCCAAAGCGACCAATTTGCTAAGCGCATCCGCTTTCTTATTTTGCCCCCGCATTACGTGGGAGATTTGAAAAGCTTCAAACTGGTCAGCGAAGTTATGAACAAGCGATAAATATTGCTGCATGGCAATGTCGTGCGCTTCAAAGTTCCCGCTGACTTGACTACATACCAGCTTTGAATCCACATAAGCGTGCAGAATTTTAACATTCAATTTATGCGCAATCCGCATACCCGCTAACAGAGCCTCATATTCTGCCTCGTTGTTCGTAACAGCAAAATTAAACCGTAGCGCATATGTATGCTCTTCGCCATCTGGACCAGTTAAAATTAAACCCGCACCCGCGCCAGCTGCGCTGCAGGCACCATCGGTGTATAACTCCCATGGTGACAAAGTTGGTGCAGGCGTATCTTGATGTTCTGCTGATGCCTCGACATCCGCAGGTAACTCTGCTAGGTAATCCGCAAGTATTTGACCCTTAACCGCGCTTCGTGAAGAAAAATTTATTTCATGCTCCCCCAACTCAACAGCCCATTTAGCCATTTGGCCAGAGATTTCAGGTTTATACAGCACCTGAAACATAAGATGATTGCGTTAGTCAATGCGGTATTCCCGGTCATTGCCGCAAATTAGGTTTTTACCAACCTGCTTGATCGGCTGATCAGTTAGAACCACAACTGGGTGTGCTTAAAAATATCGGCGCAAACACCGCGCCGTGTGGACTAGCGCATATACTAGCTTTTCTATTGGTGCATAGTTTACTTCGCTTGCTGTCAGCATCTTGCTTACAAAGTAGACCGGAATTTGCGTCTGAGAAAACCTCAGCATTAATTGTATACGAAATAAATAATTCATAAGTAAAAGGAAATGGATTACCTTTCCGCGATCTGTGATAAGAACCGAGCTGATAGCTTCTTTTTATGCCGCAAGGTACATCGTAAGCGTTTCTCCTGATACTGGCGCGGTGAGTGTTGGTAATTCAGTGAGCACCTTCTTCATCTCCTGAAAGGCTGATTCTGCTTCCTGAGTCTATACAAAGTCTTTTTTCTTTAAACAATTCTTCAAAGTATTGAAGAATGGCAATTGCCGCTCTGCGGCCTTCGACAAAAACTGCGTGATTGCCCTAAGCTTTCCGGTGAGACTCTGCACGTCTTTCTTTGTCTTCGGAGATGGCAAACTATCAATGGCTTCAATCTTTTTGGGATTTGCCTTGATTCCCCGCGCTGTCACCACATGACCTAGAAACTTGCCTTCCTCTTCCCCAAAACTACATTTGAGCGGGTTAAGCTTCATGTTTATCCTGCGTAGAGACGCAAACGTTTCTAGGATGTTCGCGAGCATTTCTTCTTCAGTGTTGCTCTTAATTACCAAGTCGTCAACGTACGCTTCAAGATTCCTACCAATTTGGTGTTTGAATGCCGCATCAATTACACGCTGATAGGTTGCGCCTGCGTTTTTTAATCCGAAGGGCATCTTCATATAACAGTAAATACCTTGCGGCGTATGGAAAGCAGTCTTGTCCTCATCTTCCGCAGCCATTAAGATTTGGTGATAGCCCTTGTACGCATCTAGAAAACACTTGTACCGGAACCCTGACAGTGATTCCACCTTCCAGTCTATTTCCGGGAGAGGGTAGTTGTCCTTAGGACACGCTTTATTAATGTCTTTAAAATCAACACACATCCGCCAATTACCATCAGCCTTTTTGACTAACACAGGATTAGCAACCCATGTCTGATACCGCACCTCCAGCAGGATGTTTGCTTTGACAAGATTATCTACTTCTGCGCACAACCAATCACTGCGCTCAAGAGCCATATGCCGCTTCTTTTGTCTAACGGCCGTGAGTGATGGGTTAACATTCAATTTATGTTCCGCAATATCTCGCGGTACCCCCGTCATGTCTGATTCACGCCATGCGAAAACATCTGCGTTAGCGGTCAATATTCCGTGCAATTTGGCCTTTGTTTCGGCTGACAAGCCTGCGCCGATTTTAATTCGCTTATCCGGATGTAAACATTTTGCTATGACTGTACTGCTTACGAGTTGTTCTCCCATGCTGGGAATGTTTACAGGCACAACAGAACCACACAACTTGGTTGTTTGATGTGACGCAATTGTGGCAACTCCTCCCTTCGTAGGAAACTTAATCAAACCATGCACCACCGACGGTATAATGTTAAAACGCCGTATGAAATTTCTCCCAAGCTGCGCGTTGTACCGCGAAGTTGAACGGACCACATAAAAGTCAACTAACTCATGTCTGACCAACTGCGGATTATTATCATCTGCGAGTTCTATCATTAGCTCTATCCGGCCTAGCGGCCATGAGCTTTCTCCAGAGAACCCGAATAACGTAATTTCAGATTGGCGTAGCTGCGTTTTGACTTCTGCAGGGAGAAAATGATAGCAATGCTCGTACATAATGTCGACACCACTCCCGGTGTCAACATGCATGCGTTTAATTTGTACACCGCAAGTAGGGATGCGACACTTGATGATAATGGGCTCGTTAACTGCGTCAATGGACATTACAGGAGGAAATGCGATCGGGAGAAGTTCTCAGTCATGGTGATCATTGTACTTTCTCCGCTGGCTAACTTTATCTGCGTCGACCATATTAATGGTTAAGTCGGCGTTTTTTGTTTTATCGACCTTTTGCCATGCGAAAGTTTTAACCTTCGACCTTTCCTCTGCGGATTTTCCCTTATCCTTCTTAGGTGGCTTCAGGTGATCCAATTTACCTGCGCGCAGCGCTTCAAGTACTCTTTCCATCAAGTTTTTGCATCGATTAGTGTCATGCCCGTAATCGTCATGGAATTCGCAATACTTTGTTTTATCCCGCTTACCAAATTCTGTAAGCGGAGTTGGAACTGCAAAGGTCGCGCACACTGGTTCAGTTGCCAAAATTTCTTTTGGCGTTTTAGACAAACTTTTAAGCAGCGTATAGTTCTGATTATTGATGTCGCGCTGATTATTGTTTCGATAATTGCCACTTGATTTCCCTTTATCATTCCTGATAGGACCACCGCTAGGATACCTTCCGCGAGAGTTGTTACCACGATTTTGATTGCGCGAACGATCATCATCGTCTTTCCTCTCGTTGCGTGACCTAGCTGTTGGAATTTCATTATCTTCGCCACTCCGCATATAGTCATGGCATTCATTAAGCGCTTCAGCATAAGTTGTTGGGACTGTATGGCGTAGACGCCTTACCAGCGTTGGATGACTTTCTGAGTTTATACCATGTATAAGTCCGGAAATCTGTTGCTCTGGCTTGAGATCTGGTATTCGCAGACACTCATTAGTATATCTTGTGAGAAATTCACCCAAAGATTCCTTGGATTTCTGCACAATATCATGACATTCGATATGAGTGCGTTTGCGTGGCCTCTGATTCTGATATTGCAGCAAGAATTTCGTCCGCAGATCCATAAACCCGGCTATACTACCCGCCGACAGTTTATTAAACCATTTACGAGCAATACCCTGCAGTGTCATTGGAAATATCTGACACGCAACCGGATCCACCCAACCTTGAGTGCGCATTGCGCCTTCAAAACGCTGTAAGAAGTCATCTGGATCAGTTAAGCCATTGTAAGTACCCAGCGTATGAGGTATCTTTGGCGCAGATGAAAACGGATATGCAGTTATATGCGGAGGAAACTTATCAAAGGTGGTTGGTAGCTCAAAGGGTGGTTTGACAGGGTCCCCTTTCAATCCCGCAAAGAAACGCTTCATCATGTCCTGAACAAAATCAGGCTGTGAAAATAAGTGAACCATATCAGGAGGTGCGGCCTGCATAAATTGACCTGCAAGATTTGCCTGCCCCTGAATATTTTGCCCAGGTTGAGCCTGCATTTGCGGATACAACCAAGGCTGCTGCATCGGAAAAGAGGGAAGACCTGGTGGTGCAGAGTATACAGGTGGTTGCAAAGGGACCGAAACCTGTGGCGCAGATGTCTGCGAAACTTGAGGATATGCATTTAAGAGCCCAACTGTATGCGCAATGCTTTGCTGTTGTGCAGTTATTGGCGCCCAATGAGAGTTTGCGTCTGGAATGACACCAAACCCCCAACTATTAAGTAATGCCTCCGCATCAGCAGGAGTCAAAAATTGCGAAACTGGACGCGGTGGTTGCCACGGTTGCAACGGTGTAAACGATGAATTCTACTGAACGCTCTGCGCATGCAGAGGGATTGAAACCGTGGTACTATAAATAGGTACCTGGCCGCAGCATACCACGTGCGGGCCTAATGTTTCACCGCTAGTGCCTACCAAGATGACCCTTGGATCCACCGCAGAAAAATCCAACCGCGTGGTGGTGACTGGTGAGTTTGCACTTGGCTGTGTAATCCCGTCTGGATATATCGGCTTATACCTCTGAAAAGGTTCGCCGGATACAGGTGGAGGATATGGCGTGTATCCTGCCCCCGTAGTCATAGCCTGCGTATGCTGACTGCCAGATGGTGTGTTTTGATTATCCGTTTGAGTACGTTCCGATGAGTCCCCGGAAGTCATGATACTGTTAAAAGAAAAAATTCAAAAAATTTCGTGAATAATAAGCCTTATAATTCAAAACCTTTTAAAATAAAAAGCAATTAAACAGTCTTGAACTAATTCGGCTCTCAATGAAAGCACCACTTGATGATGCATATTTTAACCATAGGGGTAATATGCATGTTCAACGCGTAAAGTGAGGTTTAAGGATCTTAGATAAGTTTTTTTTTAACCACTAGGGGTGGTTTGGTGGTAAGATACTTGGAAAGTTCTAAAGGGTCCAAGGTTCAATCCCCACCTCCTACAATTTGGGGAGCTTGCCTTTCAAAAAAGAAAAAACAATTTTTAGAGAGTGTTAATAACTGTACATGATGAGTGGTTTTATTGATAACTAGAAAGTGGCATGGGTTGCGCGTTGCTGCAACATGATCGAAATTTTGCATCCGAATAATGCTGTGATTGTTTGTTACGATTTATGAAGGTTTTTTACATACAATATGTTACTAATCTAGTTAGCTACGGTAGTACAAAATACATACATTTATACGTTTTGTACATAGCTATGGTTACAGATATTAGATAGAAAGGCTAGCTAATTTGGTTGGCTGTAGTTCGCACTAAATATAAAAGGTTGTTAATTCACTTATTTGCAGATTACATACCTAAGAAACGACCGCTGTAGGTGCAGGGGTTATATACATAACAAAAGGTTGATGATGTGTGTTTGCTGCAAGGATCACGGGTTTCTTCATCGCTTCGTATGTAGCAATAACAAAAATCAGCGGCTTATTCATTCCATACTGCTAAAGAGATTGTGTGCAATGTATTAGTAATCGTAATATTAGTAGTTATTGTACTGTTTAAACCACTTGAATAGATAACAAATATACCAAACTGCAGTAACTGTAATATAAGCAACAGACCATGATTTATTGGTTATAAAAACGAATTAAAACATCAGTAAAAAACAAATGCATTAAACATTGCAATCAACTACAAACTAAATTTTTTAATTTATTATGTAATATCCTGACGATCACAAGTATCTAATGTCCAAGAATCCAAGTTGGATTCTTGTCAAACTTCTTTGTTATAAATATCCAAAATTATAAACTCATATCGGCATATGTGAGTAAATACATATGAGTAAGTGACATTAGTGATATGATCAGCTTCATACTAATTGCGGAACTATCAATGTGTGAGAAATAGAAAGCAAAACCATGTTGCAAACAAAGCTCACAACAGAACCATGAAAATTTTCAATTTTACAACCAAGTACCTTCAATAAAGCATTATAAATTAAAAAAAAAAAAAAAAAAGAAGTTTATGTATAAGGAGAATAACAATTAAATCTTCGCAAAATATGAGGCTAAGCTCGAAAGAGAGATAGAATAACCAAAGTTAGACTACAATATACACTTTTAGTACTCAAAAACTTAAAAAGGTCTAAAAATTTACCTATCAAGTAACTCCAATGTTTTGAATGCTCATCTCTTGTTCTTCGTTCAGCAATAGCAACATCTGTAGGGAAACCAACACCAGTCACATCAGTAACAACACTTAACACATTCCGAAACTACCTATTATAATTAAACAAAAAAATCAGTACCTTTCTAACGCCGGTCACAGCAGCAGCAACCACCTAACACAACCTTGAACATACTATTCATAATTAAACGATTAAATTTGGTACCTTTTATAATTGTATACGTTTATAGCATAGCACCCATAAGTATCTAAAACGCAGGTTTACTTACAGTTATTAACATAGTAGCAACAATCATAAAAGTAACTGAAATACCTATTTTTACCAAAAGTAACATTTCATTACCATTATCATTCACATACAACTGGAAGTTTTATGTAACAAAGTCCTTTTTTTAAAGTTACCTGAAAATTAAAATCGCGAAAAAGATCAAAAGTAAACAGTTGACTTCAATTTTAATCAATAAAATTAAAATCAATCAATAAAGAGGCAAATAGTGACTATAAATTAGGGAGGCTCAGATCTAAAATTGGTGGTTTAGAACAAAACAATATTCGAAACCCGCCATAGCTGCATACACACACGGTTGCACCAATTATATACCTTCTGGGTGTTGCCTCCCCTAGATACGGGTCGGATATCCAATATCCGTTAGACATGTAGCCTAATAATAACAACAATCATTACAGCGATCTCTTTACCATAAATCAAAATGACCAAAATATCCATTCAGCACAGTAACTCCAAAGTAAACTTACAAATGGGAAGCTAACAATTCTCCTATTCCAAGCCTAATAGCAAAAACAAAGCTATGTAAAGTTTGGCTGTTATAAAAATGAAACTGCAAGCTTCAATTTCGATCAATAAATATAGATTAGGTACGCTCAAATCTAAAATTGAGGATTTGGGACAGAAGGAGATTCGAAACCCCCAATGGCTGCAAACACACACTTGCACCAATTATATGCCTTTCAGGTGTTGCCCCGCCAAGATACGGGTTGAATATCCAATAGCCCTCATACATCTAATCTGATAATAGCAATAATCATCACAGCCTTATTTACCATATATTACTACAATCGATACAACCATAACCATCAAAGGTACTGCCAACAACAACAACAACAACAACAGTGGCACCTATATAAGAACAAATATAACAGCTCCATGCTTATAACATTACATGTTTGTCTTGATCAGTTTCCCTGAAAATTCATAAGACATCAAATTCATATTCTTCAAAATCCGTACAAAAGCAAAATCAATAAACATCCCCAATATATACTTTCAGAAAAAATGCCTTCAAATCAACATGGCTGTAACTATGGATTTTGAAGATGTTCATAACAAAAAAAATCGTAATAACTTACAGTGAGGTATCAATTTTACAACGTGTAAGAGAGAAATATCGGAAGCAAATGCATCGAAATCGCAGTAAAAAAACAATAGCTACTAATGTTAATCGAATAAACCAAACAACTGTGTAAATATTGGAAAAGGGTGACAACTTTAAGACAGTCGCTGCAAACTCTATTTATTTTGTGAAGCTACGCACATCGCAAAACACCGCCAGACGCCAGTGTAACCCCAATTTTTGTTGCTTTGAAATTAGGGAAGGAACCATCGAACGTCGCCAAAATCGCCACGAAAACACCACTTAAGAAACCCTAATTTTTGTTGCAAGATAATTACATTTACAATTCATTATAAAGTGGGATGGGATATATTAGTTATTTTGGTCCAGTAACATATATTTAGACTGCTGTTAACTGTGATGTTAGAAGTAAATAGTTCACTTTTTGATGAAAAAAAGTAGTTTTTTTTTTACTATGATTGTATATATGACATTCATTAATTTAAAATGTCAAATTATTAATATTTATGGGATGATATAGTAATAGTAATGATTGAAATTAGATGAGAAAATATAAATTAGTAACAAAAATATATTAATATTAAATTATGATTGGTTGGATTGTTTGTCACTCTTGACTCTTCCGTGACATTTAGGCTGCTTTCTCGAGTTTTTATAAGGATATAAATGAAAGGAATTGAATAGATAAGTTACTATTCAATGATTCTTGAGTTCATTTTATAATGGAAAAGAGTTGGAAGGAAAGGGTTTGGATAGAAATCTTATAGGCTTTTCACACCAAATCACTATCTGCCCACATTTGAGATGATAGCAAAGGAAATCAAAAGTTATATCGTCGAACCGATAATTTTGCCCCTATAACTTTATTGTTTTGTTAATTTTCTTCTTCCAGGCAAATCAAAATTAGTGCTATTCGTTCATAATTAAAGTCTTATATCCTCGTTAACTGTTCAATATCTTTTCATTTCGTTTCTATATAATTACGTTTGTTATGTTACAATGTACAATCGTATTTCCCATTTCCTCTATTAAACAACCTATTTTACGTCTCGAATTTCGTATCTAATAATCAAAGCTATGAATTTTCGGTTCGTTTTAATTTGTTTCGTTTCGTTACAATCATATATATATATATATATATATATATATATATATATATATATATATATATATATATATATATATATATATATATATATATATATATATATGAACATTATAAGATTACGTAATATGGTTTAATAACATATTAATATTCGAGATTAGATAAGATTTACTTTTAAAATGAAACCGAGTTTGTGCCGAAACTTAGACTGTAGAAGTTCACGTTTACTTATATGATGGTTTACATCACTAAGTAGAAAAACAAATCATTTGTCATGAGAACCACACATATTACATATGCTAATTAACCTAAAGTCAATTTCTTTAATAAAATTTTCCTTTAATCACATGACAGGTATTGATCATCAATTTATCAATTATTTATTTACCAAATGTCCAAATTGTTATCATAATTGCGATTAATGTTAGTATTATTTGGGTTATTATATATATATGTTGGATGGTGCTATGGTCAAGCCCAGAATGATTTTATTAACTCAATTCCAACTTAATTCCACACTAGAATGAAGACTACATACATGCATGACCACTATTATCTAGTAAACTCTAGAATGTCAACTATGTTATTATGAGTTGTATTTGAGATGTTAAATCCAAATTGTATATATATTGGTATTACAAGTCAAAGAAAGGGGAATGCACTAGAACTTATAACTTGTTTACAACTTGTTTTAAACAAATGATAAATGGAAGGAATATGTAAGTTGAATTCTTCTTCCTAACATACAAGTTCACTATAAAAGAAAGTGCATGGATTTCATTTTAGAGATCATCCAATACTTGAAAGAGTTCTATAACGACTCTTGTAAAAGTAATATAGAGAAAATAGAGAGAGTATAGAATTGTTAATCAAAATTCTATACCACGTAAAATCTTGTGTATTTATTTATTGCTTAATTGTTCTATTAATTTCTCGGGTCTTGAAAGTGTGCTAATCACAACAATATACATCCACCATATAATTGATTTACATCACTATGATCGAAATATTTTAAAGGGTATAAATGTAAAAGTGTGTATTTTAGTTAAATTTATTTTCTTTACTATCCTTCAAACTCGAGAATTCATTTAAGCAATTTTATTTTACATTCTTTCTCATCTTTATTCTCTCTTTTCCTCTCTACTCTATTCCTTTCCACTTAAAAATAACTCGAGAACACAGCGTTAGTCACACCATCACCCTCACGTCCCACTAAATTTGTTACCATTCGTCAACTGGTGTCCAGCTCAGCTAACACTTAACTTTGACGCGGCGATAATACAAGTCTTAGGGAATTTGGAAGCGTATTTCGAATTTAAACAAA
Source organism: Rutidosis leptorrhynchoides (assembly GCF_046630445.1). NCBI lineage: Eukaryota > Viridiplantae > Streptophyta > Magnoliopsida > Asterales > Asteraceae > Rutidosis > Rutidosis leptorrhynchoides. The sequence continues at coordinate 666,844,462 of NC_092334.1, forward strand.
GACCTTTTAAAGTCAATGTCGACTTTTATTAAAAAGAAACATGCATGATGTAGAGAACACTGGCTTTTTGGAATGACAAGTTGGTTGGTGGTACTTTCTTAAGGGATAAGCATCATAAATTGTACTCTTTAATTAGAAACAAACATATAGGTAATTGTAAGTTGTAAGCCACTTTTCGGTTTGACATCGACCTCCTAGAGCCGATCAAGAGCTTAAGAAGTTTTACGATAGGTTAATGATATTTCCACTATAATTTTTAATAAATTCATCAAAAAATATATGAGTAATTATTTATGCATAAAGTACAACTACTTTAGAGATATCATTAGTCTTAAAGAGATGTTGGATTTAACATGGAACTTGGTGCTTTCAAGTAATATGGTTTTTATTCTGATAGAATAGAAATAAGAAGAAAGAAGATTGAAGATTCATTGACAAATCCCTGTGAAGGTGGATTTCGAAAAAACAGTCAAGGAATGGGGTAACAAAGAAATCTTATTACCCATAACCATTTAATATTTTCCGTTGCCCTTTTATTTCATGTCATGTCATGTTATCATTTATAAGAGAAAATAAAAGAAAAAAGTAGGTATGATAATGATCAAATTCTAAACATTATGGTATTAAATAAATAAAAATGTGACCAACGATTAAATTCATATGGCTTGGTTCATTTATTTCATTTTTTGCGTCGTCGGTTTTTCAGTGGGCTTGAAGTTGTTGCTGGCGTTGTCCACATTGTTGACTTCGGTAAATAGGCCTCGGGTTAGGTGTTCTTGGGTTGCATGGTGAATGGTTGGATTGACGGTTTCTGCGGATGAAGATGCGGGGTTAGATTCGGGACGGGGTTTCCGTGTTTGTATTAAGCTTAGGTAAGGTGGTTGTCGTTGTTGTTTGACATTTCAATTGTAATTCATATTGTGTTCACTCTGTATTTAATGTTGTCGTTCAGTGTGTTTCAAACGAATAGAGTGAGTGTCAAAGAGTTTTAGTCTAGTCGTATGTTTGATCAAATACTCCAATTTACATATTGTTATGATCTGCTTATTGTAGCTAACCTCTTTTCTATTATATATATACAATTAATATTTTTGCCGGAAAAAAATTAAATCCATAAGTTTATATCAATTCGCTAAATCTACGTTATTTGTCATAAATTAATTTCAGAAAATACATTATCAAAAACTTATAAATATTAGGTATATAAATATAAATTTTGAGATTTAATAAACAACCCTAAGGTTGTTTGTTATGTGGGTTGTCTTGTTGGCAAAAAAACTAATCAACAATTAATTTTTATTGGAGCGTGGTCCAATGGATATATTGGACATTAGTTGTAAACTCGCAGATATAAAAATGTGCGTTGCTTTATTATCATTGATTCAAAAAAAAATTTAAGTTATATATATAATTTCTAATTTAGTTATTTATATCTTCTTTTTGCTCAACTTCAACTTATATTTTGCAATAGCATCACAAAACTTTCAACCAACACTCAAACCTACACTACCATAACTTCGCACAACTCACACCGCTATGCCTAAGACTGCAAGCACGGCTCGATTTGAGCTTACTATTATAAGCTTGAGCTCGGCTCGTTAAATTTTTTAAAATCTCGAGCTCGGCTCGTTTAGACTCGTTAATTATATGATTATAATTTTTTTGTTAATATATTATAACAATAATACATTATTAGTTTTTATATAACTGTTAATCGCATATAATATGATTTACTTTTATTACACTAAGTATTATACATATAAATTGTTATTATTGTGTGAAATCCTCATTCTGGAGTACAAGATCACATAGATGCACAACACACATCAAGGGGAGATTGTAAAGTTCAAATTATGATGTGTATTATAATTGTAAAGAGGTGGTGTATGAGGTGTAAATACACCATCCTCTCCCATCTTACATAACCTTTCCCTCGAGATTACACATATTTCTTTACATTAACCACCACACACTTAACCCTTCTCTCTAAACTTGTAACAACCTTCATCCTTTATGATTTGTGACATTTAGTTGTTCAAAAAATATGATGCATGTTGTAGTTTGAATAAGTGATGAAAGTGGAGATGGTATAGAGTATAAATACGATCACCACACATAGATTCATTAACCTTTCCCCTATTGTTTCCGAGCATATCATTACCTTTCAACTGGTATCAAAGCTTAAAAACAAAAAGTTCATCGATCCAGAATAGTAAATTCGTGTTTATCATCATCAAATCGCACCTACAGTAGTGGTTCATATAACTTCGACTTTTCTGAAAAAGTCAAACAGATTTAATCTTCAGATCTATCTAGAAACATTTAGGAAAAAGTAAAAACTTAGTTATATTTAGAATGATTTCGTGAATGTACCTGAACATTTTGAGCTTCTAATTTGTCTGTTTGATCTATCAATTTCGTGATCAAAGTTTTGATATTTTTCGAATTTATTTCTAATTGGTTCGATTGGGTGATTTTCAAGATATGTAAGTGAATACGAGTGTTAATAGCATCATTTGAAGCATATTTCATTCAGATTTCAACGCCCGAAATATTCTAAATCTAGAGTTTCAATTTTGTGTTCATATTTTGGTGTGTCCTAATTTTTTAAAGAATTTAGGAGATTAGAGTGTCTTTAAGTGGACGAATTCGATTTAGTTCAATTCTACAAAGGTGCATAAACAACTCTAGATCAATTTTTCAAAGCATATTCTAGCAAATTTCTTAGTTGCAAGTTTCACAGGAGAGTTTCGCCGGAAAAACGGTTATAGCCTGAAAGTTTGTTACAACTTTTACATGCGTCTGATCATCATATAAACGTTTAAACTTTCTCACGCACGGCTGAAAATATTAATCGCATGACTTAAATCACAAAATTATTTCACACGTGCGTTTAAAAAAAAATAGGGGTCAAAAGTTACTCTTACGTGATTTTATTGAAGAAGAAAACAACGAGCAAGCAAGTTTAAAATGAATAAACTTGAAAAATATTTAAGAAAAGATTAATTGACACAAGTGGTTAAGGCGTTTGATTGTTAAGTCAAGGTCACTAGATTGAATCCGGGCTGCGACACTTACTTTTTGGAATTTTGGTAAACAGTCAAAAAGTACTGTTGTTGTCCATGTTCAAAGCCCAATAACTGTTAGCCCATTTGACATTATTCCTTTAAACTGGTATCACAATTCCGGCCCAAAACAAGTTAAGGACCAAACAAGGGATATAGCCCAACTGAGAGCTAACCAAACCAGTTACTTCTCTAATAGAAGAGATTAACAGAGCAACAGAATTTAACTTTTTTTGTTAAAATTTCTAACGAAATTTTCAGAAGTTCACGTATGTTTGGGATTTATTAATTTATGAAGAATTTCAAGTTCGGTTTCTTGCAACAAGGTCAAAAATGAACTCACTTTATAACGACTTTGAATGACGAGTATCTCTTCCTTTATACCTCCGATATCAGATTTTGACGACGAGAATGCGGATTTGTTTAAAGACGTTGATGAAAAACATATACCTTTTCTTAAAGACATGGAGTTGTTCTTAAAATGACTCAACAACAGGAACACTCAATATTGTTCACAATCCAAAGAATCATTGGCTGTCAAAATTTGCACGCTGGAAGCACAAATAAGAATCTATAACAAGAAAATAATCAGCTCAAATCAGAAAACATTCTTTCAGCTCATAAAGTTATGGCTCTTCAAGCTGAAAATAGGCATCTCAAGTATGAATATGTTTAATCAAGACTAATATTAAAACCAACAATGGTTTCGATGGGTACACAAGTCACAATCCCAGAATGCACCAAGCCACATATTCCGTAATACCAATGTTATTTTCCGATGGATGAGAAAAAGGTTCCTTCATCAGAGATCCCCAAGGTTTCTATACATCTCAAATCTGTTATCCGCGGATAACGATTCTATTCCAGTCATCAAACCAAAACAAATGACCGTTTCTTCAATCTACATACGGGAAATATGGGAAACTCACCGGATTTTGTGATCAATAGGGCTGGTTTGCTCATAAACCAAAGCAGCCAAGTTCCAAGAAACCAATTAATTTGTTGGCCAAACCATTCAAAACCACCCCTTTAAAACAATTCAAGTACTCATTCAACGAGTTACTTTCCTTTAAGCCACGACCCGTGTGTCTGGCTAAACCAAAATTTTTTAAACCAAGATCTAACTATAAGAATCGGAAATTTTAGCAGCCACTGTGTCTGAAATTTTGTTGGGTTATTTTGTAAATGTTGTAAATATGGGGACATTGGTGCAATTTTGCAGGTGACGGGATTTGACCCCCAAAACTAATTTGAAAGTTTACTTTCCCCATTTCCTTCATCTTCAAACACCCCAAATTTAGAATGAGAAAGTATCTTAGAGAGAGGAACCTCCAATTTATGAAGAAAAAGGCTAAACCCACCCAAATTGGAACCAAATCCTTGTATTGTAGCCATCTAGCTCGATTTTGCACTTATGGTAAAACCCTAACTCGCATTTTTTGTGTTGTTTTGATTTAGGGTTAGAGTTTGGGTTATAAACCTCATTTTTTGTGAAATTTTGGGGTTTTAGTGTGTAATTTGGGTATGTAAACCTGTGACGACCCGACAAAATCGTCATTGACGGCGCCGTCAACTTAGGTCCCGTTACGTGGTCATAGTCCCTAAATGAGACGCGTTTGACCAAAATCATGTCGCATTCATTTGAAACGTGCATGACTTGCAATATTTTAAGTTACCAAACGGTTCGACAACAAGTTTAAGTTACAAAAGTTACAAAGTCTAAATGAAATAACTTGCGACATAATATAAGTTGAAAATAACGAATGCTATCAATAGCGTATGCATATATACTTAAGTTTGAATCCAAAGGTGCTATCACTAGCGTATGCATGTATGTTTGACCCCAAGCAAGAAATCAAAGTAAGCGGAAGCATGTATCAAGTAGCCAATCATAAACCTGAGAAACATATAGAAAATTGTCAACGAAAAACGTTGGTGAAATCATAGGTGTATTTGTAAACGTTGTTTTTGAACCACAAGATTTAGTATAAGTTGATTATCCAAATCGTTTGCATTCCAAAGATGTTGTTTGTTTGTCGAGCACCCAATTATCAAGGCTTAACTGAATGGTACCTCTGAATCATAGTGTTAGAACCTACACTATACCCGAAAATATATTTCATCCGCTAACGGTAGCGAACCGTCCGAATGAGGTCTCGTCAAGCCCGTATGGATCCACACAACATAAGTTCTCACTTACACCCTACAAGTGTAACTAATGATAATTGGACTTGAGGATTTTTGTTCTAACTTGTACGTGAAATGTTTGTTTTCGTACTTGTGTTCAAAGTATAATAGTATAAACCGTATATGTTTCTCATCCCATGATTTAAAGAGTAAAAGTTATTGAAAAGGTGGGACTATGATCTCACCGTAGTTGCACGCCAAAGTACTTGTATTTAAACGTTGTGCAATGAAAGTTGTTTAGTCTTGACCTAAACAAGTAAGTTATATAAATACCGGGTAAAACACAAGGTCGGTCGAAATGTGTTCAATTAGTCCTATGGCTCGTTATGACTCGATTATATAGTATGTGAGTCACGTTGTCAAGTTTCATGCAAGAATCAAGTATAAAAGAAGATTAGAACGATTGCATAAGTTTTTAGTTAAGTTTGATTAAAAGTCAAACTTGGTCAAAGTCAAAGTCAACGGGGTAGGGTCGGGTATTCGACAATTTTTCTTCAATTAGTAGTCATATATAAACATGTTGGCCAAGTTTCATGTTAATCGGAGTTGCGAGTAAGCGGGGGTGAAACTGTGAAATCACAAAACAACTTTGATCAGCCCTTTTCAGGCCTTGCTCCGCGATTGCGAAGTTTTGTGTGTAGAGGGCTCCGCGATCGGGAAGATTTGGTTTCCAGGAGGTGAACTTGCTGAATTTTGACAAGTTTTGAACCAAAACTCTTTCAAACACAAATAATGAACCGAAAACACTCAAAACACGTATCTTATATCGTTGGAAAGGTAATTTAACGAGGAATACAACTAAACACATTTCATCAATCAAATTCATCATTTAAAATAACTAAATTCTCGTCGAATGATCGTTAAATTTTCATCATTAAAGTTTCAAGTTCATAAATGCATTTCATGATTCGGGAATCCAATGTACACATACGATATGCCGTTTCGAAGGTAATTAAACATGCATTGCAACTAAACATTTACAAACAAAATTTCATAGCATTCAATGCATCAAAAGTTCATATTTAAGTCTATTAAACCCTAACCAAAAATCACAAAATCAATAATCATGTTAGTAAAGTTTTCCAAGTCAACCTACACATCAAATTGAAGCTAATGATGCTAGTAACACATTTAATACATGAACTTTAACATTTAATCAGCATTTAATCAACCAAAATCAAAGATTAAACTAACCCATTTTTCATATTCAAGCTAGTTACTCATACAAGCAAATCAAGCAACCAAATTACATATACATCAACCTAATGAGCCATAGACACAAACTAACACCATTTCAAGTTTATAAATCGAATTAGAGAAATTTGAGTTTTTGAAAAACCTTACCCCAAGTTATGAAATTGGTATCTATGTGTAGAGGATGATGAGAGGATTTCAAAAGTATAATTTGTTATGATGCTAGCTTGCTAGATCTTGAGTAGATGATGATTATTTGATGTTTGAGTTTGAGAGCAAAAAGATGGAAGTAATAAGAAAGAAAGAAGAAAATGGGAGGTGGAATGAGTGGTGGGGAGGTGATGACTAGTTGAAAAGTTTGGCCAAGTGACAAGGTTAGTCCCTCGAGTTTAAAAGCGGGTGCGTGAATTAACCAAATGAATTATTTTAAATACGGAAGAGTAAACGGAAGACGTTTTAATCAAATAACGGAAATATTGGAAATGCTAATTAACGAAAGATACGAATTTAGATAACGAAAAATATTATTTAAAGAAAAAAACGGGCGTTAAAAAAAAATTAATGAAAAAAGGCGGGTCATTACATTACGTACACCTTAAAAGAAATTTTGTCCCGAAATTTAGTTGGAAGTAGTAGTCGTCATTTCCTCCTCGAGACTTTGCGTTGCCGATTCTACGAATAAGTGAGGGCACTCCCTTTTCATTTGATCTTGTCTTTCCCACGTAAACTAGGATCCTCTTTTGGCATTCAAACGAACTTTGACAATAGGAATTCTACTTTGTTTTTAAAATTTGGTTTCACGATTCATAATTTCAACTGGTTCTCCTATAAAGTGGAGTTTTTCATCGATAGTAAACTCTTTGAAAGGAATAACAAGTTCTTGTTCGGTAAGAGACTTCTTTAAGTTTGATACATGGAATGTAGAATGAACGGAGTTCAATTGAGCCGGAAGATCTAATCGATAGGCGACGGGTACAATACGCTCCAAGATTTCAAAAGGATCAATATACCACGGATTTAGCTTTCTATGTTTCCCGAATTGGATTACACCTTCTCAAGGTGCGACTTTTAACATTATGCGGTCACCCACTTAGATTTCGAGAGGTTTACGTCTAACATCGGCATAACTCTTTTGGCGACTACGGGCCGTCTTTCGCCTTTCTTGGATTTGGACGATCTTAACGGTTATTTCATGAATGAGTTCCGGTCCGGTGGTTTGCTTGTCGCCTACTTCGGTCCAACAATTAGGATAACGACATTTGCGGCCATATAAAGTTTCGAAAAGGTACGGCGTTAATACTCGAATGATGACTATCATTGTAAGAGGAATCGGCTAAAGGCAACAATACAAGTTCATGATATGTCCTCCAAGGTTTTAATCATACGTTTGCTTGGTCCGTCGGTTTGTAGATGATACGCGGTACTCATGTCTAAACGTGTTCCCAAGGCTTTTTGTAAGTCTAGAAGTGAAACGAGCATCTCGATATGAAATAAATGACAATGGCACACCGTGTCGAGATAGAATTCCTATAATGTATAGCTGTACAAGTTTTTTCCCATCTTGTCGGTTTCTGAAAAACATTTTTTAGAACAAGTTTCTTATCGAATTCTGAAAACGTTCATTAGGACTATTCACCCTCGTGGCGAATACTAGTATAATGTGAAGAGTCTCTCTCTCCATTGAGAATTTAGATAAAAGGTTTCCTTATACGGAAGTACGAGTGTAATGCGAGAGAAGTTTCCTCCTCGATGCGAGCATATCAAGCATTTTGTAGTTCGTCGATAAAACTGTGTGAAAATGAGATAGTATACACGTGTAACATATGTTTTGAAGTTGAAAGAATTTGTCATTTATTCAGAAGCATCAATATGGTTTGGCAATAATCAAAGGTGTGTCCTTGGTATGGTTGTTATCAATATTCTCGGAGTTTTCGGATGTTCAATAAAAAAAAATAAAGTCATGTAACATGGCACATGGTGGTGATTAGGTTGATCGAGTCCAATCACCATCACGAGTCATTAGAACTTTGGTAAGACTTACCATAATATAACCACATTGATCGAGTGTCGTTATATTATGCTAACTCATACCTCCATTCCCACATCACTCCATAGAATTTAGTTCGTGTAATCGTGAAGGTTTAAATGAACAAAGTGTAACGACATCTCTAACATGACTCGTATTTAATCGAAAGAATTAGTGCAACTCTGAAGATGCGCTTCTTGAGGGAAGTGTAAAACGGGTTGTTCGCGTCAATGCGGTTCAAGCCAAACAATAATGTCTTTAGGTACGAAAAGAGTAACAAATTATGATAACGAGTAGTACGTAATCGTAGTGATAAGTAGTGATGATGATACTCACCTAGAGTAGTGGTGGTAGTAACAAGAAGTGGTAGATAGTGAAGAACACCAGTGTAACATGGTTAGTGATTGCCATAGTGGTAGAAACTTTAAAGCACTCGTAGATAGTAAGCTGGGACGGTGGTGAATAACAACCTGGGAGACAAAGTTCCTGAACTAGTATAACTAATGAAGTCGTCGTCTGTAATACCCCGTCAGAATCCACTAACGGAATATTAACTCCTGGTCTCACAGTTTAGCGGTCACGCCCTCTATATGAGACGTTTCCGAAAAGTATTTGCATTAATCATGAAAACAAGTCATTTATTTAAGAAAATGTAACTGGAAACATTTGACATCAATGACTAAAGTATATGAACCCAAAACATCAGAGAAAACTGTTTAAATGCTAATATTTGTTCTTGAAATAAATATAGAAATCATGCTGGACGCCGTCCAGTTCTAGCAGCAAACAACACATAACTTTAAATAAAGCGGAAGCACTAGCTCTATGTACCTGAGATGAAACATGCAAAATGTCAACGAAAAACGTTGAGTAAAACTACAGGTTTAGTAAATCATTTCGTAAGTTAGGCCACAAGATTTTCTTGGAAAACATCATAGGAAAAGTATACATTATCATGAGCACTTGATTATAAAACTTTAACCTTTGCGTAGGCCGAGCCCACGTCTTTCATTTACCCTATACTGGCGATACACCGATCAAGTGTACGTGTAACAACTACATAAGCACATGTTTAACATTGCGGTGAGGTTTGTCAAACCTAACGGTACCGTCCCTATAAGTCGAGCTTACAAAGTAATTAATATAATCAAGCTAAGAGATTTTTGATCTGAACTCATATGTATATTCTTTATAAGTTACTTGTGCCAAACACATAAAACATTTTGTAAAAAGCATGCATCTCATCCCTGTAAAAACGTAGTAGGGACTGTAGACTCCCCTTAGCAAAAGCACTCGTAAAGATCTTAGCAAACTGTACTGTAGTCGAACACTCTCGACTGAACAACGCAACCTAAATAAGTAAATCATCTTAAGTATACACTAATAGGTTAAACTTAGTTAACCCATAGTGTACGTAAAGTCCTAGTGCTCAGACTGACTCAACAAACATGTAAAAGTCAACTAATCCAAGCAAGTCAACGAAAGTCAACCAAAGTCAAACCAAAAGTCAATTCGGTCAAATAGGTCAACTAAAGTCAAACATCTCAGTAAGTCATGCAAACATAGTCAACGAATCATACTTAAGTCATATAACATGTTATCGCTCGTAATTTAGTAAATCGCATTTTCCACATCTTAAAGTAAGCCTTCAAAAATCATACGTCCTAAAGAAATACACTCATTGCGCATAACACATAAGTCATAAAATTATGATCAACTCCAGATCATAACTAGACTTAAAATAGATTCCATAAAGTCTGGCCAAGGCCTCATACGATAAATAAAAGTCCAATATCAGAAAGGCTCAAGTTCAGGTTCATTATAGAAAATTCTGCTCGCGCGTCAGTTTTTAAACATTTTTCATAAAATATAGAAAATATATTTTAACAAACGGCCAATTGTTGAATTCTCAATACATCTCAAAATTTAAGTGATAAAATAATCAGAAGCATTGCTTTAGCCAATTCGTACAGATTTGCAAAACATTACAGACTCAACAGTTTTTAATCATCAAACAGACATATCACAAAGATTAGCATATAACTCATGGCAAATCACATTCTCGTAAGTTTTAATATAAATGAAACATGTCAAGGAACATCTAAAGTAACATATTACAAAAGCTCAAAGTCTAAAACAATTCCTAGTTCATTCTAGAAATTTTTATGTAAACTTAAAAACAGATTCAGCATACTTTACGAACCAAAACTTCGTTTAATCATATCGGAAGCATTACATAACCTTTTAACGCAAATATTTAGTCTAAATTGCATAAATTTTCATAAGGAATACAGTAGCACAACTTTCATAAGCTAAAACACATAGCATGCAACTCAGAAAATTCGGATTTCATGCAAAACCCTAACGTAAACTTCGATTACGCATATCTTGAGCATACGATAACGAAATCACGCAAAATCGGAGTCTAAAATTAATAAATTTTCGATATATTTCTAATTAAAGATATTAAAAATTGAGATCTCATATCAATTTAATCAGATCATCAATAAACAAATTCGTTTTTCAATCATACAACGTTAATTTCGCAATCAATCAACAATTAGCAATACTAGACACCATTAATTGAGCACTAGACTCTAATACACCATGTAATTGATCAAAAAACTAATTTAATGAAATTAGGGTTAACAATTATACCTCAAACAATCAAATTGAGCACACTAACGCGTAGGGAACGACACAAGGAACAACGTTCGTGCACGAGGTTTCTTCAAAAATCAACTTGTGATGATGGTTGTGGGGTGGTGATGGCCGACGGCCAAGAGAGGGGAGGGAGAGGAGAGTGTCGACTAGCTTTAGGGAAATTATGAGAGTTTCTAGTTTAGGATTTCCATTTATAGTCTAGGTTAGGGCCTAATTTTATCCCTAATTAAACATAAGCCCAAAGTTTAGTCCATAAGGGGTATGTGAGGGAGGGTTCGGCCGAATGGCCCACCTAGGGGTGTCCTGGGCTCATTTTGATTACTTACTTGTACGCGCGTGGTTCGTTTCGAGTGCCGTTAACCGTACCGGGTCTCCGGAACGTTAACTAGTCGTTGAAACGCAATCACCGAGTTTAATTCATTAAATAAATAATAAATTAAAAATAATTTTCTTAAAGTCAATAATTATCGAAAATAATTATTGTGTCGTTTTTCTGAGTTCCGTAAACTGAAAAGTCTTCTAGACGATAAACTTAATCGTAACGTTTTCTAGTTCTTTCACTATCCGAAATAAATCGTAAATTAATATAACATATTAATTCAAACATTTCTCTATTAAGTATATATTTAATTTAATTAAACACACAAGTCTAAGTAATCACCGTTAAATACTTAACGGACAACTAACAATAGTAAACGGAAAAAGTCGGGTTATTACATTACCCACCTGTTATGAAAAATTTCGTCCCGAAATTTTAGTGGTCATCCGCCGTAGTCGTCTCCTCGGGAAACAGTTGCGGATACTTAAGTCTCATCTGGTCTTCACGCTCCCACATGAATTCTGATCCTCTTCGGGCATTCCATCTAACCTTAACCAATGGAATTCTGCTTTGATTTAGTTGCTTAATCTCGCGATCCATAATCTCAGCAGGTTCTTCAATGAAATTAAGCTTAGGATCTACTTGCACTTCATCTAATGGAATCACTAAACTTTCATCTGATAAGCATCTCTTCAAATTGGAAACATGAAAAGTATCGTGAACCTCGCTAAGTTCCTGCGGTAGTTTCAATCTATACGCTACCGGTCCAATTCGTTCGGTAATCTCAAATGGTCCAATATACCTCGAACTTAACTTTCCTCTTTTTCCAAAGCGCACTACACCTTTCCAGGGTGTCACTTTAAGCATAACCTTGTCTCCAACCTGAAATTCCAAATCTTTCCTTTTAAGATCTGCATGGCTCTTTTGACGATCTCGTGCTATTTTTATTCTTTCTCGAATATGCACGATTTTCTCAGTCGTTTCATGTACAATCTCCGAACCAGTTAACTGATTATCTCCTAACTCAGTCCAACATAAAGGCGATCTACACTTTCTGCCATACAGTGCTTCAAAAGGCGCTGCCTTTATACTCGCATGATAACTATTGTTATAGGAAAACTCTACTAACGGTAGATGTCTATCCCATCCAATTCCAAAGTCAATCACATAAGCTCTTAACATGTCCTCTAGTGTCTGAATCGTTCTCTCACTTTGACCATCAGTCTGAGGATGGTATGCAGTACTCATGTCTAAACGAGTTCCCATAGCTTCTTGCAAAGCTTGCAACAATCTGGACGTAAATCTACTGTCTCTGTCGGAAATAATAGATAGCGGCACTCCATGTCTTGAAACTACTTCCTTTATGTAAATCTGTGCCAACCTCTCCATCTTATCCGTTTCCTTAATCGGTAGAAAATGAGCAGACTTCGTAAGACGATCCATAATAACCCATATCGTGTCATAACCTCCTATCGTTTTAGGCAACTTAGTGATAAAGTCCATCGTAATATTCTATCACTTCCATTGGGGAATCTCTGGTTGTGTCAGTAGTCCTGACGGCTTCTGATGCTCTGCCTTAACTTTAGCACATGTCAAGCACTTACCAACATAAGTAGCGATTTCAGCTTTCATATTAGGCCACCAATACAGTGCCTTAAGATCTTGGTACATCTTGTCGGATCCAGGATGAATAGAATACCTTGTCTTATGTGCCTCTTCTAGCACTAGCTCCCTTAATCAACCAAATTTCGGTACCCATATTCTGTCGATAAAATACCGAGTTCCATCATCTCGAGTAACAAACTTCTTGTCAATTCCTCGAAGTGATTCGGTAGCAACATTCTCTTCTTTCAACGCTTCTAGCTGTACGTCACGTATCTGGGAAGTAAGGTTCCTTCTAATAGTCAAGTTCAATGCTCTAACTTAAATAGGCTTAATTCTATCCTTCCTACTCAAAGCATCTGCCACTACATTAGCCTTACCAGGATGATAGCTAATGTCGCAGTCGTAATTGTTTAACAACTCAATCCAACGTCTATGTCTCATATTAAGCTGTTTCTGATCGAAAATATGTTGCAAACTCTTGTGATCCGTGAATACAGTGAACTTCGTACCATACAAATAGTGTCTCCACATCTTCAATGCAAAAACTACAGCACCAAGTTCTAGATCATGAGTCGTATAATTCAATTCGTGTATCTTCAATTGTCGGGATGCATATGCAATCACTTTCGTACGTTGCATTAACACACAACCATAACCTTGCCGTGAAGCATCGCAGTAAACTACGAAATCCTCGGTTCCTTCGGGTAAAGACAAAATCGGCGCAGTCGTTAACTTCTCCTTTAACAACTGAAATGCAGCTTCATGCAATTCTGTCCACTCATACTTCTTACCTTTGTGAGTCAAAGCTGTTAACGGTCGGGCAATAGTAGAAAATCCCTCAATGAATCTCCTATAGTAACCAGCAAGACCTAAAAATTGTCGTATCTGAGTTGGCGACTTAGGAGTCTCCCATTTCTTCACTGTCTCTATCTTTATAGGATCAACTTGAATACCATTGACACCTACAATATGACCCAAGAATTGCACTCCTCGCAACCAAAAGTCACATTTTGAAAACTTCGCGTATAACTGCTCCTTCCTGAGCATCTCTAACAACAAACGGAGATGTTGTTCATGTTCTTTCTCACTTTTATAATATTCCAATATATCATCGATAAATACTATAACAAACTTATCTAGATATGGCTTACACACACAGTTCATGAGATCCATGAACACAGCCGGTGCGTTCGTCAATCCAAACGGCATTACTGTAAATTCATGATGACCATAGCGTGTCCTAAACGCTGTCTTCGGTATATCTGATTCTTTCACTCTCATTTGATGATAACCTGACCTTAGATTGATCTTAGAATAACATGCTGATCCTTGCAATTGAGAAAACAAATCATCAATCCTCGGCAACGGATATCTATTCTTGATAGTCAACTTATTCAACTCTCTATAATCAATACAGAGTCTCATAGATCCATCCTTCTTCTTCACAAACAGTACTGGAGCTCCCCACGGTGATGAGCTCGGTCGAATGAATCCTTTATCTAAAAGCTCTTATAGTTGACTAGACAATTATTGTAATTCAGGTAGTGCAAGTCTATACGGCGTACGCGCTACTGGTTCCGCTCTGAGAACTAAATCAATCTGAAACTCTACGTCTCTATGCGGAGGTAATCTGGGTAACTCATCTGGAAAAACATCGGGAAATTCTCTAACAATGGCCACATCTTCGAGTTTCTTGTTTTCAGATTCAGTTTTACTTACATGAAATAACATAGTAAGACAACCCTTCCTCATGTGTTTTTGCACCTTCAAACAATTAATAAAACGTAACGGCTTATTGCTTCGCTCTTCATACACCATTAAAGGTTCACCTTCAACAACAGGAATACGAATCGCTTTTTGATGACAGACAATGTCGGCTCTATTCTCGGCTAACCAATCCATTCCAACCACAAGGTCCAAACTTTCTAGCTTAATAGGTATCACATCTATCTTAAATGACATTCCAGCCAAAGTCAAAGTACAATCACGATAAACCTTATCCGCACTCATTAGATTACCATTTCCTAGTTCTATAGAATATAAATTTTCTAATGACGATATAACATTCTTAAGATTATGGCAAAAATCTCTAGACACAAAGCTTCTATCAGCTCCGAAATCGAAAAGTACATAAACATGTTGATTATTAAGAAGAAACATACCCGTGACTAGCTTAGGATCATCACGAGCTTCACTGGAGTTAATGTTGAAAGCCCTTCCTCTTGCAGGTTCATTAGTCTTACTAGCAGTTGGGCAATCCTTCTAGAAATGACCTTCTTTTCCGCACCCATAACACATATTCGTACCAGTCTTACACTCGGCAGCCAAATGTCCATTCCTCTTACACTTATCACAATTTTTCAAACAATCCCCCGGATGATGCCTATTACACTTAGCACACAATTTAAACTTTCCCTTATAACCAGAATTAGCATTTGGGATTTCAGCATTACTCTTAGCAGTATCTTATTTCTTAAAGGGCTGCTGATTGTAATTCTTCCCTGAGTTATTGCTATTATTCCATTTCCTCTTGTTATCATGAGTTTTAGTCTCATTTGAGGCAGGAGTCTTTCCTTGCTGTTCGGCCTGATCGATTAACTCACTAGCCATCTCAACAGCCGCTTGTATAGTTCTCGGCTTCGAAGTAGTTACACCACTGATAAGGCTAAAAAGGAACATATATTTCATAGCAATATCCCTCCTAAATAATAGGTTTTCATATGTAATTGTATTATATTTTCATTGTAATTGTTTAAATAAATAAGTGCGAAGACAAAAGGCGAAAACAAAGATTTGAAGACACAAACGTCCAAAAAGCTCAAATGTTCAAGATACAATTCAAAAGGTTCAATTTATTGATGAAAAACGTCTAAAAATGACAAGAGTACAAGTTACAAAACGCAAAGTACAAGATATTAAATTGTACGCAAGGACGTTCGAAAATCCGGAACCGGGACATGAGTCAACTATCAACGCCCGACGCAACGGACCAAAAATTACAAGTCAACTATGCACAAGAATATAATATAATATTTAAATAATTATATAAATTATTTATATATTATATATATTTAAAAATTATGTCGACAAGCTATGAGACAAATGATCCTGAGCTGGATTTTCAAACTCCGCGACTCGCGGAGTTTGAAGGCTAAAAACTCCACGACTCGCGGAGCTGTCAGAAATCAAAATTCCTATAAAAGCTCACGAATTCTGCGAGTAAAAAAAAAAGATAATAATAATAATACTCCCTAGTATAATATAAATAAATATATATATGTATATATAGTATAGATTAGTGTTATATTAGATTAGTTTGGGTTATGTAAAAGTTATTTTTACGGGTTTTTAAAGTCGGAGCTCTGTCCGTGTAACACTACGCGATAAATAATCAATGTAAGCTATGTTCTCCTTTTTAAATTAATGTCTCGTACTTAAGTTATTATTATGCTTATTTGAGCCAAAGTAATCATGATGTTGGACTAAATATTAAAGACGGGGTAATTGGGTTTTGTACCATAATTGGGGTTTGGACAAAAGAACGACACTTGTGGAAATTAGACTATGGGCTATTAATGGGCTTTATATTAAATTAACGATACCTCGTTAATTTAATATAAAGGTTATGATTTGAAGTATCTATATATAACCACATACGCTTAATCGGACATGATGGGCGGGATATTTATAAGTACGAATTATTGTTCATTTGACCGGACACGGTGATGGATTAATAGTCAATGGACTCATTAAAACAGGGGTGGATTACATTCAAGGGTAATTGGTGTAATTGATAACAAAGTATTAAAACCTTGGTTTACACACAGTCGATAACCTGGTGTATTCATTAAGAAAAGTATTAAGACCTTGTTACAGTTCGAATCCCCAGTTAGTTGGAATATTTGACTTCGGGTATAAGGTTAAATTTGCCGAGCAGTTTATAATTATGACCGATGAACTATTATGGACAAAAACCAGATAGGTTTCAAATACATCCAGGACAAAGGACAATTAGCCCAGGACAATAAATTAAAATCAAAACGTCAAACATCATGGTTACGGAAGTTTAAATAAGCATAATATATTTCATTTCATTTTTCCTCGTACTTTTATTTATTGTCATTTCAATTATTTTTATTTATTTTATATTGTTATTTAAATATCGTCATTTACTATACGCTTCGCTTAAAATATAAATCGACAAACCGGTCATTAAACGGTAAACCCCCTTTTATATATTATTATATATAATTATATATATTTTGTACAAATATAGTTGTTTAAAAATATAGTGTGCAATAAGCCCGCTCCCTGTGGAACGAACCGGACTTACTAAAAACTATACTACTCTACGATTAGGTACACTGCCTATAGTGTTGTAGCAAGGTTTAGGTATATCCCATTTGTAAATAAATAATTAAAACTTGTGTAATTTGTAACGTATTTCGTAGTAAAATATAGTACTATCACGTACCCCCACGCTACCACATCAAGTTTTTGGCGCCGCTGCCGGGGAACCGGCGAAACTTTATATTTTTAATTTATTTTTGTATATTTATATTTTATTTTTAGAAAAACAATATAAAATCTAAAAAAAAAAAAATTAAACACCGAAAATATATATATATATATATATATATATATATATATATATATATATATATATATATATATAAATCTGTTTTTATAAAATATTTTCATTTCTATTTTGGTTTTTTTTTTAAATATAAGTGTTTATTTACTATATAAAAATATTTTGTAAAAATACAAAACAGAAAAATAAATAAAATAAAAATAAAATAAATACGTTGAACCTGTAAAACTGACCTGTCACGTTTGAATTTTGAATCCCCGCGACTCGCGGAGGTTTTGAACTGGGAACCTCTCAACTCGCGGAGCCCCTCAGACACGTCTGGTAACCTCTGTCGACACATTAATTACAGTGTAATAATTATTATTATTTTTATTTAAACCCTAATTAGGTTATCTTAATTAATTATTTAGTTTAGTTTATTTATTTACTTTGTTATTTTTAAATTTTAATCTAGTTTTTATAAATATATAATTTAATAGTTTTATAAAATAAATAATATAAAAAAAATAATAATAATATTTTTATAACAATAAGTAATTTTATCACTTTTTATATCTTTTTATATATTGTCGTATTTTTTTATTTGTTTTAGCGTAATTTGTATATTTTTCGCTCGTAATTAGTTTTAAGTTTAGTATTTGCCGTAGTTTATTTTTAATTCTAGATTTTTAGGTCTTGCCGTAAAATCCCTTAAGTGCTTATTCCTTAGACTAAGATTTAGGTGCTTTAGAATTTTGCGACGCCGTTTTTTGTGCTACTTTCTTATTTTTATTTTTCGACGCCTATTTTTCTACCTTTTTATTTTTCTACGTTTTTCGACGCGCATTCTTTTTCTTTCTTGTTTCTCGACGCTTTAGTTTTTAGGACTTAGAAATTTTCTCTATTTCTTATCTAATATCTCAAACAGAAAGAAAAATTATTTAAGTGGTTAAATTAATGGACGCTGACAATTTTCTGCTTCGTAGTAATAGTTGGATTTGTTAGTGGCTGAGTTGTGAGCTTCCGATTTAAAGGGTTCTGGCTCCCTGCTGCATCTTTTGGCTATTCGAAACGTGGGCAAAAGCAGAAAAGTCTATTAATTGGACAACTTATATAAGTTTTTCTATTTTTATAACTAATAGGATAATTAGTAAATGCACCACATTGTAGCTAAAATTTGGCCATCGCAATAAAATGGAAAATTTTGAAAACAAGGCTATGGAAACTCTTTTTGATATCCAAAATCAATTAAATCAATACTCTCAAACGAGTGTTGATGACAATTCGTTCGGTCAATCTTGGATCACGAATGACGAAACAAAAACTGGTTGCGAAATCTGTGGAGATTATCACTCAACATGGGAATGTTATTATTACGTTCCTATGAAAAATTACGCACCCACGGAACCTGAATGGAATGATTATGAAGAATACAATTCAAATTGGGATTATTCCCAAGAATATATCCAAACTCAACAACCAGTAGACGAGGAAAATTACGTGTCTGAAAATTTATTAGACAATATGAAAATCAAACTCGAAGAACTCAATGCTCAAAATGAACAAATGAGAGAGTTTGTAAACTGGCAAGCTGAAACTCTATCAGACTACACACCTGTTGATCTGAGGAGTATTGTGCAAGAAAATCTCATATCATCGAATTTTGATGAATTCGAGAGCTCCGAAATCACCAACTATCCCGATGATACTTTTTATTCAGTCTTACCAATTTCACAACATATTGACACATTAGCCTCTACCGATGAAATCATCGATCCATCAATGGATAAAGAAGAAGTAAGGGTGACAAATTGGTACTCTTGGGAATACGATAACGTTGAAAATTTTACCCCCGAGGCCAAACTGAACTTCACCATTCCACAACCTTCCAACCCAATATTCTCAATAGACGAGTCATCCACCGGAAATGAACTACGAGCTGTAATAGATAATGACACCTTGAATATCACCCAATTGGGTAATAGAGGTGAAAACTTTGATCCTGAGAATAAAAGGAAGGAAATATTAGGAATTGTCCACCCTATAGAAATAAGTATGTCGGTTTATATCGATCCATTTGACCAAGAACCAGAAAAGAGACATATCCATTTACTAAAAGCTACACTTAAAAAAGAATTAAGTAGTGACGATCTGGTGAGTCTAAACTTTAAACTCATTGATATATTATACACCACCCGAAATGTAAATAACTGGCTCACTACTCTAATTCGTGAAACTCATTCTACCGACTTCACATGTCGTCAGCTAAGTGTGGGGAAGTCTAACTCCACTTAACGTTAAATTAGGGGTTCGGGTTAGTGCATAACTCGTTAATAAAAATGCATAATAAATTAGGGTAAAAGACGCATTTTTAAAGATTAGCAAACAGTTCAGAAAAGCAACCGTTTTTGAAGAAAAATATGTGTGATAAAACAAGAAGGAATGAACGATGAGCCGCGCCATCTATCGTTTGACGAGCTTTATAATTACAAACTGGGTATTTTCAATCACTTTTCTACACTAATCACCCTCATGAATTTATAATTAGAGTCTGATTTCATGCAAATGAGGGCATTGCATGATCTTAAGTGTGGGGAAGGGTTATAAATTCTCTCTGGTTTATACTTAGCTTATTTTCTAAATTTTATGAAAATTTGAAAAATTTTAAACTAAATGAATTTAAAATCATGTTTATATATATTTATGAACGGTGAAAACTAGGTGTTAATACCGAAATTATCGTTACCTCGGAAAGGACATAAATTGAGAAACACCCTAAAACGATTGAATTCATTTAAAATGGAATAAAGGAGAATAAAAAGGCAAAGAAAGAAACTAAGTGTGGGGAGAATGTGCCAAGTTATTCAATTAAAAACTATCTATCACATGTTTCTGTAAAGTTTATTGCAGGTGCTTTTGTTTTGGACTAAATTAACTATTTTACCCGATGAAAGAAAAGAAAAGATGGATCTACACGATGAATCAATTCCATCATTAACAGGAAGTAAAGTCTTCCGAAAAAGAAACGCGCTTCTTGATTTAGGTCAGGAAGTTGTCGTCCAGACCAGCTGTAGGTTGACGAAAAATCTTGAAAAGTCATCTCTAAAATCAGCAGGAAATCCATGGACCTCAGCATCAAACAGGGTCGCCAAGTGGTCAGACTTATCCTAACCATGAGAGGGTCTGTCTCGTAAAATGGGGAGGGCACCGTGCAAATTAGCTTAATAAGACTAATGAATCAGATCCCCAGAAAGGATAATCTCCTTAAAGATTAAAAATCAGCTTTTAAGACTGATATTACTCAATCCTTGAGATTGACCTTAAAGATTGAGAATTCAAACTCATGGAATTCAATGATATCTAAACTCGAGCTTGAACGAGAAAATATTTTGATCAAAATTATAAACCGATTTGTTTTCTGAAAACCCATTTTCAATGCGTTCATTACCATTGAACGTAAAATCCTAGGAATTCACCTGGAATTCATTAGGTCACCTGAACCAAATCGGGTGTCAACCGTAAGAACGGTGGTTGCATAGCATGGTCTAAGACAGGACCTTGTGCCAGACCGAAAAATTCCTAGGGTGAGCTTTACTATTGCTCCTACAAAGGATAGTAATCGCGTCCGACACGTTATAGACCATAATTAAAAGCATGTCAGGGGACATTGCCTTAACAGTTGCTTGTTCAACGCTTTCCTTTACAACCGGACGGTAGTTTATCGAAAGGTAATATACGGAGCAAGTATACTGGACGTGTTGCTTTCCTAATACAAGGTTAGCAAGTGGGTGACACAAAACCACAAGTGTTGAGCTAAAATTTTCAAATCTGAAACCCACACAACCCACAAAAATATTTTGCAAACACCGGTGAAGGGTTATTCCGGAAAACGTGTCTAGGGTAAAAGCTAGATTGAATTTTTAAAAGATCAAATGTTTTCATAAAGATCCAATTTCCTAACGGATCTAAATTTTCATAGTCATGTGCGACTGTAAACCGCCTTTCAAATGTGCACTTTGCTTTGGAAACCGAAAGTAAATCGGCTATTTGATTGCAAGTGTCGTTGACCTAAACCCGAGGCAACTGTGGATGACACACCCACCTTTAACCATGGTTCTATCGTTACTATCATTGTTTATACCACCATATCAAAATCACTGATGTACAAAGTGTGATGAATAAAAAAAGTGATTCATGTATGTTTTTATTTCAAGTTCTATATTGCTTGAGGACAAGCAACGCTCAAGTGTGGGGATGTTTGATAAGGCTAAAAAGGAACATATATTTCATAGCAATATCCCTCCTAAATAATAGGTTTTCATATGTAATTGTATTATATTTTCATTGTAATTGTTTAAATAAATAAGTGCGAAGACAAAAGGCGAAAACAAAGATTTGAAGACACAAACGTCCAAAAAGCTCAAATGTTCAAGATACAATTCAAAAGGTTCAATTTATTGATGAAAAACGTCTAAAAATGACAAGAGTACAAGTTACAAAACGCAAAGTACAAGATATTAAATTGTACGCAAGGACGTTCGAAAATCCGGAACCGGGACATGAGTCAACTATCAACGCCCGACGCAACGGACCAAAAATTACAAGTCAACTATGCACAAGAATATAATATAATATTTAAATAATTATATAAATTATTTATATATTATATATATTTAAAAATTATGTCGACAAGCTATGAGACAAATGATCCTGAGCTGGATTTTCAAACTCCGCGACTCGCGGAGTTTGAAGGCTAAAAACTCCACGACTCGCGGAGCTGTCAGAAATCAAAATTCCTATAAAAGCTCACGAATTCTGCGAGTAAAAAAAAAAGATAATAATAATAATACTCCCTAGTATAATATAAATAAATATATATATGTATATATAGTATAGATTAGTGTTATATTAGATTAGTTTGGGTTATGTAAAAGTTATTTTTACGGGTTTTTAAAGTCGGAGCTCTGTCCGTGTAACACTACGCGATAAATAATCAATGTAAGCTATGTTCTCCTTTTTAAATTAATGTCTCGTACTTAAGTTATTATTATGCTTATTTGAGCCAAAGTAATCATGATGTTGGACTAAATATTAAAGACGGGGTAATTGGGTTTTGTACCATAATTGGGGTTTGGACAAAAGAACGACACTTGTGGAAATTAGACTATGGACTATTAATGGGCTTTATATTAAATTAACGATACCTCGTTAATTTAATATAAAGGTTATGATTTGAAGTATCTATATATAACCACATACGCTTAATCGGACATGATGGGCGGGATATTTATAAGTACGAATTATTGTTCATTTGACCGGACACGGTGATGGATTAATAGTCAATGGACTCATTAAAACAGGGGTGGATTACATTCAAGGGTAATTGGTGTAATTGATTACAAAGTATTAAAACCTTGGTTTACACACAGTCGATAACCTGGTGTATTCATTAAGAAAAGTATTAAGACCTTGTTACAGTTCGAATCCCCAGTTAGTTGGAATATTTGACTTCGGGTATAAGGTTAAATTTGCCGAGCAGTTTATAATTATGACCGATGAACTATTATGGACAAAAACCAGATAGGTTTCATATACATCCAGGACAAAGGACAATTAGCCCAGGACAATAAATTAAAATCAAAACGTCAAACATCATGGTTACGGAAGTTTAAATAAGCATAATATATTTCATTTCATTTTTCCTCGTACTTTTATTTATTGTCATTTCAATTATTTTTATTTATTTTATATTGTTATTTAAATATCGTCATTTACTATACGCTTCGCTTAAAATATAAATCGACAAACCGGTCATTAAACGGTAAACCCCCTTTTATATATTATTATATATAATTATATATATTTTGTACAAATATAGTTGTTTAAAAATATAGTGTGCAATAAGCCCGCTCCCTGTGGAACGAACCGGACTTACTAAAAACTATACTACTCTACGATTAGGTACACTGCCTATAGTGTTGTAGCAAGGTTTAGGTATATCCCATTTGTAAATAAATAATTAAAACTTGTGTAATTTGTAACGTATTTCGTAGTAAAATATAGTACTATCACGTACCCCCACGCTACCACATCAACCACTTTGAATCTTCTCGGTCAAACCGTTCGCATAAAGAGTGATCTTACGACGTTCGGGAGTAACCATATGTGGACACATGAGAGCAAGTTCAAAGAATATCTCATTGTAACTAATCAAATCAGTACCCACTAACTTCAGGGTTTGGAGTTCTTGCTCCATCTTAACAGTTTCGGCGTAGGGACAATACTCTGCGATCATTCGTCGTTTCAAATCCTCCCATGAGGTCTCAAATGCTTGATCCATACCTACTGAGTTTGCATAGGTATTCCACCATGTCAACGCACCATCAGATAGCTTACTAGATGCAAACTTCATTTTATCCGTCTCTCTACAACCACTGATACGGAAAACTGACTCAAGCTTCTCAAACCAACGAGTCAAACCAACTGGACCTTCGGTGTCATTAAATAATTGTGGTTCACAACTCAAGAAAATCTTGTACGTACACCCTACTTGTCCATTGTTTTGAGTATTAGTCGTATCTTGATTCTGCTGATTTGTAGCGTTCACATTGTTACTATTAGTTCCGTTTCGGAGTTCTGCCACAGCTTCGGTTATTCCTTCGGAAATTCACCGACGAACATCAGCTTGGGAAACTGGCTTGGGCAGTGATATGCCACTAACGGACGGTTTTTATTTTGTGCGGTGTCGTTAGGTTGCACGGTGTCCGATTCGGTAGCACACAGCGTCTTCGTTTATTTATATTTTGCGGGGCCTAAATTTACTTTACTTTCTAAGGTGTAGAAGGTGTAAGTTAACCTAGTGTCGAATTTTATGCTGATTAATGAATTGAAGATCAAGCGGATAATTGTCTTTTAGTTAAATTACCTGGATAAAAGATAGTAGTTGATTTTAGCTAAAGGTCCTAAATGCAGAAAAAGTAAATAAAGTGGGAGGATATCCAGAGTATGCAGATCAAGGAAACGTTGACCAAGATATCAGTATTGGGTTAGGGAAAGGTAATTATGCTTATATTAAGACTATGCTTGGATTGATGTTGATCTGGTTGGATGAGCCAATTACACAGACCTACTTATCTCTGAACTCTCGGAGTTCTCTTTGAGCAGTGAGAAGTATGTCACTTGGTCTTATAACTGAAGTGTAACAATACCCCGGAGGTTATCCTCAGTAGAGTACTAGGTTTATTAGTGAGTTAAGCTCTAATCCTAACCATCGTTATCAGCTTAGATAACTGAATAATAACATGCCGTGTTGATTGAACACTGATCACAAACGGAAGGAGTCCGTCGGTTTAAGTTGGCAAAACCTTAAATGAAAACTAACAACCATTACATCATACTAATGAGATCACAACAAATCAAACATTATACAGCATTACAGTTAATATACTGTTAGTAAAGCACATAGAAACCTAATAAGTACCTAAACAGTTGATATGACTAAGACCTAGGGCAACAATCAGACAAGAACATGCAATAGGCTTGGGTCATATAGTAGAGGCACTAACTAGATCTTAATAGCTCCTAAGAAGTCTCTTCGGAATAGTCAATAGGCATACTAGGTCATTCATGTCTCAATTCCTAGGTTCCGTGTCCTAAAAGTGCATTAGATGCCTCTCGGGAACTCCGGCCATACCGAGTTCATAGAATCTTCAGATACAGTATAACCAGGGGTCTTAATCCTATGAAGTAGCTAATTTCACATAGGTGGACATGTCCTGATCACAACCTAAGTTGGTCAATCCTTAAGATGCTAGCATACAAATCTATCAGACTCCCTAATTCAGTATTATAACAGTAATCGTACTATATTAACATAATTACGCTAACCCAAACTTCTATCATGGCAACATACAGATAAATTAAGCTATCATGACAATATCGGAACGCATTATTAAACATAAAAGATAAGAATACATGTTTAATACAAAAGACAAGCATTTCGGATAAGAACCTGAAAAAGCCGAACTAATCTGTCCGGGATCGCAGGGACTCGCCGGGATATCCTCCGGAAAATAAAAGCTAAGCTAAGTACTACTAAAAACTACCTAAAATATTGAAAATATCAATTGTATTGCAAGTTGAGTGTGTCTTGGAATGAATGGAGAAAGCCCCTTTAAATAGACTTGAAATTCTGCCAAATACGCCTGGCAGGCCATTTGGCAGGCCGTATGGCAGGCCGTATTCGGCAGGCCGTATTCTTGGCAAGCCGTTTGGTGGCTCGTGTGGTGGCACGTATCTGGCAGGCGGTTTCCATAGGGGTAGGCCGTATGGCAGGCCGCATGGCAGGCCGTATGGCAAGCCGTATGGCAAGCCGTATGGCAGGCCGTATTCTTGCTGATCAGGGCCTGATTTACTGGATCGTAACTTGATTTCTTGTCTTTCACCGTTTTCGCTCTAGAATCTTCGTTTTAGCTCCATTTTACTTGATTCTTTTTGCATCACCTTTGTAATTACTTAATCTACAAAATCAACTGAAAAAGCAATAATTTTGCCGACAAAGTTTTAATCTTTATTGTTTTAGGGCCTGATTTAGGGGTTAAAAACGTGAATTTTTGCCCGATATCAAATACCCCACACTTAGCTTTGCTTGTCCTCAAGCAAGAAAGCGGGAATATCGGGATCTTTTTAATAGATTCTTACTTGCCCCACCCGTAGATCTTTTTATTATGCCTTCATCAGAAATCGTTACATCTTTCGAAAGTATTAGAAAAAGTTTCGAACTTCGATGGTTTGGTCGCTAGATTTCAATTGCGTCTATAGTGGAAAAGGGCGTACTTTCCAACTCTCAGATGTAGAGTATACATGATCAGGCTCCTCACTGACGGATCACTCATATCACTCAAGTGTTTAGGGTGTCCTATTCTAGTTGTATTGTCGCTCAGAAGCCAGTCGTGTAACAGTTCACATCATAGGCTTGGTAAAGCATCGATATCTCCACCGGTTAAGTAAGGACGGCACTGATCTTCTTCCTAAGCATTCTTTCAAGAGGAAGACGGGTTATAGGGTTTGGTTGGAAATTTATGAGTTTTGGTGAAAGGTATCCAGATCTGTTGAGAGAATTGATAGACTTTGATTCTTCAGAGTATCCATTTTGGATAGATAATGGCTGAGAATTCCGTAAAGGTTTTCTTCGGAAAAGGCGGATTTTGCTAAGACTTTGTCTAGAATTTTCTTTTGCTCTTCCAGCATTCTTCTTCAGGGCATCTCCTTGGGTTTCTTTTTGCCTTATTAGAGACTTTGCTCTTTTTTTTTTTTTCGGCATACCCTTTCTTCATAACTTTTGTCTTTCGTTCCTGGTGCCCAGAGAGGAAGTGATAATCCACTGAAAATAGGTCTTTGACCTATCAAAAACAATCAGGGGTTCGGAATCTTTCGACTAGTGCTTTTGAAGCGAATTTGATCGATCTATCTCTTCATTGATCTCTGGATCTTTGGTGAATGGAAAGGGGAATGAAATGTGAATGGTGTATTTTGGGAGTGAATTTGGGATGAATATTTCTGATTCATCAACTCTTTATGTGAGTTGGTCGGGTTGAAATACGTGGAGTGGAAACGGAAACGGATGGCTTTTTGTCTTCTCTATTCGGAATGATTTCGGAAGGAGTATCGCACCTGCACCATGTATGGCGCTCACTAACCATTGGCCTTGAAACGTATGACTGAACTAAGTTCTAACTTGAACCGTACACCGGCACGCTCATCAATTGAAATAACAAAGTACTGTAGATTTGATGCATCATACAGATACTTTGGGTCCAAGATTCCTCACTTTTTAGAGTAGGGGTCGTGCTTGATCATGCGTAGCCTTTATCATATTTTCTTAAAAGAAATCTTTTGACACAAAACATTAGTTTTAGCTTAATCATTCCGTTCTAATAAATGTTCCGAAAACCGATTTCTAGCAATTTTATTAGATCTTTTTGGGCAAAAACCAAGTAAGAATTTTTCAAAATTACCCAATATCCATTGCTTAATTACTTTTGGACAAAAGAATTTTTCAAAACCTGGCATTTTATGGTTACTTGACTTTAAAACTTTCGACCTAAAAAACTTTACCCATTACCCCACACTTACAAGAACATTGTCCCTAATGTTCTCTAGAAAGAATATTTATGTTATATAAATTAAGGACATGACTTTTAAAATTCTAAGTTGGTTGCGGAGGTTACCCCACACTTATAGATTTTAGTGCGTTATAATTGAAATAGGTTTTAGGAAGGATTACTTCCCTATGGTCGTGTTACTTTCCTAGTGCTGGGCCTTCCTACGGTCCATCTCCTACATACCAGTCTCTTTATAATATTTCTGCATGAAGAACAACAAGAGAAAGGCAGCATTTCCATTATATATAACTTTTTATACAATGCTTCAAAAAGATAAAAACTAGAACATAAAATAAAGATAAAGTAGTCTATGGGATACTATCCTGGTCAATGTGTGTCGGCTCTACAAAGTATCTGAGGACGTCATCCTCTAGGTTCGGCATGTGCTCGAAAGGCTGCCCTATATCCATCTCAGGGCCTAGTAAAGACTCTAGACATAAGTCTGTCGGTATCTCCAGGTGGGATAAGTCTGGGAAAAGCTCCTCGTCAGGCATGCTCCCAGTGATCTCAAATGCCTGGGCCGTTGGCGGCTCCACTGAAATAGGAATAGTGACTAAATGACAACCCTCTGGCAATTCAGCAACTGGAACTGGCTCCGTAACAGGGGCAGGCGGCACGATGGGAGTAGGAGTAGCGTATGCAGGCATGACGACAGAGTGAACTGAAACTGGTGTGGAATGCCTGGGCGTAGACTGTCGTGTTGGCTGAACACGTCGTGCTAGCCTATATGAAGATGAGCCCAGAGTACGTGGCATCCCCTCACGCCGGAGGTATGCTCTCAGAGCTTTGTAAAGGCTCTGCTGATCTCTGAGTAGTGCCCATGCAACATCAGGGTCACTCAAAGTAGCTCCATAATGGATCACCATCTGTGGCTCATGCGTATCTGGCAACTGTGTATGCTTAACCGTTCTCCTGGCTAGACATCTAGATAGTCAGACTGGAGGAGATGGCGATGATGTGCCGATGTCTTCCTCAACACTCTCAAATACTAATCTCCTTGGGCCTAATTGCCCTGTCTTCCGGATGAGTAAACTACAGGAGTCCTTCTCCTGCGAACGGGAATGTAAGCCGATGCTCCTAAACTTGGCATTGCGCCTAAACACATTCAACAAACTTGTAAGCACTAAGCGCAAGTATGGCGCTTAGTTGTTAGTACAGAAATAATATCTTAAAACTGAAAATAATTTAAAAATAAAATAAAAAGAAAAAGGATAAGCAAGGGGTGCCTCCCAAGAGCGCTTTGTTTATCAAGTCGTTACAGCTCGACTTTTCCTTGTCAGATCTTCAGAATGGATCAAAGGAGAAGAGGTGCTCCTCTTTATCGTGGTCTTCTAAATAGGCTTTTAACCGGTGGCCATTGACTTTGAAGTTACCAGTAGGTCCCTCCAATTCTACAGCTCCGTGTGGAAAAGCGTGTACAATTTTGTATGGGCCACTCCATCTTGATCTAAATTTTCCCGCGAACTTCTTGAACCGAGAATTGAAGAGAAGAACTTTATCTCCAGGGACGAACTTTGTAGGGATTAATTTTGCATCATGCGTAAGTTTCGTTCGTTCCTTGTAGATGTATGACGTTTCATATGCTTGGTCTCTCAATTCGGCGAGTTCGTTCATTTGCATTTTCCTATGTCTTCCGGTAACTGAGGGATCGAGGTTGCAGGTCTTCAGCGCCCAGAGAGCTTTGTATTCGAGTTCTAGCGAAAGGTGACAAGCTTTTCCATAGATCATTCGGTAGGGTGTAGTTCCTAGAGGATTCTTGTAAGCAGTCCGGAATGCCCACATAGCATCTTCTAGCTTCTCGGCCCATTTATTTCCATGATGGCCGACAGTGCGTTCTAAGATTCTTTTGAGTGCTCTGTTCGTGACCTCTGCTTGTCCGTTGGTCTGCGGATGATAGGTAGTGGACATCTTGTGGGTAACTCCGTATTGTTGCATCACCTTCATAAACTGAGTGTTACAGAAGTGTGTGCCTCTATCACTTATTATCGCACGGGGAGCTCCAAATATGCACAATAGTCTCTTCAGGAAATTTGTGACGACTTTGGCATCATTAGTTGGAAATACTTGAGCTTCGACCCATCTGGAGA
Source organism: Rutidosis leptorrhynchoides (assembly GCF_046630445.1). NCBI lineage: Eukaryota > Viridiplantae > Streptophyta > Magnoliopsida > Asterales > Asteraceae > Rutidosis > Rutidosis leptorrhynchoides. The sequence continues at coordinate 666,874,345 of NC_092334.1, forward strand.
CGTAATCTACTGCTACGAGGACATATTCTTTCCCGTTAGACTTTGGGAATGGGCCCATGAAGTCTAATCTCCATATATCGAAGATTTCACAAGCTTGGATATTAGTCCTAGGCATCTCGTTCTTCATAGAGATATTGCCTTGTCTTTGGCATGCGTCGCAACGCTTTACAAGCTCTTGCGCATCTCGAAATATAGATGGCCAGTAAAATTCTGATTCATAGACTTTTCTTGCCGTTAAATTTGCTCCATGATGACCTCCAGTTAGTCCATGGTGCCATTGGTGAAGAATCCCTGCTGCTTGCTTTTCATCTACGCACCTCCTGATTATTTGATCAGGGCAAATTCTAAACATGTAAGGATCTTCCTAGTAGTAGCACTTGGCATCCCTGAAGAACTTCCTTCTTCAGGACGTACTCATACCCTTTTGTACTACTTCGGCAACTAGGTAGTTGGCCATATCAGCATACCAAGGAGTGTCAGTAAACTGTGATCCTATGTGAGTTTGTCCTAAGCTCATAAGCTGTTCTTTCAGAAATTTATCTCTGATATCTTGTTCTACAAGTTTTTCCATCGTTGGGTTCTCCAAACGACTAAGATGATCTGCTGCGACGTTCTCTGCTCCTTTCTTGTCTTTAATCTCGATGTCGAATTCTTGAAGGAGTAAGATTCATTGTAGGAGTCTTGGCTTCGCATCTTGCTTAGTGAATAGATATTTGAGGGCTGAATGATCTGTATAGACCGTAGTTTTGGACAGGATAAGATAGGAATGAAATTTGTCGAAGGCGAATACTATGGCTAGCAGCTCCTTCTCCGTGGTAGTGTAATTCTCTTGAGCTCCGGTCAAGGTTTTGCTTGCGTAATAGATTGGATGCAAGTGTTTATCTACCCGTTGTCCAAGCACTGATCCAACTGCGAAATCGCTCGAATCACACATGATTTCAAAGGGTAGACTCCAGTCAGGAGCTATCATGATCGGTGCATGTGTTAGCTTCTCTTTCAGATAGTTGAATGCTTTTCGACATTCTTCATTGAAGACAAACTTCACTTCCTTTCCTAAGAGATGAGTGAGAGGTCGTGTGACCTTTGAAAAGTCCTTAATGAAACGTCGGTAGAAACCGGCGTGTCCTAGGAAACTCCTTATTGCTCTTACCGTGGTGGGTTCTGGAAGTTTAGTGATGGTCTCAATCTTGGCCTTATCAACTTCTATTCCTGCTTTAGAGATCTTATGTCCTAAAACTATCCCTTCTTTTACCATGAAGTGACATTTTTCCCAATTAAGAACTAAATTTGACTCTTCACACTGAGTGAGCATCTTGTCAAGGTTTGATAGGCACGAATCAAAGTTACTACCAAAGACTGAGAAGTCATCCATGAAGACTTCCATACAATGCTCAATCATGTCGTGGAATATTGCTACCATGCATCGCTGAAATGTCGCGGGTGCATTGCATAACCCAAAGGGCATACGTCGATAGGCAAATGTTCCATAAGGACAGGTGAAGGTTGTTTTCTCTTGGTCCTTTGGATCGAGGGGAATTTGAAAGTAGCCGGAAAAACCGTCTAGGAAATAGTAGTACTCATTTTTTGATAGACGTTCCAACATTTGATCAATGAAAGGTAATGGAAAATGATCCTTTCGGGTTGCATCGTTTAGTTTACGATAGTCTATGCAAACCCTCCAACCGGTGACTTCCCGAGTTGGAATACGTTCGTTATTCTCATTTTGAATTACGGTCGTCCCTCCCTTTTTGGGTACCACTTGAACAGGACTGACCCATGGTGAATCAGATATTGGATAGATCAGACCGGCGTCCAGAAGTTTGATTACTTTTTTCTTGACGACTTCTTGAATAATAGGGTTGACCCTTCTTTGCCTTTGAACTGATGGCTTGAAATCGTCTTCCATGAAGATCTTATGGGTGCAATAGTTGGGGCTGATCCCGTTGATGTCGGAGATCTTCCAAGCAATTGCCTTCTTATGTGATTTCAGCACTTGAATCAATTTCACCTTCTCTTGTGATAGGGAGTTGAGATTCTCCTTCTAAGAATGCATACTCCAGATTGTCGGGTAACTTCTTCAATTCCAATTCCGGAGGTTCCTCGATAGATGGCTTCATTCTAGCTATCTCCTTACGGTCTAACGAGTCGTATCTCTCCTGGAATTCTGATTCTTTAGTAGCGGTCACTGATGCTATCTGTTCTTCATTTCTGGAAATTGTCCTTCTTAATGCTTCCTCTTCAGAAACGTCTTCTTTATTTTCGAAGGTAGGTTCGGGAAACTCCTCACAGTCTTCCCTTGACTGGGGTTCCTGATATACCGGAATGAAATCTGTCTCTTCATTCGGTCTTCTCCTTAGTAGAGGTAAAGGAATGCCTTGTCCGAGCGGTGCTATTTGAATAGTGTTGCCAATAAAGTTACTTTCAGAGAGGGGAGATATGTGTTGACTAAGATCTATGGCGGAATGGTTATCAAGATTTCCTTCAGGAGGTGTAAAGAACATATCCTTAGAAATTTGATCTTGACTGCAAATAGCCATAGTCTCTTCCAAGTATTCGTTGACGAGTTCTTGAAAAGAATCAGAGAGATTCACATCCTCTTCCTTAGGATGGTTCATGAGGCGATCAACATTGAATGTAATTTCTTCTCCTCCAACCCTTAACTTCAATGATTTCTCGTGAACGTCAATTATGGCCTTGACAGTATTTAGGAATGGTCTGCCAAGAATGAGTGGGACCTTCGTGTCTTCCTCAATATCCATAATGACAAAATCAACGGGAAATGAGAACTTATCCACTCTGACTAGAAAATCTTCAGCTATTCCCCGAGGAATCTTAACTGATCTGTCTGCGAGTTGGATAGTCATTCTGGTTGGCTTTAAGTCATTTAATCCTAGCTTGTTGAATAATGAATAGGGCATTAGGTTTACACTGGCTCCTAAGTCTGCTAACGCATTGCTAATTTGGACATCTTGCAGGTAGCAAGGTACCGTAAATCTTCCTGTATCTCCTAACTTAGGGGGAATTCCATGCTGTAACACTAACGAGCATTCTTCACTTAAGGGCAAGCTAACTATCTCTCTTAATCTCTCTTTGTTTGAAAGCAGTTCTTTGAAAAATTTAGCGCAGTTTGGCATTTCTACTAAAGCATCTACTAGACGTACATTTAAATGCAAATTCTTAATAATATCCCATTACTTAGCAAATTGTGCTTCTTGTTTTTCCTTCCTAAGCCTACCCGGGAAAGGTATGCGGGCGCGCAGAATGATTTCCGGGGCCTTAGGAGAGATAGGTTCCGATGGATTGACGATTGGGTCAATTGGCACAGGTTCCTTATTGGAAAGATCTTGTATCGGTATATTGATAGTTGTTTCTTTTCCTCCTCTAGTAATTACTAGGGCATCAAACTCACTACACTCTATATCAATTTTAGTGGTTAAACGTTTAAGCGTAAGCTGAAAATTAGTGATTAATTCTTCAAAAGTCTTTATCAACGTGTTGAACTTATTTTGACATTCTATGACTTGAAGGTTTATCATATATTGCTTTTTCATAAATTCAGCTAAAATTTTCTTAGAGTGGAGAGTAGGTTTGTGCAATGGAAAAATTATGATCCGAGCTATTTTGCTGTTTGTGTGCCCATCTAGGGTAAGAATACCTTAGATTGGTTCTAGTAGCATCGGAGTTCTTAGGAATTTGTAAACTTTGAAGAGTGAGGGTGAGATCTTGTAACCTGGTTTCCAGCATTTTTACCGTATGAGTGAAGACATCATCCTTCTCAGCAGCTTCATTGTTCCAGTCTTCCTGTTGTGCAGCTATTGTGTCCAAGAGATCCCATGCTTCATCTGCTGTTCGAGACATGAAATTGCCTTGCGAGGCCATGTCTAGGAGAGACTTATCATCCTTGGTCAAACTATTGTAAAGCATACAAACTATGTCTGCCCGACTTAACGAATGATTCGGACATCTTTTAAGCATCATCTTTACTCTATTCCATGCTAGACATAATGACTCATTTTCTTTTTGTGAAAAGTTAGTGATGTCATTTCTTAAACAGGTTTTCAGGGAGGGTGGATAATATTTATTTAGAAATTTAGTGGCTAATTCCTCCCATGATTGGATTGAATTCGGATTAAGTGCGTCAAACCATGCCGAAGCGTGTTTAGAAAGTGAATATTGAAAAAGATGAAGTTTTAAAATGTTTTTCTCGTTTGATTTCTTCTTAAAAGAGTCAACCAGACTGATAAATTTGTTTATATGAAAATTAGGGTCATCAGTCGGTAATCCTTGAAATTTACAGATCATACTGACTAGTTTAATCATGTGTGAACTGATTTCAGAAATTCCTTCGGTTCCTAAGGTGATTGGTCCTCCTCTTTCCTCTAAGCATGACTTATGCATAGAAGCAAGGGTGTCTTGTTGTTCCATTTTTTTTCTTCTGATTTTCTGTTAATAAAAAGACTTAAAAGTAACTTTTAGAAAATATTAATTTACTAAAAGGATCGATAATTTAATAAAAACAATTATTCTTGAAATTCGGTCGATAACCAGATCGGATATCTTAACTGATAGGACTTCTCACAGATTACTTGTATCGAGGTGGCCAGGCCGACTACGGAGAGGCAGGATCCTTTTGGTTCCAATATAATTGGAGACTGTTCGAAAAATCCAATAACCAAGTCCGTGTATAATTTTCTTTCTTAGACACCACCAAACAATACTTTGTATGCTTAAAATCTTTCTCGATCAAAATATTCGATCCCCGGCAGCGGCGCCAAAGAAGAAGTGTTACTACTGATATGCCACTAACGGACGGTTTTTATTTTGTGCGGTGCCGTTAGGTTGCACGGTGTCCGATTTGGTAGCACACAGCGTCTTCATTTATTTATATTTTGCGGGGCCTAAATATACTTTACTTTCTAAGGTGTAGAAGGTGTAAGTTAACCAAGTGTCGAATTTTATGCTGATTAACGAATTGAAGATCAAGCGGATAATTGTCTTTTAGTTAAATTACCTGGATAAAAGATAGTAGTTGATTTTAGCTAAAGGTCCTAAATGCAGAAAAAGTAAATAAAGTGGGAGGATATCCGGAGTATGCAGATCAAGGAAACGTTGACCAAGATATCAGTATTGGGTTAGGGAAAGGTAATTATGCTTATGTTAAGACTATGCTTGGATTGATGTTGATCTGGTTGGATGAGCCAATTACATAGACCTACTTATCTCTGAACTCTCGGGGTTCTCTTTGAGCAGTGAGAAGTATGTCACTTGGTCGTATAACTGAAGTGTAACAATACCCCGGAGGTTATCCTCGGTAGAGTACTAGATTTATTAGTGAGTTAAGCTCTAATTCTAACCCTCGTTATCAGCTTAGATAACTGAATAACAACGTGCCGTGTTGATTGAACACTGATCACAAACGGAAGGAGTCCGTCGGTTTAAGTTGGCAAAACCTTAAATGAAAACTAAAAACCATTACATCATACTAATGAGATCACAACAAATCAAACATTATACAGCATTACAGTTAATATACTGTTAGTAAAGCAGATAGAAACCTAATAAGTACCTAAACAGTTGATATGACTAAGACCTAGGGCAACAATCAGAAAAGAACATGCAATAGGCTTGGGTCATATAGTAGAGGCACTAACTAGATCTTAAAAGCTCCTAAGAGGTCTCTTCGAAACAGTCAATAGGTATACTAGGTCATTCATGTCTCAATTCCTAGATTCCGTGTCCTAAAAGTGCATTAGATGCCTCTCGGGAACTCCGGCCATACCGAGTTCATAGAATCTTCAGATACAGTATAACCAGGGGTCTTAATCCTATGAAGTAGCTAATTTCACATAGGTGGACATGTCCTGATCACAACCTAAGTTGGTCAATCCTTAAGATGCTAGCATACAAATCTATCAGACTCCCTAATTCAGTATTATAACAGTAATCGTACTATATTAACATAATTACGCTAACCCAAACTTCTATCATGGCAACATACAGATAAATTAAGCTATCATGGCAATATCGGAACGTATTATTAAACATAAAATATAAGAATACATGTTTAATACAAAAGACAAGCGTTTCGGATAAGAACCTGAAAAAGCCGAACTAATCTGTCCGGGATCGCAGGGACTCGCCGGGATATCCTCCGGAAAATAAAAGCTAAGCTAACTACTACTAAAAACTACCTAAAATATTGAAAATATCAATTGTATTGCAAGTTGAGTGTGTCTTGGAATGAATGGAGAAAGCTCCTTTAAATAGACTTGAAATTCTGCCAAATATGCCTGGCAGGCCGTATGGCAGGCCGTATTTGGCAGGCCGTATTCTTGGCAAGCCGTTTGGTGGCTCATGTGGTGGCACGTATCTGGCAGGCCGTTTCCATAGTGGCAGGCTTTATTCTTGCTGATCAGGGCCTGATTTACTGGATCGTAACTTGATTTCTTGTCTTTCACCGTTTTCGCTCTAGAATCTTCGTTTTAGCTCCGTTTTACTTGATTATTTTTGCATCGCCTTTGTAATTACTTAATCTACAAAATCAACTGAAAAAGCGATAATTTTGCCGACAAAGTTTTAATTTTTATTATTTTAGGGCCTGATTTAGGAGGTAAAAATGTGACTTTTTGCCCGATATCAGGCGGCATTATCTTTCTGGTCAAGATAACACATTCGGTTAGTGTCAATGAAATCGACATATAAAATATACTAGCAACAGAACGATGCATAGTAACTAATATTAAATCGTAGCGATTCTAGTAGCACCAGTGATATATAATAGCGATACATAACGTTCAGTAGTAGCAGTAGTAAGAACAATGTACACTAGTAATATTATCATTAACACTAATTGCCATTAGTAAACCAACACTTAAAGAAATAAACTTCTTGTTCCAAAATTCATGCATAACCAGTAAAAGTAACATATTCCTCATGTCATAAGTAAAACCACATAAGTAAAGCCACAACTAATAATGTATGTGTGAACATCATATAATAAACAGTAATAATCAAATAATGTTTGATTGCGTGGAACAATCTAGTCAACCGATCTCTATTTGCGTTTCTGGAGTTCCTTCAATAAGTACTCGACTATTTTCTCCAAATTTTCAACTCGCACGGTGAGATCATTTGGGTTGTTGTCATTAGTAGCAGCAGTGGAGGTACTAGGCTTAGGGGTAGACGTAGAAGCATCATAGGGATGAAAATGGCGACACATATCAAGTGACTGATTTTCATAACGAAAACTCTTATAAAATGGGTTATTACGCCGAGCAGGTCCTTTCGGTATCTTATGGTGGCCTCTTGGTCCATAGGGGTTAATGTAATCGGGTTTAACAAAAGGTGTTTGGGGTGAATCGGGTAAATCAGGTTCGGATTCGGATTCGGGTTCCGATTCTTCTCCGGAATCCTCTGCAGGTTCCTTTCCTTTAGGCTCATTCTCATGCTCGGTCTCCATCTCGGGTTCCGATTCGGTATCATCCACAAACTCGAGTATCATGTTTCCTTGTGCTTGCACGGTTTCCTCGGATTCTGTGTCGGAGTCTGTAAGAATGATAGGATTAGAAGAAGTCATCTAACACTTAAATAAAATACAAAGTTAGTCACTTAGTAATCATATCATATTAGATACCAAGTAATCATAGCAATTTCATCTATTAGGGTTCATGCAACTTAACGAGTCTACGGTTACAGTCTAGACGCACTAGTTGTCCTAACGTTCGACTCTCTAATGCAGCCTAGTCCTAGGTAACCAATCTGCTCTGATACCAAATGTAATACCCCGTCAGAATTTACTAACAGAATATTAACTTCTGGTCCCACAGTTTAGCAGTCACGCCCTCTATATGAGACGTTTCTGAAAAGTATTCGCATTAATCATGAAAACAAGTCATTTATTTAAGAAAATGTAACTGGAAACATTTGACATCAATGACTAAAGTATATGAACCCAAAACATCAGAGAAAACTGTTTAAATGCGAATATTTGTTCTTGAAATAAATATAGAAATCATGCTGGACGCCGTCCAGTTCTAGCAGCAAACATCACATAACTTTAAATAAAGCGGAAGCACTAGCTCTATGTACCTGAGATGAAACATGGAAAACGTCAACGAAAAACGTTGAGTGAAACTACAAGTTTAGTAAATCATTTCGTAAGTTAGGCCACAAGATTTTCTTTGAAAACATCATAGGAAAAGTATACATTATCATGAGCACTTGATTATAAAACTTTAACCTATGCGTAGGTCGAGTCCACATCTTTCATTTACCCTATACTGGCGATACACCAATCAAGTGTACGTGTAACAACTATATACGCACCTGTTTAACGTTGCGGTGAGGTTTGTCAAACCTAACGGTACCGTCCCTGTAAGTCGAGCTTACAAAGTAACTAATATAATCAAGCTAAGGGATTTTTGATCTAAACTCATATGTATATTCTTTGTAAGTTACTTGTGCCAAACACGTAAAACATTTGTAAAAAGCATGCATCTCATCCCTGTAAAAAAGTAGTAGGGACTGTAGACTCACCTTAGCAAAAGCACTCGTAAAGATCTTAACAAACTGTACTGTAGTCGAACACTCTCGACTGAACAACGCAACCTAAATAAGTAAATCATCTTAAGTATACACTAATAGGTCAAAATTAGTCAACCCATAGTGTACTAAAGTCCTAGTGCTCAGACTGACTCAACAAACATGTAAAAGTCAACTAATCCAAGCAAGTCAACGAAAGTCAACCAAAGTCAAACTAAAAGTCAACTCGGTCAAATAGGTCAACTAAAGTCAAACATCTCAGTAAGTCATGCAAACATAGTCAACGAATCATACTTAAGTCATATAACATGTTATCGCTCGTAATTTAGTGAATCGCATTTTCCACATCTTAAAGTAAACCTTCGAAAATCATACGTCATAAAGAAATACACTCATAGCGCATAGCACATAATTCATAAAATTATGATCAACTCTAGATCATAACTAGACTTAAAATTTATTCCCAAAAGTCTGGCCAAGGCCTCATACGATAAATAAAAGTCCAATATCGGAAAGGCTCAAGTTCAGGTTCATTACAAAAAATTCTGCTCGCGCGTCAGTTTTTAAATATTTTTTATAAAATATAGAAAATAGATTTTAATGAACGGCCAATTGGTGTCATCTCAAGACATATCAAAATTTAAGTGATAAAATAATCAGAAGCATTTCTTTAGATAATTAGTACAGATTTTCAAAACATTACAGGCTCAACAGTTTTTAATCATCAAACAGACATATCAAAAAGATTAGCATATAAATCATGGCAAATCACATTCTCACAAGTTTGCATACAAATGAAACATGTCAAGGAACATCTAAAGTAACATATTCCAGAAGATCAAAGTCTAAAACAATTCCTAGTTCATTCTATAAATTTTTATGTAAACTTAAAAACAGATTCAGCATACTTTACGAACTAAAACTTCGTTTAATCATATCGGAAGCAGTACATAACCTTTTAACGCAAATCTTTAGTCTAAATTGCATAACTTTTCATAAGGAATACAGTAGCATAACTTTCATAAGCTAAAACACATAGCATGCAACTCAGAAAATTCGGATTTCTTGCGAAACCCTAACGTAAACTTTGATTACGCATATCTTGAGCATACGATAACGAAATCACGCAAAATCGGAGTCTAAAATTAATAACTTTTCAATATCTTTCTAATTAAACATATTACAAAGTCAGATCCCATATCAATTTAATCAGATCATCAATAAACAAATTCGTTTTTCAATCATACAACGCTAATTTCGCAATCAATCAACAATTAGCAATACTAGACACCATTAATTGAGCACTAGACTCTAAAACACCATGTAATTGATCAAAAAACTAATTTAGTGAAATTAGGGTTAACAATTATACCTCAAACAATCAAATTGAGCACACTAACGTGTAGGGAACGACCTAAGGAACAACGTTCGTGCACGAGATTTTTTCAAAAATCAACCTGTGATGATGGTTGTGGGGTGGTGATGGCTGACGGCCAAGAGAGGGGAGGGATAGGAGAGTGTCGACTAGCTTTAGGGAAATTATGAGAGTTTCTAGTTTAGGATTTCCATTTATAGTCTAGGCTAGGGCCTAATTTAATCCCTAATTAAACATAAGCCCAAAGTTTAGTCCATAAGGGGTATGTGGGGGAGGGTTCAGCCGAATGGACCATCTAGGGGTGTCCTGGGCTCGTTTTGCTTACTTACTTGTACGCGCGTGGTTCGTTTCGAGTGCCGTTAACCGTACCGGGTCTCCGGAACGTTAACTAGTCGTTAAAACGCAATCACCGAGTTTAATTCATTAAATAAATAATAAATTAAAAATAATTTTCTTAAAGTCAATAATTATCGAAAATAATTATTGTGTCATTTTTCTGAGTTCTGTAAACTGAAAAGTCTTCTAGACGATAAACTTAATCGTAACGTTTTCTAGTTCTTTCACTATCTGAAATAAATCGTAAATTAATATAACATATTAATTCAAACATTTCTTTATTAAGTATGTATTTAATTTAATTAAACACACAAGTCTAAGTAACCACCGTTAAATACTTAACGAACAACTAACGATAGTAAACGGAAAAAGTCGGGTTGTTACATCGTCATCCTTGCGCGTATATGTGACGACCCGGAAATTTCTGACCAAATTTAAACTTAATCTTTATATGATTTCGACACGATAAGCAAAGTCTGTAATATTGAGTCTCAAAAATTTTGAAACTATATTCATGTAATTAATTACCCTTTAACTGTGCTCGACGATTCACGAACATTTATGTGTATATAGATATGTATATTTAATATATATTTATATTTATTGAAAACGTTAACAAAGTATTAGATGTATAATACTTTACATGAACGTATTTTGTTTCAATATATCTATCAACGGAATTAAACGATAATACCAAACGAATGAATTATCAGATACATTGTGAGATGGTTACGGGTCTCTGTTGTGAGGTCCACGTTGATTTAAGAAATCGTTCCTTTTTAACGGTATACGGAATAAGTGGTAAAGTAATCTATATGTGAGAACAAAGTGTCAAATAATGAGAATTAGACAAAAGTTAGTGGAGAACTAAATTTAATAATATTCAATTGATTTAGTTTCAAACGTGCGGAAATGTGAAAGGACCCGTCCTAATCCATCTGGACGAATACATTACATTTGGTTACATTGTGAGGTACTTGACCTCTATATGATACATTTTACAAATATTGCATTCGTTTTTAAAAAGACAAACTTTCATTACATCGAAAGTTGACGGCATGCATACCATTTCATAATTTATCCAACTATAATTGACTTATTAATAATCTTGATGAACTCAACGACTCGAATGCAACGTCTTTTGAAATATGCCATGAATGACTCCAAGTAATATCTCTAAAATGAGCAAATGCACAGCGGAAGATTTCTTTCATACCTGAGAATAAACATGCTTTAAAGTGTCATCCAAAAAGTTGGTGAGTTCATTAGTTTATCAAATATTCATTTCATCATTTTTAATAGACCACAAGATTTTCATTTTCATTTCTAATAAATGTAATCTCATATCAGGCATTTCGCACGGCATAGAGATAAAAATTCATTCATATGGATTGAAGACCTGGTAACCGACGTTAACTTTAATGCATAGAATATCTCCAAACAGAACCTCTCGTCTGTATAATAATAATCTCGAAGTACTAAAGCATTCGTACCCCGAATGGGACTTGTCAAGGTCCATAGATCTATCTTTAGGATTCGCCTCAATCAGGCGCCGTTTCCCTAAATTCTTAGGTTACCAGACTTGAAAGGCGATATTCGGTTTAATAATCCAACCATAGAATGTTGTTTCGATTACTTGTGTCTATTTCGTAAAATAATTATAAAAGCAGCTCATGTATTCTCAGTCCCAAAAATATATATTGCAAAAGCATTTAAAAAGAGAGCAAATAAAACTCACAATTCTGTATTTTATAGTAAAAATACATATGACGACATTGAACAAGTGTAGGGTTGGCCTTGGATTCACGAACCTATATCATTTGTATATATATGTTAAAATCTATAATCGTAATCGAACAAATATATCTTATGTTTTAGATTATGTAGTATATATATATATATATATATATATATATATATATATATATATATATATATATATATATATATATATATATATATATATATTGATATATATATATAATTTTTGTATATTTTAAAACGATTAATATTTATATAATTATATCCATATATATATATATATATATATATATATATATATATATTAATCATATTAACATTTTTATATAAATATTCATATATAACAAATTAAGTATTGTTCTAATATAATACTAATCATATATATATATATATATATATATATATATATATATATATATATATATATATATATATGATTAGTATTATATTAGAACAATACTTAATTTGTTATATATGAATATTTATATAAAAATGTTAATATGATTAATACATTCTTATGTGTGATATTACTATAATTATATTTTTATATCAATAATAGTAATGAAGTTGTATTTGATTATCATGGTGATATTAATAATAGTAATACTGATAATAATAATAATTATAGTAATAATAATAATAATGGTGATAAAAATAATAATGTCTTTAAAAGTAATACTAATACCAATAATGATAATAATAATAATTCTAAAAATAACACTTTTATTACTAATGCTAATAACGATAATAATAATAATAATCTTAATATAAATGCTAATGATAATAATAACATATTTAGTTATGATAATAATTAAAATACTTGTCAAAATAACAATAATTAATAATAATAATGATAATCATAAATAAAATCTTAATGTTCATCATACATAAATATAATACTATAATAATGATAATACTTATCTATAATAATAATAATAATAATAATAATAATAATAATAATAATAATAATAATAATTATAATTGTAACTATATTTATAATAATCAGAATATTTGATAGTTAATGCTTTTTTTTAGTAATAACATATTAATAATAATATACTTACTATAATTATAATAGTAATAATAATAAATAACAATACTAATAATTATAACATTAATAATAATAACAATACTAATAATAAATAAACTTTTTATATATAGAACTACCTTCTAAGGCTTTTATAAAAAGAATTGCACCAAACCGGGATCGAACCCTCGACCTCTCATTCACCGACCCAAGACTCAAACCATTCTACCCATTCTGTTTTTCTGAATTATATTGCACCCAAAAATTTATAAACCGTTTATTATCTGTTTCCTTATTTTCCTCCTTCCTTCTTCAATCAATCGACCCAAAAATCGTATACCAACATAATAACATATTTAAGGTCTAGTTTAGGACTTGATAGTGAACCAGAATCATTAGATGAGGGTTTAATTGATTGACAAAAACAAAACAAAAAAAAAAAAATATATAAAGCAGCAGCACAGCAAAAATACTAGCGAAGAACAACCCAAACATCAATTTAAAAATCTAGACACTTTTGTAATGTAACTTCAACATGAAATAGTTTTAAAATCACTCATATAAACTTTCTAAATCCTCAATTGAATCCAAAACTTTGAATTGAACTCGAATTTAATCAAGAACAGATTCATTGACTTTTTGATAATTACCTTTGACTTCAAAATTCGAATTCGATGTTAAAAATTGAGTTATGAAACTTTGCAGAAAGATCATTTAGATTATTCCTAATAAGATTGCAATTCTAGTTTTTGAAATTGATTTGAATTTGGACTCTTGAATAAAAATATTACGCGTACAGAGTATCCTTCTGTTTTTAAAAGAACTTTCTGTTAAATTTATACAGATAAATGTTTTAAAAAAATAATTGTGATTTATAATGATGGAAGAAAATTGAATAGCTGTCACTAATATGAATTAATCGATTGTCTTATAGTGAAGAAAGGGTCGACAGCAAAATATTCTTCAAGGACAGAAATAACATAAAAAAATAAAGCCTGCAGTAATTAGCTAACTGTTTTCAACCCTATCTGATATTGATTTCAATTTGATCGAAAATCTGAACATACTGGACAACGATATGCAACAGATTTTGTAGTTATTTGAATAATTAAATGAGTTATACTGATTCCTAATCCATAATATTTATCTGTATACGTATAACAGTATGTATACCTGTATTTCTATATGCATTTATCTATATATTTTATACAATTTCAATAACTAATAACTATATCTTTAATAATAATGCACTTAATATTATAAATAATAATAATAATAATAATAATAATAATAATAATAATAATAATAATATAATAGTAATAATAATATTATTATTATTAGTAATGATAATAATAACTATAAAATTTATAATGATATTAATTATAATAATAATAATAACACTTATATAAATGAGACTCGTATTTCTATTCTAATAGTAATTACAATACTAATAATAATAATAATTACATTCATAATAATAATGATACTAAAAAGAATAAAAATTATAATAATAATGTTATTAATGATAATAATAATAAATTGTTTTATTTACTAATAATAATAATACTAACATTAACATAACATTTTACATGTATTTTACTTTCATATATATAATCTTCTTAATAGATTTTAGTATTACTATTTATTTTGATAAAAGTAATAATACATTATTAATATAATATTTATGTTTTTATCTTGTAATTATATTTAATATTGCAATTTATTAGTTATGTAATATTTAGTAGTTATGTCTATAATAACATATATTTAATATTTAATATTTATACCTTACAATATATATATATATATATATATATACATACATACATACAATAATAATAATAATAACAATCTATTTAATAATATTATTGATAATGTTACTTAATAATAATACTAATAATGATAATGGTATTAATATACTAATTATATTCAGCTTGTAATTAAGTTTACTATTTGTTATAATATCTTTTAACTATATAATTTTATTGTATCCTTATTATTTATTAATTATATATATTTATTACAATATTACATATGTATGGATTTCATATATATTTACATATTTATTTATACATCGATGTTCGTGAATCGTCGAGAATAGCCAAAGGTATAAATGAATCTATATAAATAGTTCAAAAATTTGTAACTCAGTTTAACAGACTTTGCTTATCAAGTTGAAATCATATAAAGATCAAGTTTAAATTTGATCGGAAATTTTCGGGTTGTCACAGTACCTACCCGTTAAAGAAATTTCGTCCCGAAATTTGATTGTGGTTGTCATGGTTAACCATAAGAATGTATTCATGACGAATATGAGTTGATAAAATAGAATTTTATTACCATAGAGTAATATGGATAAAATGATTCGATTACTCGAAGAGTATAAGTGAGGCTATCACAAAAGTTTGAAATAAAGAAGTAAAGATTCGTCTTGTTTGGTGACGTAGTCACGGTTGATTTCCAGAGTTCAAAGGTTTTAGAGGAAATCTCCATAATAAGATTTGTTTATTCGATAAATAAGGAAATTAAGATCCTCTTTGATTAAATGCGATAAACTACTTCGATTGCTCTGTCGGATATTTCACTATAAATCTACCCTCTTCGTTTCCTTCATACTTTGAAGTTTCATTCTTCGGTTTTCTCTTCCCGACTTTAAGTCAAACGAATAATGGTCCAGAATTCGTAGGTATGAAGTTTCGAATGAACATGACTAACGTTCTAAGAGTGAGATTGTAATAGCACGATCTTGATTGGTTAAATTACCAGAATTCAGAGAAAAGATAGAACTATCAGAAAGATATGTTCTCGATATGTTTGGGGATTAGGTAGAATGTAAGAATCGTGTAACATGGCACATCATGATGTTATGGTCTGTGAATCATCACGTTCCATTAGAAACTCATCATGACTTACTGTAATATAATCACGTTGATCAAGTGTCATTATATTATACTAACTCATGCTTCAATTCCCAACACTTCTCCAGAATCATTCATAATTTAATCTCAAATTTTATAGAAGGATAGAAACTGAAATAGTTTCTTTTATGATGTAACATAGATAGCACGAGGAGATAGATAATTTCGAATGAAAATATTTATGAAAATATCTTCAGAAATATCGAAGATATTTATGATGATATTTTTGGAATTTCTAAGTTAGATGGTTGATGAAGAAAGATTTTCCGCAAGATTTTAACATGAGTACGGAGCAAGATATTCGTTGAAGGTTTCATCGGATCCAGAATTACCTGGTTTCTTTGAATATATGGTATGGTCCTTGTATTTGGCCTTGGTCTCCTTCATGGTTTGCTCAATCCGTTTTTCAGTACCAAATTTTCTATCGAGCGTTCCCAACATTCCATTCTTTATTATCCAACTTTTGGCCGTTTAGACCATCTACACTTTTTGCTGTTTCCTCTGCATTTAATGCTACCATATCTGAATCATCGGTTATCAATCCGCGGTGGTTTCAAGAGAATTGTGTTTTTAGATAATTAAACGCTGATGGTAATATGGTGGAATATAAAAGGTTCCCCGGTAACAATAAATGAGCACGCATATATATATCAAGATTATAATAAGGTTGTTTCGAACAAAAAGTTGAAATTAACTTGCTGGAGCTGTGACAAAATTTGCTACTTTGAAAGGGATTACCAATTTATTTTGGGTAATAATAATACTAAAGGAATTAGCACAGCTACGTGTTAAATGTTTACTCAGATTCTGAGTGTTTTCAGGTGCATAACTATATGCATCAATCTTTTCTTCCGTAGATGAAGTGCGGTTGGTTCATCCTCTCGATTGAGGTGTTTTCAAGAATTATGAAAGGTTTGAACGTAGATTGTAATCATCAAGATACAAACGAGGCTTAAGATGAAATCAAGTGGTGCTCGAGTGATCTAAAACGGGTTTTCAAAATGGGTTTAAGCTTTGGAATTATGGGTTATAGCTATGGAGGTTATAGGTATTGTTCGAGGGTATTGTTCGTGAGGTCAAACGAGTGTTTATCATTTCCGTTGCGTCCGCGTACTTTCCTGCAATATTGAATCACAATATTGATACGTGAGCATTCATAACTTTTCTTTTATATATTAAATAGTGTATCCCTGACTAGTGCTCGAGTATATCTGTTTATGCATGCTTGTATGCTTAATTTCGTCGTTAGATAGTTTTGATGATTCGTGAATTTGATACATATGCTACTGAGATAAGGTATATGATATGCATGTCGTTGAAAAGCTGACAAAAAATTAAAAACTTTTCATTTAGAAATCGTGTGGTTTCGATGAACGGATTAAAAGATATGATCAACTGAATTATCATTAATTATTATTATTATTATTACTATCGTCGTTATTGTTATCGTCATTATTATTATTATCTAATTATTATTATTATTATTATCATTATCGTTACCAATATAAGTATTATCATTAAAATTGTTATTGTTATTATTAATACTATCGTTATTATCACTAAGGTTATTATTATTATTATTATTATTATTATTATTATTATTATTATTATTATTATTATTATTATTATTATTATTATTATTATTATTATTATTATTATTAGTGTTATTATTATTATCTTTATAATAATTATTAGTATTATCATTACTATTATAATAATTATTAGTATCATTATCATTAAAACTAATATTAGTATCATCTAATTATTATGATTACTATTAATATCATTATTATTATCATTTTAGTATTATTATTATTAAAAATTATCATTTTGAATAGAATTATTATTTTTTATATAAAATATTATTATTACAGTTAATATTAAAAAGTAGCGTTATTATTAAAGTTATCATGATTAGAATTATCATTTTATTATAATTAATATCATCATTAGTAAATAAATATTGTTATTATTATTATTAGTTGAATAATAATAATAATTATTATTATTATTATTACAAAATAATACAACTTTTTCTCATTATTATTATTCTCAATATTATTTTATCAAATAAATAGGTGATACAAAGATATTTTATCACACATAATATAATTACATTAATAATATATACCACTATATTTTTATGATATTGAGTGAACTGTATAAATTTTATTACTTGAGATATATAAAAGTATATTTTTATCATATATAAATTTTAATATAAATTTTTATTTATTCATAAATGACTTGTATTATTTACTCTAATAAAATATGATAAATATATTTAAATATATAAAACGACTATATTTAAGTTATATAATAAACATGTATAGATTTTGAAAGTCATTTTAGGTCAAGTTGACTTTTGTAGACTTTTGCATATCGGTCTTGAGCATTAGGATTGTGATACACTACGACTTGACCTAAATTGTTAGACAGATATTGACCAACATATGAATATATATAATTAATATAGGTTCGTGAATCGGAGGCCAACCCTACACTTGTTCAATGCCGTCATATGTATTTTTACTACAAAATACAGTACCGTGAGTTTCATTTGATCCCTTTTTATTAAATGCTTTTGCAATATTTATTTTTGGGACTGAGAATACATGAAATGCTTTTATAAATGTTTGACAAGATAGACACAAGTAAAACATTCCTCTAATGAATTAGTTGGACGTATAATTGCCATTAATTGACGTGAATATTTTCCCCTGATTATTATAGCTTGGTAACCTAAGAATTAGTTGGACGTTATAATTGCCACTAATTGACGCGAATCCTAAAATTTGCTACAAGGTTTAACGCCCCCACCCAGAATGTTCACTAGACAGTAGAGCTAGTGGGCGTGGTGTTTAGTACTTCAAGGTTTATATATTTATACAGACGAGAGGTTCTGTTTTGGGAATATTATTTATGCGCATTAAATGTTAAGGTCGGTTATCAAGCAAGGTTATATATAGAGAGAATGATTTTATACACAGGTTATGTGTATGTTATTTTTGTACACGAGATATGTGTATGGTTATTAAAAATCGTGAGGCAACCTACGGGAGAGAAAAGGATACGAACCTACTCTGCCAAGCATTATGAAAAATGGTTTCGTACACGAGATAGGTGTACTGTATTTAAATCTTGTGGTCTATCAAAATTACTGAATCTTATAGTTTAATGATAAACTAATGAACTCACCAACCTTTTGGTTGACACTTTTAAACATGTTTATTCTCAGGTATTAAAGAAATCTTCCGCTGTGCATTTTCTCATTTTAAAGATATTACTTGGAGTCATTCATGGCATATTTGAAAAGATGTTGCATTCGAGTTGTTGAGTTCAACAAGATTATTACTAATTCATTTATAATTTGGATATATTATGAAATGGTATGCATGCCTGTCAACTTTCGATGGAATGAAAGTTTTACTTTTAAAAACGAATACAATGTTTGTAAAATGTATCATATAGAGGTCAAATACCTCGCAATGAAACCAATTATTATGTAACGTTTATAATCGATATGAATGGGGCATTTTAGTTGGTATCAGAGCGGTGGTCTTAGCGAACCAGGTCTTGCATTAGTGTGTCTAATAGATAGTTATTAAGATGCATTAGTGAGTCTGGACTTCGACCGTGTCTGCATTTCAAAAAGTTTTGCTTATCATTTCTTGTCAGAAATTACCTGCTTATCATCTTAAGTCTAGACGCATCTTACTGCATTCATTGCATAGATAGTGTATAGACAAATTTATATCTTTACATATCTATTACAGTAAATCCTGTCTGACATCTTTCGAAATTTTTTTCGTAACTTATGGGATCTTGGTATTATATATACATATGTAAAATATGTATTGAAGAATACCAAACTAAGTCCTATAATCTAATTCATTTCTAAATTCATTTCCCTAATTATACAAGCTGGATCCCGTATATAGTTCAAATTCATTAGATTCAGACAACTATTCCGATATGGATTTCCACTCGAGCTCCGAAAGCAGTGTGCCCGGAATGGATCAACCAATTAGCCATCATCTATTCTGGATGAATTGGGGATGGGCTCGTAGCCTACTTAATCATTGGAGACAAGAAGAAGGTGATCCCTTCCATCCACCATATTTCCCTCTTGGCGAAGAACCTGAAGCACTTACTGGCGAACCTGTTCGAGACACTATTTTCTCTCTCATTTCCAGAGTATCTCGTCATGATTATATACTATCTCAAATTCTGAATCTTATTCATCCGCTTGTCTGAACCGACAATCATCCCGGTGTAATAGAAGAAGTCAACGAGCTTCGCGCTCGAGTATTGGCTTTGGAGAATATGGTGCAAAGATTACAAGCACCATCAACAACACCAGTATCACCAACAAAAACATCCACATCACAATTTGTCCCACGAGCATCAACGTCGTACGCACCATATATACCAAGGAGTACCAACAACAATAACCGATGATTCATAACATTGGAAAAATATTTTACCTTGATTATGTAATCTCTAAAGCCTTGGAGATTATCTATTCTAGCCTTAACCATAAATCAGATGAGTAGAAACCCTGACCGGAATAGTGCGTGATTTACAAACGACATATGTTACACAAGCATTACCAGCAGTACCGTCAGCATCACCAGCACTAGCAATACCATCAGCATCACCAGCACTAACAGTACCGTCGGCATCACCAACAGTATCACCGGCACCAGCAACGCATGCAACACCACAAATTCCGTTAACTCTATAACCACCTCAGATATTGACACCACCATCACCAACAGATATATTGTAATAATGAGTTATGAAGTATTAACTCATTTCCTCTGAAGAATTTATACATACATATAAATATATATATATATATATATATATATATATATATATATATATATATATATATATATATATATATATATATATATATATATATATATATATATATATATATATTTTAAACCACAATATATCTTTTGGTACTAAGCTATTACATGTGAATTTTAAAGAGTAGATAATACTCGGCAAATTCTAATCACTAATATGCTGTGCTGTATGTCCTTCGTTAACAATTTAACAAGCGTTAAACTCTGCTTCAACTCAATATATTCCATTTCATAATAAACCAAGTGTAGTATTCGAATACATGTTCGATTTTACACTTTCATTTTCGATGTACTCGAAACTTTCTAGAAATCATCATTCGTGTCTTGCGAAGTTCACAAAAATTCCACGAACACCAACATTATTCACCGAAGAAATATCAATAGATGAATAATGAAGTATTAATTCATAATTTCATGCAGGTGGAAGAAATACTCAGCAAAGGTTACGTAATTTCTAAAGTTTTAGGAATTATTCAATTCTAGTTCCAACCGTAAGTCAAATGAGTTTAATTTAATATTAACTCATTAAATCTATATTACATCTGAAGAAAATATACATACATATATATTTTCATAAATACTGTAATAAAATTCTTTTATACAAAATATTACTTTTGAAATTTTTTAACGGGTAGGTAATACCCGAGAAATACTTAGATTTCACATTAATATGTTACAATGTACATTCTTCGATTCTGATTCAATAATCATTAACTATACTCACTACTTACATAGCGATATACATTTTTCATAAAAATCAGGACAACCATTCTCATTCAAATTCAATTACATATTCTGATTTTGACACATCAAAATTCAAGTCAAGATCTAACAGAAGACATCATTCTTAGATTCCTACATCTTCCAAACCATACTTTGAATCCAAACTATACTGAAACATCACTTTTATTCATAAAACATAGAAAGATATTCGAATCATTCAAGATTCACGACGATTGTATCATACGGATATTGACGACGACAACCTGCTTTCAAACCCTTCAAAATTCTTAAAAACACCTCAACTAAGGAACAATCGAGAGGATGAACCAATCACACGATACATACGAAGAATATATGCCAGGTGGGTGCGCGGCGCGCCAAACCACCTAGACAGCCCGCTGTCCCCGGAAGTCAATTTAACGAAAATGTTTGACTAGTTCCCGACATTTTTAGCCAAAACGCTTTTAACCATAAATTCATATATATAAAACTAGCACGTTTAATTAATAAAATTGAGTTTACGAAGCGGGTCCCACAACGACCCATTTTACCACCTTAAGTACCGAAATACAATATTTGACCAAAAGACTTTTAATACAACAAAGCCGAGCATGGCGATTGGGAATACGCTACCCAATCCTAAATGATCCAAAAGTAAGTCACTAAAGCAACTATGCACGTCTTCTAGTCCTCGCGCTTACCCGAGCCACCAATCCACATGCGATCTATAAAAAGAGTCAACAACGAGAGGGTAAGCTAACGCTTAGTGAATGATAATATACTACATACATATATATGCATAAAATGGACACGCCACATAAATAAACAAATACCGCATACCGGAGCGTCCAAGCCTAAAGGCAAGCTAATCTAAGTATACCATACGATCACTAAGCAACAAGCTAATAATACCATCAATAAGGTAAGTTCACCAACGTCAATGTGAACAACGCCAATAACTACCCCCGGAGGGTTAACTACATCACGACAACACAACATTAATCACGAATTAGCAATTCGACAATCATGCAACATATCGTGCATATGCCAATAACCGCAAGTCCACAATAGCTAGCAATACCAAAAGCATATAGTTCATAATTAAATATGCCAATACATAACTCATACAACCATGGTTAACCAAGTACACAAGAGAACGGTACATGAAAGTCCGTTGGAGTTCATAACATCCACTAGTGTTACTTACACACCGCGTAATCACTAGTCCCCCGGGTGATGTCTTAAACACCGCGACTAACTCACCCTTACAACAATGTGGCGTCTTAAACACCGCGACGAATCCACACTTCATTCAATACAATGAGTGGTGTCTTGAACACCGCGACACTTCCACTCCCATGACATTGTGGTGTCTTAAACACCGCGACAATACCACAAGTCAATTACACAATGAGTAGTGTCTTAAACACCGCGACAATACTACTCGTCAATTCCACAATGAGTAGTGTCTTAAACACCGCGACAATACTACTCGTTTCATAGAACGTGGTGTCTTAAACAACGCGACAATACCACATTCGTACAACACAATTAAATACATTACATACATACACGCATAATTATTCCACTCACAACCACGTGTGATAACGTACACCCAAAATGTGTACTTTGCCAAAGGTAGTCAACCAAAACGCACAACCGTGCCAATTGGACCTATGCACAAGTCCATCAAATCCACCTATATGTGAAGTGAGCTCTAAAGCCGAGAATCACTTCACCCGACCCGCACCCATCCTACACATACATATGCATATAGGATATTAACACTCACCTTGAAGTCTTGATGAAAGCTTCCAAATAATCTGCAACTCGCCAATGGAAAATACCTATTCCATTATCATAATTACAACAATACACTTAGAATGGATTCACAAATCAACCCAAATTGACACTTAGTGCAAATTTGACCCAAATGCACTTCCAAGTACAAAACGCGCCCAAAATTAACCAATAATCACTAACACAAGTGAGAACGGTCTTAATACGCCAATTAAACCCGATCATAGGTGTTAAACACCTATCTTGCCCAAAATGACACTTAAACCCTAGTTTGACCCATAAGAAGTCAATATCACGCTATTAGCAAGTTTTGACACCAAAACATATTTAACTCGGTTTAACACTTCAACTTAATCCATTTTAAGTTTATAAACTTTGTTAAATCGCCAATTGGGTCATAATCACCACCAAACCCTAATTTGACCCAAAGTCAAAGTTAGTCAACCAAATAACCCTAAATAGGTTTCAATACTTCCACAATCACTAAACCTAGTGATTAAACCCAATTTCAAGTTCTAAACATAACCAATTTGTTCACCAAACCGAAATCCACCAACAATAACAATAAACCCGATTACTAGCATCACTAAAGTCACTTCATGAGTCTAAATGGGTTTATCAACAAATCAAGTTCAAACCCTAACTTTGAATAGCAAAATCAACAATGAAATTCGGAGTTAGAACTTACCAATACCGCCAAAATGATGCCGTTGACGAGTGGAACAACTTTAATACCCGAGCTTTGGTGAGAATCCAACTCCTTCTTCTCCAAATCAAGCTCTCTCTCACTAAAAGTGGGTTTCTCTCACTAGGGTTTGAAGAGAGTGTTTGTGGTGGGTGAGAATGTGATCCAAACTGATCAAAGGATCAGTTTTGATGACCCCAAACCGTCCCCAAGTGAAAAGACCAAAGTACCCTTCATTTAAAGCCTTTAAAAAGGCTGAAAATTGCTTCTGACCCATTCGGCGCGCCGCGCCACATTGTGGAGCGCCGCTCCACTCTGCAGGTCAGATTTCAGAAACTTGTTTTGGCCATAACTTTTTGACCGTAGCTCCGTTTTCGATGAATCAAATATCGTTGGAAACGTAATAAGATTTTCTTTCCAATGGTAAGGCTTTGAAACATTAACACCAACTTTATTTGGGGTTGAAAAGATACGTACACTCCTTGTCACTTCAGACAATGTCCAGTTTCCTCCAACGTTCGAGCAAGCAACACGTACATGCTTCGTACACTTCATACATGCATAGTACACCATAAATACATTATCTACAATAAATATTTGGGTCTTACAACTCTCCCCCACTTAAACTCGATCACGTCCTCGTGATCTTCTCCACTTAAACAATCCGGACCTGCTTAACGATCCTCACTCAAGTCCCAATACGAACTTTCCTAGACCATTCTTCCCAATGGATCACTTTCAACAACTAAAGTCGTCAACCGTGATTTATCAAAACCACAATCCGAGCACTGAAACCTGCTCAATTTCCCATATCGGGAAAAACTCGATCCATCTCGTACCGAGATATCAATTCCTTAGCGTACCTTTACCAAGGACAACGCTAAAAGCAACCAAGTCTCAACTTAAAGTCAACAATCCGAAACGATGAAGACCGAACCAAACAAATCCTTACGGATAATATTAATCACTAACATCCCTTGTAGTGCGCAATACGACCTATACGCAACTACCATAGCATCAAAATCCAACGGCTAAAACCAAAAGCGCCCAAAACGACTATGGCAACGCTAAACCTAAGGTGTACAAAATCGACTATTGTCACACCCGTAACAACATGTGAGCGAAACACAGCTATCGCATCCCTAATCACACAACATGGTCCTCACGATCCCACCATAGGAGTATAAAACAACTGATAGATCACTCAACACCGGATGAAGTCAGCGGACCCGAAAGTCATGCTTCACCGATATAACAATACCTCATGATGAAGTCAGCGGACCCCGAAAGTCATGCTTCACCACTATAACAATACCTCACACAACGAATAGTGCAACATCGCGCTCCGCTACACTATAGTGAACCCTAACGGATACCGCTAACCGTCTACACTATCGAGCAAGAACCATCTATATCAAACAAAGGCACAAAACAATATTTCTCTAGAAGAGAATCCGATACGCACATCCCTTAACCGAGGGATTTCACCTTGCTCGCCAAAACACGTCCATTATCTCTCGACGAGATTCACCAAACTTACCACCTCGGTGGTAATTTACAAATCCAATATCATAAGTACCAATGAGCCAAAAATTGTACTCTACCACTAATTGACCAAAACTAGGTCTCGACCAAATTTCCGGATCTAACAAAAGCATCATCCGAAATCTCACACTAAAACCTCCTCGTGCGGGAGTGCCACTCCCTCACTTGGAACTACGTTCCATATCCACAACTCGTACAACCGTACAGTGCTACCAAATGCAGACTTTACCAACGATTGGGTACACACGACCCATCACCACATCTCGCTCTAACCTCGAGTTCACGAAGGATTTTAACCAATCCTTATACACTTTGAACGAAAGCGTACCGCAACACAATCGGAGTCGAACACCACGCTAGTAGGTATAAAAGTGGCACCTAATGTTGCATCATGTAGACTCCATTACCAACACACATCGAGATTAAAAACACTCGATCTCAAGGGTTCCAACCACCCGACGAACCTCATGGTTCATCACTTCAACATAAAAGCGAACACGCGCTTAACAATCAAACACCAAAACCATTTCCGTGGCTTGGCAGAAACATTTCTCAAATATCAAGAAATGCTTGGTTGCACCAAGTCTTACGCCCTTCGCCCGACAATCAAACGTCACCATAGGGTACTTCCATTAGGAACGTCACCCATAACAACAATATGCACAACACAAGGCATTAACAACTCAAACTCAAACGGCATCGAACATTCCCAAGACTTGTGACTCCTCATGCCACCATTGTAACATCTAGACGCGCTAGAATTCGATATACTCGTCCGCGTACCACCCGTGCTCACACTCGGACCCTTAGTCCTCTTACTCGGAGCACCATAAGAAACAACCCTTCTATCCCTTGAAGGTTCACCCTTCTTCGATCGTGTATGCGACTCGAAACCCCTAGCCAAGTCGAATAATTCCGAAAACGATTTCGCTTGACCACGACTAATTTTTCTTTTCAAGTCGTCATTCAAAGTCCGATAGAAATCCCCCATTAATAAACGATCACTTCCCAAATACTCCGGACAAAAACGAGCCTTCGCCATAAAGGTCGTCTTGAGAGTATTTAAATCCATAGATCCTTGTCGCAAATTTCGCAACTCATTACGCAATTCCCACAAATCGGCCGAAGTCCGGAATTCCTCGAAGAATTCCTCCTTAAATTCGTCCCACGATAAGGCCATAAACGTTTCACCACCGACAAGATCAATCTTACCATCCAACCAATCCCTCGCCCTACCCCGCAACAAACTCGTAGCGAGTCTCGTCTTTCTCTCGGGAGGGCAATCAATAGTACGGAAACACCCTTCGACGTCCGAAATCCAAGTTGTGCTCACCAAAGGATCCGACTTTCCGTCATACATCGGGGATTTAGTCCTCATGAAGCTCTTAAGATAACGCTCCATTTCACTACTACTTTGAAGTTCAGAATACCTCCTTTCCATTCTTTCTTCCAACGCACCCATTTGCTCCGCAACGGCGGCCGCAACTCTAGCGTTAAACTCCGCGTCATTCGCCTCGGTCTCGTTTCGCGTCGTCATTCAAAAGAATGCAAAACGATTAGTCCACGAACGTATAAAACCGCACGCACAACACCGTCCCATCTTGCTAAACACTCGTCGTACATCACTTGTTAGACACGATTTGCACCCGTAATAAGGTTTGCAAGTTCTTATTACGCACACACGCCGCATCGACTCGTTAGTACAACGACCGCCTCGCTCGATGATAAGAACAAACACAACCAAAATTCTACGCGATACAAACACACGCGAGAATTATTACCACAACACAAAAGCATATTAATAATATCCGCATTACTAATATATACGTTAGTCGACCTATAAACAAGGCACTAACTAAACCCATTCCGACCCGAAATCCTACAAGTCCCGCAACAATTTAAGCACACACAAAAGTCTAAGTCTAGGCACCTATCTCAAGTCACCTAAATCCCTTAGACCATGCTCTGATACCACTTGTAACAACCCAAACCAAACCACGACAATTCCCGTTAAATTTCACAACATAAAAAAAAAAAATTTCTGGTGCAGTTCATTTGCGCGGCGCGCCAGGTG
This sequence comes from Rutidosis leptorrhynchoides, assembly GCF_046630445.1. Taxonomy (NCBI): domain Eukaryota; kingdom Viridiplantae; phylum Streptophyta; class Magnoliopsida; order Asterales; family Asteraceae; genus Rutidosis; species Rutidosis leptorrhynchoides. The sequence continues at coordinate 666,902,010 of NC_092334.1, forward strand.
GGTGCGCGGCGCGCCAAACCACCTAGACAGCCCGCTGTCCCCGGAAGTCAATTTAACGAAAATGTTTGACTAGTTCCCGACATTTTTAGCCAAAACGCTTTTAACCATAAATTCATATATATAAAACTAGCACGTTTAATTAATAAAATTGAGTTTACGAAGCGGGTCCCACAACGACCCATTTTACCACCTTAAGTACCGAAATACAATATTTGACCAAAAGACTTTTAATACAACAAAGCCGAGCATGGCGATTGGGAATACGCTACCCAATCCTAAATGATCCAAAAGTAAGTCACTAAAGCAACTATGCACGTCTTCTAGTCCTCGCGCTTACCCGAGCCACCAATCCACATGCGATCTATAAAAAGAGTCAACAACGAGAGGGTAAGCTAACGCTTAGTGAATGATAATATACTACATACATATATATGCATAAAATGGACACGCCACATAAATAAACAAATACCGCATACCGGAGCGTCCAAGCCTAAAGGCAAGCTAATCTAAGTATACCATACGATCACTAAGCAACAAGCTAATAATACCATCAATAAGGTAAGTTCACCAACGTCAATGTGAACAACGCCAATAACTACCCCCGGAGGGTTAACTACATCACGACAACACAACATTAATCACGAATTAGCAATTCGACAATCATGCAACATATCGTGCATATACCAATAACCGCAAGTCCACAATAGCTAGCAATACCAAAAGCATATAGTTCATAATTAAATATGCCAATACATAACTCATACAACCATGGTTAACCAAGTACACAAGAGAACGGTACATGAAAGTCCGTTGGAGTTCATAACATCCACTAGTGTTACTTACACACCGCGTAATCACTAGTCCCCCGGGTGATGTCTTAAACACCGCGACTAACTCACCCTTACAACAATGTGGCGTCTTAAACACCGCGACGAATCCACACTTCATTCAATATAATGAGTGGTGTCTTGAACACCGCGACACTTCCACTCCCATGACATTGTGGTGTCTTAAACACCGCGACAATACCACAAGTCAATTACACAATGAGTAGTGTCTTAAACACCGCGACAATACTACTCGTCAATTCCACAATGAGTAGTGTCTTAAACACCGCGACAATACTACTCGTTTCATAGAACGTGGTGTCTTAAACAACGCGACAATACCACATTCGTACAACACAATTAAATACATTACATACATACACGCATAATTATTCCACTCACAACCACGTGTGATAACGTACACCCAAAATGTGTACTTTGCCAAAGGTAGTCAACCAAAACGCACAACCGTGCCAATTGGACCTATGCACAAGTCCATCAAATCCACCTATATGTGAAGTGAGCTCTAAAGCCGAGAATCACTTCACCCGACCCGCACCCATCCTACACATACATATGCATATAGGATATTAACACTCACCTTGAAGTCTTGATGAAAGCTTCCAAATAATCTGCAACTCGCCAATGGAAAATACCTATTCCATTATCATAATTACAACAATACACTTAGAATGGATTCACAAATCAACCCAAATTGACACTTAGTGCAAATTTGACCCAAATGCACTTCCAAGTACAAAACGCGCCCAAAATTAACCAATAATCACTAACACAAGTGAGAACGGTCTTAATACGCCAATTAAACCCGATCATAGGTGTTAAACACCTATCTTGCCCAAAATGACACTTAAACCCTAGTTTGACCCATAAGAAGTCAATATCACGCTATTAGCAAGTTTTGACACCAAAACATATTTAACTCGGTTTAACACTTCAACTTAATCCATTTTAAGTTTATAAACTTTGTTAAATCGCCAATTGGGTCATAATCACCACCAAACCCTAATTTGACCCAAAGTCAAAGTTAGTCAACCAAATAACCCTAAATAGGTTTCAATACTTCCACAATCACTAAACCTAGTGATTAAACCCAATTTCAAGTTCTAAACATAACCAATTTGTTCACCAAACCGAAATCCACCAACAATAACAATAAACCCGATTACTAGCATCACTAAAGTCACTTCATGAGTCTAAATGGGTTTATCAACAAATCAAGTTCAAACCCTAACTTTGAATAGCAAAATCAACAATGAAATTCGGAGTTAGAACTTACCAATACCGCCAAAATGATGCCGTTGACGAGTGGAACAACTTTAATACCCGAGCTTTGGTGAGAATCCAACTCCTTCTTCTCCAAATCAAGCTCTCTCTCACTAAAAGTGGGTTTCTCTCACTAGGGTTTGAAGAGAGTGTTTGTGGTGGGTGAGAATGTGATCCAAACTGATCAAAGGATCAGTTTTGATGACCCCAAACCGTCCCCAAGTGAAAAGACCAAAGTACCCTTCATTTAAAGCCTTTAAAAAGGCTGAAAATTGCTTCTGACCCATTCGGCGCGCCGCGCCACATTGTGGAGCGCCGCTCCACTCTGCAGGTCAGATTTCAGAAACTTGTTTTGGCCATAACTTTTTGACCGTAGCTCCGTTTTCGATGAATCAAATATCGTTGGAAACGTAATAAGATTTTCTTTCCAATGGTAAGGCTTTGAAACATTAACACCAACTTTATTTGGGGTTGAAAAGATACGTACACTCCTTGTCACTTCAGACAATGTCCAGTTTCCTCCAACGTTCGAGCAAGCAACACGTACATGCTTCGTACACTTCATACATGCATAGTACACCATAAATACATTATCTACAATAAATATTTGGGTCTTACAACCAAGTCTACGAATCAATACACTGAACTTTGAAAAAGCTGAATGAAGCTGCAGAAACTGTAGACATCCATAACAGTCAAAAGTTTGATGATAAAGAATTGTGTGTTGGCAAAGCTCAGAAAAAGAGAAGGTTTAGAACTGGAAAATGGATTGAGCAAACCATGAAGGAGACTGTGGAAAAATCACAAAGACTAAATCTGCCTTCAAAGAATCCAAATGATTCAGTATCTACTGAAGTCATTAACAAATACCTTGCTCCTGACTCTAAACTCTTACGGACAAATCTTCTTCATCATCCTTTGATATTAGAAATTCTAAGATATCATTGTATCTTTCATTATAAGTATTCTTGATATTTCTGAAGATATTTTCATAACTATTCTTATCTGAAATCATTTATCTCTTCGCGATATCAGGGTTACATCAGAAAGGAAACTGTTTTAGTTTCTAAATTCTGAAAAATTCAAATTTAAAATATGAATATTTTTGAAGTAGTGTTGGGAACTGAAGCATGGGTTAGTATAATATAATGACACTTGATCAACGTGATTATGTTACAGTAAGTCATGCTGAGTTTCTAATGGAACGTGATGATTTACAAAATATAACGTCATCATGTGCCATGTTACACGACTCTTACATTCTACCTAATCTCCAAACATATTAAGAACATATCTTTTTGATAGTTCTATTTTTCCAGATATTCTGGTAATTTAAAAAATCAAGATCGTGCCATTACAATTTCCTTCTCAGAACATTAACTATGTTCATTCCGAAATTCATATCTACAAATTCTGGACCATTACTCGCTTTACTCAAAGTCGAGAATAGAAAAAAAAAAGCATGAAGCATCGAAATAGAAATAGGAGTATAAATCACAGCAAATAGGAGAGAGCATTATCCGTGAATGACGATACGAAAGTATGGAGCCGAAATGTAAGGGAAAATATAAGCATGACAACAACACAAAAAATTACAAACCGTGTATATCAATGCGTATAGCAATATAAAGACACGGGAGAACTAAAAACACTATGAACCTAAGAGCATAGTAGAAGTAAACAGATTCCTCCGGTGGTAGATGAAAAAGAAGAATGACAGATGTGATAGTCAAGAATATATCAAGAATTAAAACTGGATGGAGCATATTGACGAATGTTTTAGAAATATGAATTAAAGAAGAAAGTATAGAAGATGGAAGATGTGAAAATAAGAAAATGAAGGAGGTAGATTTATAGTAAAATATCAGACAGAGAAATCAAGACAGATTATCGTATTAAATTGAAGAGGACCATAATTTCCTTAATCGCCGAAGAATCAAATCTTGTATAGATTACAAAGATTTTCTTTAATCCGGAAGATCAACCGTGATGACGTCAAAAGATAACACGAAATTCTATATTTTCATTTCACTCTTTTACGATAGCTTCACTCATACACTTCGAGTAATCGAATTATTTTATCCATATTTCTCCATCATAATAAAACCCTATTTATCAACTTATATTCGTCATAATAACATTCTTATTGTTAGACATGACGACCTCGATCAAATTTCGGGACGAATTTTCTTTAACGGGTAGGTACTGTGACGACCCGAAAATTTCCGACCAAATTAAAACTTAATCTTTATATGATTTCGACACGATAAGCAAAGTCTGTAATATTGAGTCTCAAAAATTTTGAAACTATATTCATGTAATCAATTACCCTTTGACTGTGCTCGACGATTCACGAACATTTATGTGTATATAGATATGTATATTTAATATATAGTTATATTAATTGAAAACGTTAACAAAGTATTAGATGTATAATACTTTACATGAACATATTTTGTTTCAATATATCTATCAAAGGAATTAAACAATAATACCAAATGAATGAATTATCAGATACATTGTGAGATGGTTACGGGTCTATGTTGTGAGGTCCACGTTGATTTGAGAAATCGTTCCTTTTTAACGGTATACGAAATAAGTGGTAAAGTAATCTATATGTGAGAACAAAGTGTCAAATAATGAGAGTTAGACAAAAGTTAGTGGAGAACTAAATTTAATAACATTCAATTGATTTAGTTTCAAACGTGCGAAAAAGTTTTTCGATATAATAATTAAAATGTTTTTATAACGTAATCTGCATATATACAATAAGTTAGAATATGAATTATTAGAATTAAATATATAAATAACTTGCAACGTGTATTTAAAATGTGTTGGTGTATATTGAATATATATATATATATATATATATATATATATATATATATATATATATATATATATATATATATATATATATATATATATATATATATATATATATATGTATATGTATATGTATATAGTTTCAAATTAATTAAGTAAACAATAGTAACACTTGTTTATTGATTCGATTGATATTTAGTTATGTTAATTAGAATGTTTGAGAAGTTAAAATAAACGCTAGTACTTAAATGAACTATATCTATTTAAGTTTTAAAATGTAAACGTTATATAAATAATATTTTCTATTATGTAAACGCTTTTAAATTATACTTTGAAATATAAATAGTTTTTGAAAGACTAAATATTATATTACTAAATAAATATTTCTAATATATATAAATCTATATTTCTAAATGAAAATATATTTATATTTTACAAAGTGATATAATAAATATTAACTTAGTCATAAAACTTTTTGATTTAAAATAATATTATTAAATATACTTTGATAAATAACGAGACATTGATTTAAAGAAGCAAATGACCAAAACACTCAAATATATAAAGTACATTTCTTGTAATATAAATTATTGGCAAATTAAGGCTAATTATTAATAAAAGTACACGTCGCGAAACGAAAAGTACAAATTTCCTAAGCGTACGAACAGACGTTCGAAAAATCGGGAATGGGACATAAGTCGAACGTCAACTTACAAGTCATCGGAACTAAAAGTACAAGTCAACTACGCTTGAGAATATAATATAATATATATATAATTATACAAATTTATTATATATATATATATATATATATATATATATATATATATATATATATATATATATATATATATATATATATATATATAATAAAAACCGTCGGCAGGAAAAAGTTAAAACATTGTGAGCTGGAGCTGGGGAGGACGCAATCGCGGGACCAATTCACTCATATCCTCCGCGATCGCGGAGTAAGAGTTTCCAGAACTTGGCTATAAAAGCTCGAGCGTTTCGGTCGATTTCATTTCATCCAAACATCTATCTCTCTGATCTAATATATATACTCCGCATATTATTTATTTTAATTATTATTATTAATATTATTAAGATTAATATTATTATTATTAATCTTATTATTATCGTTATTATTATTATTATTATACATAAAATAATACGACGGAGTGATGCTCGAGTGATCTAAAACGGGTTTTTAAAACGGGTTTAAGCTTTGGAATTATAGGTTATAGCTCTGGAGGTTATGGTTATTGTTCGAGGGTATTATTCGTGAGGTCAAACGAGTGTTTATCATTTCCGTTGCGTCCGCGTACTTTTCTGCAATATTGAATCACAATATTGATACGTGAGCATTCATAACTTTTCTTTTATATAATAAATAGTGTATCCCTGACTAGTGCTCGAGTATATATGTTTATGCATGCTTGTATGCTTAATTTCGTCGTTAGATAGTTTTGATGAATCATGAATTTGATACATATGCTACTGAGATAAGGTATATGATATGCATGTCGTTGAAAAGCTGACGAAAAATTAATAACTTTTCATTTAGAAATCGTGTGGTTTCGATGAATGGATTAAAAGATATGGTCAACTGAATTATCATTAATTATTATTATTATTATTATTATTATTATTATTATTATTATTATTATTATTATTATTATTATTATTATTATTATTATTATTATTATTATTATTATTATTATTATTATTATTATTATTACTACTACTACTATCGTCATTATTGTTATCGTCATTATTGTTATTATCTAATAATAATAATTATTATTATCATTATCGTTATCAATATAAGTATTATCATTAAAATTGTTATTGTTATTATTAATACTATCTTTATTATCACTATGGTTATTATTAATATTATTATTAATATTATTATTATTAATGTTATTATTATTATTTTTATAATAATTATTAGTATTATCATTAGTATTATTATAATTATTAGCATCATTATCATTAAAACTAATATTAGTATCATCTAATTATTATGATTACTATTAATATCATTATTATTATCATTTTAGTATTATTATTATTAAAAAATTTCATTTTGAATAGAATTATTATTTTTTATATAAAATATTATTATTACAGTTAATATTAAAAAGTATCGTTATTATTAAAGTTATCATGATTAGAATTATCATTTTATTATAATTAATATCATCATTAGTAAATAAATATTATTATTATTATTATTAGTAGAATAATAATAATAATTATTATTATTACAAAATAATACAATTTTTACTCATTATTATTATTATCAATATTATTTTATCAAATAAATAGTTGATACAAATATATTTTACCACACGTAATATAATTACATTAATAATACATACCACTATATTTTTATGATATTGAGTGAACTGTATAAATTTTATTACTTGAGATATATAAAAGTATATTTTTATCATATATAAATTTTAATATAAATTTTTATTTATTAATAAATGACTTGTATTATTTACTCTAATAAAATCTGATAAATATATAAAACGACTATATTTAAGTTATATAATAAACATGTATAGATTTTGGAAGTCATTTTGGGTCAAGTTGACTTTTGTTGACTTTTGCATATCGGTCTCGAGCATTAGGATTGTGATATACTACGACTTGACCTAAATTGTTAGACAGATATTGACCAACATATGAATATATATAATTAATATAGGTTCGTGGATCCGAGGCCAACCCTACACTTGTTCAATGTCGTCATATGTATTTTTACTACAAAATACAGTACCGTGAATTTCATTTGATCCCTTTTTATTAAATACTTTTGCAATATATATTTTTGGGACTGAGAATACATGAAATGCTTTTATAAATGTTTGACAAGATAGACACAAGTAAAACATTCCTCTAATGAATTAGTTGGACGTTATAATTGCCACTAATTGACGTGAGTATTTCCCCCTGATTATTATAGCTTGGTAACCTAAGAATTAGTTGGACGTTATAATTGCCACTAATTGACGCGAATCCTAAAGGTAGCTACCGGGTTTAACACCCCCAACCAGAATGTTCACTAGACAGTAGAGCTAGTGGGCGTGGTGTTTAGTACTTCGAGGTTTATATATTTATACAGACGAGAGGTTCTGTTTTGGGGATATTATTTATGCGCATTAAATGTTAAGGTCGGTTATCAAGCAAGGTTATATATAGAGAGAGAATGATTTTATACACAGGTTATGTGTATGTTATTTTTGTACACGAGATATGTGTACGGTTATTAAAAATCGCGAGGCAACCTACGGGGGAGAAAAGGATACGAACATACTCTGCCAAGCATTATGAAAAATGGTTTCGTACACGAGATAGGTGTACTGTATTTAAATCTTGTGGTCTATCAAAATTACTGAATCTTATGGTTTTATGATAAACTAATAAACTCACCAACCTTTTGATTGACACTTTTAAACATATTTATTCTCAGGTATTAAAGAAATCTTCCACTGTGCATTTGCTTATTTTAAAGATATTACTTGGAGTCATTCATGACATATTTCAAAAGACGTTGCATTCGAGTCGTTGAGTTCAACAAGATTATTACTAAGTCATTTATAATTTGGATATATTATGAAATGGTATGCATGCCTGTCAACTTTCGATGTAATGAAAGTTTGTCTTTTAAAAACGAATGCACTGTTTGTAAAATGTATCATATAGAGGTCAAATATCTCGCAATGAAACCAATTATTATGTAACGTTTATAATCGATATGAACGGGACATTTCAGTATAAATATTGAATTTATGTGTGTTGCCAGTAAGTGGCAGAGTACGGGTTCGCATGACGAGAGTTAGGTACAATTAAGAAGTTCACCTATGAAAAGATTCAAGTATAATGCACAAGTAGTCAAGTAAGTGCTATCTATAGCAAATGCAAGTCAGAATGCAATGGTTAATTATCGGCTGTAGTCTAGACTCACTAATGCGTCCTAAGGACTCTGTCAGACACACTAATGCATATCCTAGATCCCTACAACCAACGCTCTGATACCACATGTAACAACCCGACAAAATCGCCATTAACGGCGCCGTCAACTTAGGTTCCATTACGTGGTCATAGTCCCTAAATGAGACGCGTTTGACCAAAATTATGTCGTATTCATTTGAAACGTGTATGACTTGCAATATTTTAAGTTACCAAACGGTTCGATAACAAGTTTAAGTTACAAAAGTTACAAAGTGTAAATGAAATAACTTGCGACATAATATAAGTTGAAAATCACGAATGCTATCAATAGCGTATGCATATATACTTAAGTTTGAATCCAAAGGTGCTATCACTAGCGTATGCATGTATACTTGACCCCAACAAGAAATCAAAGTATGCGGAAGCATGTATCAAGTAGCCAATCATAAACCTAAGAAACATATAGAAAACTGTCAACGAAAAACGTTGGTAAAATCATAGGTGTATTTGTAAACGTTGTTTTTGAACCACAAGATTTAGTATAAGTTGATTATCCAAATTGTTTGCATTCCTAAGATGTTGTTTGTTTGTCGAGCACCCAAATATCAAGGCTTAACTGAATGGTACCTCTGAATCAAAGTGTTAGAACCTACACTATACTCGAAAATATATTTCACCCGCTAACGGTAGCGAACCGTCCGAATGAGGGCTCGTCAATCCCGTATGAATCTACACAACATAAGTTCTCGCTTACACCCTACAAGTGTAAATAATGATAATTGGACTTGAGGATTTTTGTTCTAACTCGTACGTGGAATGTTTATTTTCGTACTTGTGTTCAAAGTATAATAGTATAAATCGTATATGTTTCTCATCCCATGATTTAAAGAGTAACAGTTGTTGAAAAGGTGGGACTATGATCTCACCGTAGTTGCACGCCAAAGTACTTGTATTTAAACGTTGTGCAATGAAAGTTGTTTAGTCTTGACCTAAACAAGTAAGTTATATCAATACCGGGTAAGACACAAGGTCAGTCGAAATTTGTTCAATTAGTCCTATGGCTCGTTACGACTCGATTATATAGCATGCAAGTCACGTTGTCAAGTTTCATGCAAGAATCAAGTATAAAAGAAGATTAGAACGATTGCATAAGTTTTTGGTTAAGTTTAACTAAAAGTCAAACTTGGTCAAAGTTAAAGTCAACGGGGTTGGGTCGGGTATCCGGCAATTTTTCTTCATTTAGTAGTTATATATAAACATGTTGGCCAAGTTTCATGTTAATCGGAGTTGCGAGTAAACGGGGGTGAAACTGTGAAATCACAAAACAACTTTGATCAGCCCTTTTCAGGCCTTGCTCCGCAATTGCAAAGTTTTGTGTGTAGAGGGCTCCGCGATCGCGAAGCTTTGGTTTCCAGGAGCTGAACTTGCTGAATTTTGACAAGTCTCGAACCAAAACTCTTTCAAACACAAATAATGAACCGAAAATACTCAACACATGTATCTTATATTGTTGGAAAGGTAATTTAACGAGGAATACAACTAAACACATTTCATCAATCAAATTCATCATTTACAATAACTAAATCCTCATCGAATGATCGTTAAATATTCATCATTAAAGTTTCCAAGTTCATAAATGCATTTCATGATTCGGGAATCCAATGTACACATACGATATGCTGTTTCGAAGGTAATTAAACATGCATTGCAACTAAATACTTACCAACAACATTTCATAGCATTCAATGCATCAAAAGTTTTTATTTAAGTCTATCAAACCCTAGCCAAAAATCACAAAATCAATAATCATGTTAGTGAAGTTTTCCAAGTCAACCTACACATCAAATTGAAGCTAATGATGCTAGTAACACATTTAATACATGAACTTTAACATTTAATCAACATTTAATCAACCAAACTTAAATATTAAACTAACCCATTTTTCATATTCAAGCTAGTTACTCATACAAGCAAATCAAGCAACCAAATTACATATACATCAACCTAATGAGCCATAGAAACTAACTAACACCATTTCAAGTTTATAAATAGAATTAGATAAATTTGAGTATTTGAAAAAACTTACCCCAAGTTATGAAATTGGTATCTATGTGTAGAGGATGATGAGAGGATTCCAAAAGTACAATTTTTTTATGCTAGCTTGCTAGATCTTGAGTAGATGATGATTCTTTGATGTTTGAGTTTGAGAGCAAAAAGATGGAAGTAATAAAAAGAAAGAAGAAAATTGGAGGTGGAATGAGTGGTGGGGAGGTGATGACTAGTTGATCAAGTTTGGCCAAGTGACAAGGTTAGTCCCTCGAGTTTAAAAGCAGGTGCGTGAATTAACCAAATGAATTATTTTAAATACGCAAGAGTAAACGGAAGATGTTTTAATCAAATAACGAAAATATTGGAAATGCTAATTAACGAAAGATATGAATTTAGATAACAAAATATATTATTTAAAGAAAAAGACGGGCGTTAAAAAAATAATTTAACGAAAAAAGGCGGGTCATTACAAAACCCTAATGTTGTGGTCTAGAGTTTAATGGAAAATTTTTCTAGTGTGGCTCTTATAATTGGGCATTATCACTAGAACACATATGTAATAGTGATTATGTCGTTGTTTGAGCTTGTTGTTAACCTAAAATTTGGGTATTGTCCTTGAAATGTGTCAAAATTGTGTTTTAAGACGTGTTTTGGGAAATACGTATATAAATACTTGGACTAGTGTTAAATTGGCAAATTTTGGGCACAATCACTAGCTATTAGTGATTGTGGTTTGTTTTACTTAAATTATGGTTGTTAAGTGCAAGTGGGTCAATTTTGCACTTAAGGGTTATGTGAGTTGGTTAAATCTTCAACTAGTATACTTGGTTTGATTATAATTGAATGTGATAGGTAATTTGTATTGAAGGTTGTGGATTTTGGAATTTTGCATTCATCAAGTGTTTAAGGGGAGTGTAATTGTTATATACATGGGTGCACATAGGTCAGGTGCGGGTGTGGTTAAATGAATAGGCCATTCGTCATATTCATGTAACGTCATTCGTAGAGACTAAACGATGATATAATGTCTAGACCATTCTTCAGATTCACTATATGTCGTTCGTCGACAAGATTGAGGTTAGTGGTTGTGGCTGATTGTCGATCCACTTAACATCGTGCGTCGATGACCGCCCCGGGGATATTGTGTTTAGGGCCGTCCGTCGGATTCACTATAGCATCGTTCATCAACCGTTCCCTAGCTTAGAGATTATGGTTAACTATAAGTTTTACGTTGTGTTGTTATTGATTGTAGCGTGTATGGATGCTAAGGTGATACTTGCTAATTGCTATTGTTTGTTGCTTATATGATCATTTGCTCGCTTTGTTGTATGCAGGAGTTTAACTTATGTGTATGTATGTATATAATCGTTACATTCACTAAGTGTTGCTTACCCCTCATTTTTGTTTATCTTTTTATAGTTACGGACGCAGTTAAAGGTAAGGGTAAGCTTGGGAATTAGTTGACTACCGTAGATTGTATGCTAGAAGATTCTTTTGGTTGGATTCTTAGGTTTGTGTAGTGAATCTCCAAACACGAAGCTCAGTTCCTTACTTTCGTATTAAACTCAAATGGGTCGAATTTGTCACTTTGATTGTAACGGGTCTTGTGATACTTAAGAATATGGTTGATCTAACGATGTGGCATTTTGATGTGTTATTCGTTATCAAAACAGGTGCTAATCAAAATGTGTACTTGGTGATTGAATGTGTACATGGAAATGGGTCAAAATGGAATTTCTCGGCTGAAAATGAAGTTTCAGCACTTGGTGCGCCGCACTATGAAGGTATGTGCCGCACCATAACATGGAAATGGCTACTGAATTTGAAATGCCAAAAATCAATGTTGTAGTGTGCCACAATGGGCACTTAGTACGCCACACCAATGTTGAGGTGCGCCGCACCAATGTTGAGGTGTTTTACACCTGTGATATGGTATGCCGCACCAGATGTCTTGTAAAAAAAAGTGTCATTTTTATTAAACGGGTTTGGGTCATTTCAAGTGGTATCAGAGCATGGTCTAAGGGATTTAGGTGACTTTGAGATAGATTCCTAGACTTAGACTAGTTTGATGTATGTGTTGTATGCGGGACTTGCAAGAATACGGGTCGATCCGAGAATGGTTAGTACCTTAGTGAATAGGTGGACTAACTAGGTGTTATATATGTGTATTACCGAGCAAGATATTTGTTGTATCAACGAGTTTGATACAGTTTGTGAGTGTAATAGTGACTGGCCACCATTATTACGGTTGTGCACCCGCGTCAAATGAGTGAAGTATAACGTGTATGGAGCGAGATAGGGTCGCGCAGTGCATTTATTTACAAGTTTATGGTGTCTAATTGATCTCAAAATTTCAGAATGTCAACTGAAGGAGATCAAGCCAATATGAGTAGTAATGATAATGTTACCACTAGGTTGGAAGAAGCGTTGGAGAATTATGCTCCAATTTTTACTCGTAAAATGAAGGGAGCATTTCAAGAGGCAATAAATAATAAAGTTACCAAAATCATTCAGGATCAAGTATCTATAGCCATCCAAGCCAAGTTTGAAAAGAGGTTTCCCAAACCTCAAGGTGAAGACTGTGAAGAACGTGAAGAAAGGAATGGTAAGGGTAATGTCGGTCTTAATACTCAAGTTAATGCTCAAAGGAAGGAGTTCTATTATAAGAACCTCATGGTCACTAAACCTTTGTCCTATGATGAGGACCTAGATCCACTCAAGAGCACGATGTGGATATCGAAAATTGAAGGGTCCTTCCAAACAAACGAGTGTCCACTCAAAAGAGGACAAGGTTTGGTAGGAGCATGTTAAAGGGTGATGCTAAGCGGTGGTGGGATGAAATAATTTTGTTGTTTGGGGAAAAGCAAACAGAGTTGCCTTGGGAGGAATTTAAAATGATATTTTTCAAGGAATTTCGAACTCAAGCCGATCTTAGAAGGTTGATAAATGAGTTGTGTAATATGCAACAAGGTTTAATGGATCTAAACACTTTCAAATCTTGTTTCTTTGCAAAGGTTCAATTTTGCCCCGAATATGCCGAGAACAATCAATTGTTAATGGAGAACTTCACCGAAATTTAAACGAGAACTTTCATGAACAACTTAGTCTTGGTCACGTGAATTCGTTCGCTAAATTTTTTTAGGTGTCAAAGGGGTTTGAGTCTAATTCACCAAAGAAAGTAGACCAAGCTTCTAGCAAACGGAAGTTTGAAGCCACTACTTCTCCTAGTAAGAAATCTAAGAGCGTAAATGAAAGTGTTGGTAGCATAAAGAAGGGTGGATCGGGTACAAATTCTCCAAGATGTTATAATTGAGGGCAATGGGGTCATTTGTCCTGAGGTTGTACAAACCCACCTTCGAAACCTATTACGTATTTCAAGTGCAATAAGGAGGGGCGCCGAAAGGCAAATTTTCCTGATTTGAGGGCTGAAGAAAAGAAGCTATAACATGAAAAGAGGTTAAAAAGAGCGGCTGGGTCTGCAAGGACTCGTACTTTTTTTGAAGACTAGTGATATGGTCGAAACAGACGGTTTTGTTTATGTGGTGTCGTTAGGTAACAAGGCGTTAGAATCAACTACCAAGAGAGGAGGCAATAGTTTTAAATTTATATTTAGCAGGGCCTAAATCTTACTACTTCTTATTACGAGTAAGGGAAGTATGACCTAGAGTCGTATTTTTGAGATATCAGTAGAATCGAACATATATCTAAACTTAAGATAATTCTAAGGTACAGGAGTAGTAGGTTATTACTTAATTTTGGGTTTTCTAGTTTATAAGATAAAGTAAAGTAACTACGATAAAATTTGTAATTCATATAAGGCTAAAACAAGTGCATGTTACGACTTCATCAGTTACTTTGCGAAGATTATGGAATGCTGGATCATGGATAGGCAGTGACCTTGTATTCATTACATTAGTCCTAAACGTCCCTGTCATAAGACATGTCACTGGGTAATACGATAGGCTTGAAGATTCTGAATAGACAGTAACATCCCTTATCCCCGACGCCCGTGCAGTCTGACTACAGGCGTATACGTTCAGACGGCTCATCCAATTGAGCGACTCGGTTGGGTGACATATTACCATTCCACAATGGTGTAAACTTTCTTAAGCATAATGGGATACATGGTTTTCCATATCCGTGAGACATGATGTGCTTCGATGCTTTCGTTAATGATTGGTTTTAAAAGATAGTTATGCCCTTAAAAAGAGTTCAACATAAAGAACACCATGGCTAAGTCTAGTGACTTCCATGAACACGTTCAGTTATCCTAACGGTCCAATCCTTTATATGTTCAAACAAACAGTTCCTTAATTAACCAAGAATCCCTCAAGTGGGGTGCAATGCTTGAGACCGCGTTATGGTGAAGTGTACTAGTCAGCACTAACCGTGTTCCATGGCCTTACTTAGCAGAGGTACTTCTTACAACAACCGTTGTACTTCAGCGTGCACGTACGAAGTTTATATGCTTGGTGACTACACTAGCATGGTCTAGGACTGACAATGTACTGGAGGTCTAGTTAGATGTTTAACTACGAAAGATTCCTCAGTCGGAGTCCAAGGCTCGGTGGACTAACTATAACCGGTGTGCCTTAATCAAACTCACGTTGTATCCGAGAGACTGTTCTTACCAAGGGGTGACACAGATAGTGTACTCTGAATCGGGGTTCGCGACTTCCCAATAACAGAGCCAATAACTACGTTCTATTAGTTGGAAAAGCGATTGAGTTCAAACCATAATCGGAAAGCATTTTGACAACATACAAAAGCCATAATACAATTTTGGCATTATAACTGACTACATCATTACATACACTAAAGATAACTACTCGCTAATAATGACAACAGTATCACAAGGCATAATTATGAAAGACATTATATAAAGATAGGGGATAGAAGTACCAGTAGATTAAACGAGTTCTGAATACAAAAATGACAACTTTAAACTCCAGACCGCTCCTAATACAATCTTCGGCATTCTTCTCCTGGTACTAGGTTTCCCGCACGGAGTCGAAGACCTTGAGAGTATGACTAATATTGTACAAGAGAGAGAAAGAAGTGAATTGAAGTGTGTGTTGGAATGAATGACAAAGACCCTTTAAATAGACTTGAAATTTGCCTACAAATGGCTGGCAGGCTGTTTGGCAAGCCGTTTGCAGGGGCCGTTTTCCAGACCAGCCCATTTGCAGGGGCCGTTTGATCTGGGCGTGTGGCAAGCTGTTTGCAAGCCAGGCAGGCCGTTTGCAAGCCAGGCAGGCCGTTTGCAGCCCGTTTGGCAAGCCGTTTGGCTTGCTGATTTGCTGGATTGTAACTTGATTTCTTTTCTTTCACCGTTTTCGCTCTAGAATCTCTGTTTTAGCTCCGATTTACTTGATTATTCTTGCACCTCTTCATAATCACTTGTTCTTCAATTTTAACCGACGAAGCGGGTGTTTTGGCAATAAAATTTGGAACTTTATTGTTTTTGGGCATTAATACCGAGGTGAAAACATGACTTTTTAGCTGATATCAAATATCTCACACTTAGACTTTACTTGTCCTTAAGCAAACTTCATTCTTACATTAAGAAATCTTTCAGGAGTTTCATTTCTAATAGCCTAAGCGGTTTGATTTTTATTATAAGAGCGAAATATAAGGTGAGTTATCTATATTAGGGTTGAAACTATCTCTGTAAGCATGCGAGGAGGTTACATGACTTAGGCTAGTGTGATGACCCGTCCAAATTTATTTGGACGAATACATCATTCATCGATTTCACAGTGAGGTACTGACCTCTACATGATACGTTTTGTAAACATTGCATTCTTTTGAAAAGGCACACCATAAATGAATATCTAATTCCAAGGTTTTTGACATATGATGATTTCTACATATAGACAAACACCGTAAATAATAGTTTACAATACTACATCTGTTGACAATGCAGTCAAAATAAGGTACATGCTGATGATTTTGTGAATGCAAAGTTTTCCCGATTAAAGCATGTATGACTTCATGCACATAGCTTGTATAACGTATAAGCAAACAGCGGAAGACTTCTAGGAACCTGAGAATAAACATGCTTAAAAGTGTCAATACAAAGGTTGGTGAGTTCATAGTTTTAATGTTGCGCATAATCTGTATATAAAAGTGGATTACAAGATTTCAGTTGTTTCATCCGAAACATTTATCAAAAGATTCTACGAAATTGAGCACCCTGGTAACTAAACTTTAACGTTATTATAAGTACTCCTGTTTTAACATACATGAAACCAGCATGTACAATACACGCAATCCAACGTGTATTAACCTCAAATAGCATACGTATGTTTTATAGTTTAGGCTAGGGTTTCTATACCTGGAACAG
Source organism: Rutidosis leptorrhynchoides (assembly GCF_046630445.1). NCBI lineage: Eukaryota > Viridiplantae > Streptophyta > Magnoliopsida > Asterales > Asteraceae > Rutidosis > Rutidosis leptorrhynchoides. The sequence continues at coordinate 666,919,308 of NC_092334.1, forward strand.
ACAGGGATGTCAAGCCTTATGGATCCATATACCACTATTCGCGCCCACCAGTTCTTATAACCAGCAGTTACTAGTTACTAAAGCTAATGGATTTTCGGTTTAAACTCGGTGTAGAATTAAGTATGTACTTGTGTCCATTGGGTATAAAATAAAGTGCATGTATTCTCAGCCCAAAAATATAGATTGCAAAAGCAATTAAAAAGGAATCTATAAACTCACCTTAGCAGCACATAAGGTCATTCACCGAAATGTGACCAAAACTCGGAATGCAAAATAACCGTAGATCTCAACATAGAGAACATACGTTGGTCAATACATGTCTAACAAGCTAGGTCGGGTCATAGTGTATCACAATCCTAATGCTCGAGACCGACATGCAGAAGTTAACAAAAGTCATCTCAAAAGTTAACCTGACCCAATATGATCTTTAAATCTATACATGTTTATTATATTAACATAATATAAGTCTTGATAATTGAACGAATTTATAGTTTATCAAAATCAAAATATTATTTATTTCAGGAGCTATATTATATTTGAATTATCATGGCAATCGAACATGTTTTATTATTTCACATAGTTTTTCAATACTTGTAGAATCAGATTATAGTGTTTATAAAGCTTTAAAACATGATAAGACATTCAACTTTGCCAATTGTTCAACAAGACGAGACGTGCCTTATATAAAAATTCATTTACTCGATTAGTAAGATTTGAAAATCCAATTTATCAATCTTATAAACAAGTTGTTTAAATATCAATTGCAGATTCAAAAGCAAGTTCAATTAATGTTAATTATAATTCAGTTAACCATAATTTTTTAATCCGTTTCTCGAAAACACACGATTTCTAATTGAAAAGTTATTAATTTTTCAACAGCTTTCCAACGACATGCATATCATATAATTTATCTCAGTTGCATATGTATCAAATTCGTGATTCATCATAAACTATCTAACGACAAAATGAAAGCATACAAGCATGTATAAACATATATACTCGAGCACTAGACATGGATACACTATTAAATATATAAAACATAAGATATAAATGCTCACGTATCAATATTGTGATTCAATATTGCAAGAAAGTACGTAGACGCAACAGAGATGATAAACACTAGGTTTGACTTGCGAACAATACCCACGAACATTACCCAAAACCTCCATAGCTATAACTCATAGTTTTCTTAGCTCTATTCCGCTCGAAAGACTCGTTTTGAAATATCTTGCTCATAACCTCGTCGTAGCATTTTATGTATGATACTAATAATAATACTAATACTCCTAATAATAATAATGATTAATAATAATAATATTAATAATAATAATAATAATACTAATAATAATGATAATAATATAATAATAATAATAATAATAATAATAATAATAATAATAATAATAATAATAATAATAATAATAATAATAATAATAATCATAATAATAATAATAATACAGAGATAGATATGAGTGTGTGTAAGAAGCCAGAAATCGACGAGCTTTATAGACATCTCCTGGCCAGCCATCCCATGCTATCACATGGGTTTGAAGGCCATTGGCCATGCGATCACATGGCCTTCTTTTTCCAGCACACCTTGTTTTGTTCTTTGTTCGTTGACATAATTTTATAATATATATATAATATATATAATTTATATTATATTCTCGTGTATAGGTGACTTGTAATTTTAGTTCCGATTACTTGTACGTTGTCACTTGACTTATGTCCCGGTTTCGGATTTTCGAACGTTACTTCGTATGTTTTAATAACTTGTACTTTTGTAAGACCCTAATCTTCATTGTACAAGAGAGTAAATAGAGTACATAAAGTGTGGGAATGATTGTGAAGTTGAACTGAAGTCAGAAGCTGAGCTGGGCTTAATGCGCTCAGCGCACACCTAAGGGCGCGCGTGGCGCACTCTCTACTGTATCCGAATTCAGCTCTTTTATTCAGATATTTTGATGGGTATTTTGGTAATTTCACCTGTGGACGAGTTAAAGGCCAGTAGGTCAGTTTGTGGAGTACCATTCACTCCATTTTCAACAACCTTATCTTCTTCACTTTAATTTTGGAGAGAGAGTGTGATTTCTTAAGTGAGAAAGCTTAAATCCAAGAGGAAGAAGTTGTTCTCGGGCCAAAGTGCGGGTATTAAAGTTGTTCATCTACTCACTAGCTACGTTGTGGTTGTAGTGGTAAGCTCTAATCTTGTTTTCCTTACTTTGATTTTGTGTAGGGTTAGGGTTTGGGTAAATGAAGAACATAAAACCCATATTTGTTGATTTTGGGTGTTCTTGGGTGAGATGGAGTCATGAAGACTCAATGGTAACTAACCTAGGGTTTCAAAGTGTTAATTGATGTTTATGAGCCCTAATTGGTTAGTTAATTACTAGCACACCTAGCTAATTGGTAAATGGGTGTTAGTTGGGTTAGTGGATGACCCGAAATGGGTGTGTCGACTTTAAATGAGTCAAAGGGGTTAATGATTGACCTAGTTGGGGATTATGGGTATGAATTACCCTAATTGTGTTATAGTTAGTGTTGATAGACCTTAATCACTAGCTTTTAAGTGATTGACGATGGTTTTGACCCTTAAGGGGCGGTTTTGGTGAAAATGGGGCATTTAATGCATTTAAGTCATTAAATGCACTTGAGTGAATTGATTGGTGTTTAGCCCAACAAGTTTGTTTGTTGATTGAGTACTTATTGTATTAGGTACTCGGCTTTGAAGCATTCGGAAATATAAAATCATCACCAAATCGTTGAGGTGAGTGGAATAATTATATATGTATGTATATGATTTATTTGCTTGTGGGGTATGGGTTAAAGTTCGATGTTGACGATACCATATCCTAGAGTATATTGTTGGTTCGTTTTGATGAGGGTTTAAGTTCAATGTTGACGATACCTCATGTATGGATTTAAAGTTCGATGTTGACGAAGCCATACCGCTATGGTAGTGAAATTCGATGAGGGTTTAAGTTCGATGTTGACGATACCTCATATGTGGGTTTAAGTTCGATGTTTACGATACCACATTTATTGGGACGAATGGGAATTAAGTTCGATGTTGACGATACCATTCGTTGAGCTAGCCTTGGGATTCGAATACTAATGGATGCTGTGAACATTAATGCTTATGTATTGTGTTGTAACACATTGTATTGTTGCGTTATATGATATTGTTATACTAGCTTGTGTTATCGAGGAGTTAGCGTTATACGTTATAAAGGTATGCTAATTATGTTGCTAGTATGCATACGGATTTGTTGTAAGTGTTTGCAAGTAAGTAAGTTATATATGTATATGTATAATTATTGCATTCACTAAGCTTTAGCTTACCCTCTTGTTGTTTATCTTTTTATAGGCTCGGGCATTGACAAGGGTAAGGGCGTACGGTTGGATTAGAGATTCCCGCTTGTTTGATAGGGGATGCTTTTGGATGTGATAGCTTTTGGAGTTTGACCGAGATTTGGGTAGTTTAACCCCAAACACCATGCTCTTAGTGTCGTTTGGAATTTAAACTAATGTGGTCGAAACTCGTGTTTTGTATGAAACTCGTAAAACGGCCGATGTGGGCCCGTTTTGTAAAACTCATTTTATTATTGAATCGTGTGAGTTTTAACTATTATGACATGTTGTGAAAAGCGTTTCGTCTAAATATGTCGGGAAGTGGGAGATCTTTATTTGAAAAATTGCAAAACCGGACAGAACTGAAAACTGACCTGTGCACGCCGCGTACCCTGAGGTGGTGCGCGTGGCGCACTCCACTGTAAAAAAAAAAAAGTTGTTTCGTGTATTTGGTTGGTTATTGGTTTGGGTTGTTACAAGTGGTATCAGAGCATGGTCTAAGGGATTTAGGCGACTTGAGATAGGTGCCTAGACTTAGACTTATTTGTGTATGCGCTTTATGCGGGACTTGTAAGAGACGGGTCGGATCGGGAGTTGATTAGTGCTTAGGTTTATGTGAATTAACCTTGCACTAATTGTTTTGTGTTGTTTTAGCGATCATCAAGCGAGATAGGCATTGTACTAGCAAGTTAATGAGACGTGCTCGCGTAACAATGATTAGCTACCATTGTTACGGGTTCAAATCGTGTCAAACAAGCGATGTACGATGATTGTTGAGCAAGATGGTTTAGTGTGGTGTAGATGTATATACATATGTGTTAAGTCCTTTCGTTTTGTTGCTTAATTTACTTCGTTTTATAGAATGAAGATGAGAAATAGACACGACACCAATGACGGAAGTACGAGTGAGGACGTTGAACTCACGGCCAAGGTCGAGGCCATCTTTAAAAGGCTAAAAAAGGATTTTCTTGACGATGTTCGAAAGGTTTTCCAAGAGTCGGTTGATGGACAAGTGACCAAAATGATAAATGAATGAATGAAAGCCGCAATAGAGGAGGCTTTGGAAGCTAGAAACATTTATCCTTGAGGCGAAGGGGGTGAAGGTAATGGTGGGGGTGGAAGGCGGGACTTCCACTACAAAAATTTCAAGGATACTCAACCTCCGATGTTTAATGGGGTTAGGGATCCATTGAAAAGCACTTGTTGGATTTTCGATATCGAGGGGGCGTTCCGTACCGCGGAGTGTCCTCCCGAGAAGAAGACGAGGTATGGGTCTAGCATGTTGAGTGAAGAGGGCAAGTTGTGGTGGGATGATAAAATCAAATTATATGGTGAAGAGCAATGCATGAGCTTGACATGGGAGGAGTTTAAGAAGGAATTTTTCCAAGAATACCGAACTTCTTCTGATCTTAATAGAATCCGGGACGAGTTGCACAATTTGCAACAAGGTTCGATGGACTTGGTTACTCTCAAGTCTACCTTCTTGGCAAACACTCGCTTTTGTCTGGAATACGTTGGTGACGATCACAAGCTAATGAAAGATTTCTATCGTACCATGAATGATGAGTATAAGGGTAAGATTAGTCGAGGAGCGGCTAAGTCTTTTGAAGAGTTATTTGAATTGACTCGGGGTTTTGAGCCGGAGGTTCCAAGAAAAAGAGATTTCACTTTTTCTAAAAGAAAGTTTGAAGGTTCTAGTCATTCTAACTTTTCCAACAAGAAGAGCAAGAACAAGAAGGGTTCCAAAAGTGTAAATAGTGTGAAGAAGGGAGGTTTCGGGAACTTTATCCCTACTTGCTACAATTGTGGGGTACGAGGTCATTTAGCTCGGGATTGTACAAAGCCTCCTTCAACAAACAAGCTCACTTGTTTTAATTGCAACAAAGAAGGACACCGAAAGTCGGAGTGCCCCAACTTGAACACCGATCATGTTAAACGGTTGGAGAAAGCGGCGGGCACGGCTAGGGGTCGCAACTATTTGATGACGAATGAGGAGGCCAAGCAATCCAACGAAGTCGTTTCAGGTACTTTCATGGTTAACTCTAATCCGGTACGAATCCTATTTGATAGTGGTGCCAATTTATTGTTTGTTTCTCCAAGATTCGTGCCTAAGTTAAATAAACCGCTAGTTAAGTTAAGTCATCCAGTAGAAGTTGAAATAGTGGATGGCAAGACGGCGCTAGTGGTTGATGTGTGTAAAAATTGTAACGTTGTGTTTGGTGCTGAAAATTTTAAAATCGATCTCATTCCGATGACTTTGGGTGATTTTGATATCGTCGTTGGTATAGATTGGTTCGATCATAATAGAGCCGACATTGCATGCCATGATAAGTTTATTTGGGTAAAAACCCCAAGTGGGGGAGAGTTAATTATTCACGGTGATAAACGAAGAAGACTTGTGCCGATATGCACTTTTACACGGGCACGTCGTTTCCTTGTTAGTGGTGGCATGGCTTTTCTAGCCCATGTTGTTGATACTAGAGATGAGCCACCCTCCATTCATGAAATTCCGGTGGTAAATGAGTTTGAAGATGTTTTTCCGGATGAGTTACAGGGTGTTCCGGCGAAAAGACAAGTTGAATTTCGCATTGAGTTGGTTCCGGGAGCTACTCCCATTGCTAAAACTCCTTATCGTTTAGCGCCGATGGAAATGCAAGAGTTGTTAAATCAAACCCAAGAGCTACTTGAAAAGGGTTTTATCTGACCGAGTGCTTCACCTTGGGGCGCTCCGGATTTATTCGTAAAGAAGAAAGATGGTAGCATGTGGATGTGCATCGATTATCGGGAGTTGAACAAAGTGACGATCAAGAATCGTTATCCTTTGCGTAGGATCGACGATTTGTTTGACCAACTCCAAGGTGCAACGTATTTCTCCAAAATCGACCTACGGTCTGGCTATCACCAAATGCGGGTCCGGGAGGAAGATATCGAGAAAATGGCTTTTTGAACGCGTTATGGGCATTTTGAGTTTGTGGTAATGCCTTTTGGTCTTACGAATGCACCGGTGGCATTCATGGATCTTATGAATCGAGTGTGCCAACCTATGTTGGAGAAGTCGGTAATTGTGTTCATTGACGACATACTTGTCTATTCGAAGAGTATGAAGGAACATGAACATCATTTACGGAGTATGTTAAAGACGTTGCGGAAGGAGAAGTTATATGCTAAATTCTCCAAATGTGAATTTTGGCTAAGGGAAGTTCAATTCCTTGGCCACATCGTGAACAAAGACGGTATTCAAGTAGATCCGGGGAAGATAGAGACGGTAAAGAGTTGGGGCGACCGACTACGCCTACGGAAATCCGAAGTTTTCTCGGATTGGCCGGTTATTATCATCGGTTTATCCAAGACTTTTCTAAGATCGCTTCTCCATTGACGAAATTGACAAGAAAGGACGCAAGATTTAATTGGGAGAACGAGCAAGAAATTGCTTTTCAATTGTTAAAAGAGAAGTTATGTCAAGCTCCGGTGTTAGTGTTGCCGGAAGGTGTGGAAGACATGACGGTTTATTGTGATGCTTCTTTAAATGGGCTCGGGTGTGTTCTAATGCAAAGGGGTAAAGTCATCGCTTATGCCTCTCGACAATTAAAGGAACACGAAATGAGATATCCGACTCATGATCTTGAGTTGGCGGCGGTTGTTCATGCGTTGAAAATTTGGCGCCATTACTTGTATGGTGTCAAGTGTACTATTTATTCTGATCACAAGAGTTTGAAACATCTTTTTGATCAAAGAGATTTGAATTATCGTCAACGTAGATGGATGGATGTGGTGAAAGATTATGATTGTGAAATACTTTATCATTCGGGCAAGGCGAATGTGGTCGCGGATGCATTAAGTCGAAAGAGTCACCACCAGGCATTACGATTAGGATTGTTACGTATGATTATTACTAATGATTTTCTTGAAAAACTTGGTGTGATTCAAATTGAAGTTTACGTTCACAACAAGCATGCGGAACGAATTGTGGGGCAATCGAAATTCATTACTATGGGTTCGCGTGGTTTGTTGTCTTTTCAAGGAAGAGTGCGGGTGCCTAAGATGGGGGATTATCGATGAGTGCTACTTGATGAAGCACATAAGTCAAAGTATTCCATTCATCCGGGCACGACGAAAATGTATCTTGATTTGAGGAAGGATTATTGGTGGCCGGGCATGAAACGTGATGTTGTTAGGTATGTTGAGCAATGTGTCACGTGTTTGCAAGTTAAAGCCGAACATCAAAAGCCGTATGGTAAGTTACAACCGTTGGAAATTCCGAAATGGAAATGAGAGCACATTACCATGGATTTCATTACAAAATTACCAAAGACGGCGAGAACCCAATTTGATTCGATTTGGGTGATAGTTGATCGATTGACGAAAAGTGCCTTGTTTCTTCCCATTCGGGAAGCGATATCATCGGAGACTTTGGCTAAATTGTTTATCAAAGAGGTAGTCGCTCGACATGGGGTTCCTATATCTATTATTTCGGATCGAGATACCCGTTTCACATCTCGGTTTTGGGAAAAGTTTCACGAAGATATGGGTACACAATTGAAATTGAGCACGGCGTATCATCCTCAAACGGACTGTCAAACCGAACGTACGAATCAAACTTTGGAGGATATGTTACGGGTGTGTATTATTGATTTCGGTGGTGGTTGGGATGAGCACTTACCTTTGGTGGAATTCTCGTACAATAATAGTTATCATACTAGTATCGGGATGCCACCTTATGAGATGCTTTTTGGGCGAAGGTGTCGAACTCCGATTTGTTGGGGTGAGATTGGTCAAAAAGAAATCGGGAGTACCGATTTGGTCTTAGAAACGAATAGCATAATTGATATGATTCGGGATCATTTGAAAAAGGCTCAAGATAGGCAAAAGTCGTATGCCGACAAGCGTAGACAAATGATCGAATTTCAAGAAGGTGACATTGTGATGCTTAAGGTTTCACCATGGAAAGGTGTTATTCGGTTTCGAAAACGGGAAAAGTTAGCTCCTCAATTTATTGGGCCATTTAAGGTTTTAGCTCGTGTTGGTGAAGTTGCGTATCGTTTGGAATTACCCGAAGAGCTTGCGGGGATCCATAATACATTTCATGTTTCCCATCTCTGTAAGTGTCTTGCGGATGATTCATCTTGGGTACCGTTAGATGAGATTGAGCTAAACAATAAGTTAGAATATATTGAGGAGCCGATTGCCATACTCGATGAGAAGGTCAAAAGGTTGAGAAATAAAGAAGTGAGAACTTTTAAAGTTCAATGGCGTCGTAGTAAACGTTCCAAATTTACTTGGGAGCCCAAAGAGTTTGTGTTAGTGTATCTTCCCTCTTGTCATGCGGCTTGGATCGCGAGGACGCGCTCCGATTCAAGTGGGGAGAGTTGTAAGACCCTAATCTTCATTGTACAACAGAGTAAATAGAGTACATAAAGTGTGGGAATGATTGTGCAGTTGAACTGAAGTCAGAAGCTGAGCTGGGCTTAGTGCGCTCAGGGCACACCTAAGGGTGCGCGTGGCGCACTCTCTACTGTAGCCGGATTCAGCTCTTTTATTCAGATATTTTGATGGGTATTTTGGTAATTTCACCTGTGGACGAGTTAAAGGCCAGTAGGTCAGTTTGTGGAGTAACATTCACTCCATTTTCAACAACCTTATCTTCTTCACTTTAATTTTAGAGGGAGAGTGTGATTTCTTGAGTGAGAAAGCTTAAATCCAAGAGGAAGAAGTTGTTCTCGGGCCAAAGTGCGGGTATTAAAGTTGTTCATCTACTCACTAGCTACGTTGTGGTTGTAGTGGTTAGCTTTAATCTTGTTTTCCTTACTTTGATTTTGTGTAGGGTTAGGGTTTGGGTAAATGAAGAACATAAAACCCATATTTGTTGATTTTGGGTGTTCTTGGGTGAGATGGAGTCATGAAGACTCAATGGTAACTAACCTAGGGTTTCAAAGTGTTAATTGATGTTTATGAGCCCTAATTGGTTAGTTAATTACTAGCACACCTAGCTAATTGGTAAATGGGTGTTAGTTGGGTTAGTGGATGACCCGAAATGGGTGTGTCGACTTTAAATGAGTCAAAGGGGTTAATGATTGACCTAGTTGGGGATTATGGGTATGAATTACCCTAATTGTGTTATAGTTAGTGTTGATAGACCTTAATCACTAGCTTTTAAGTGATTGACGATGGTCTTGACCCTTAAGGGGCGGTTTTGGTGAAAATGGGGCATTTAATGCATTTAAGTCATTAAATGCACTTGAGTGAATTGATTGGTGTTTAGCCCAACAAGTTTGTTTGTTGATTGAGTACTTATTGTATTAGGTACTCGGATTTGAAGCATTCGGAAGTATAAAATCATCACCAAATTTTTGAGGTGAGTGGAATAATTATATATGTATGTATATGATTTATTTGCTTAGGGGGTATGGGTTAAAGTTCGATGTTGATGATACCATATCCTAGAGTATATTGTTGGTTCGTTTTGATGAGGGTTTAAGTTCGATGTTGACGATACCTCATGTATGGATTTAAAGTTCGATGTTGACGAAGTCATACCGCTATTGTAGTGAAATTCGATGAGGGTTTAAGTTCGATGTTGACGATACCTCATATGTGGGTTTAAGTTCGATGTTGACGATACCACATTTATTGGGACGAATGGGAATTAAGTTCGATGTTGACGATATCATTCATTGAGCTAGCCTTGGGATTAGAATACTAATGGATGTTGTGAACATCAATTCTTATGTATTGTGTTGTAACACATTGTATTGTTGCGTTATATGATATTGTTATACTAGCTTGTGTTATCGAGGACTTAGCGTTATACGTTATAAAGGTATGCTAATTATGTTGCTAGTATGCATACGGATTTGTTGTAAGTGTTTGCAAGTAAGTAAGTTATATATGTATATGTATAATTATTGCATTCACTAAGCTTTAACTTACCCTCTCGTTGTTTATCTTTTTATAGGCTCGGGCGTTGACAAGGGTAAGGGCGTACGGTTGGATTAGAGATTCCCGCTTGTTTGATAGGGGACGCTTTTGGATGTGATAGCTTTTGGAGTTTGACCGAGATTTGGGTAGTTTAACCCCAAACACCATGCTCTTAGTGTCGTTTGGAATTTAAACTAATGTGGTCGAAACTCGTGTTTTGTATGAAACTCGTAAAACGGCCGATGTGGGCCCCGTTTTGTAAAACTCATTTTATTATTGAATCTTGTGAGTTTTAACTATTATGACATGTTGTGAAAAGCGTTTCGTCTAAATATGTCGGAAAGTGGGGGATCTTTATTTGAAAAATTGCAAAAACGGACAGAACTGAAAACTGACATGTGTGCGCCGCGGACCCTGAGGTGGTGCGCGTGGCGCACTCCACTGTAAAAAAAAAAATTTTTGTTTCGCGTATTTGGTTGGTTATTGGTTTGGGTTGTTACAACTTTACGTTTCGCGACGTGTACCTTTGTCAAAATATAGACTTACATTACCAATAACTATATTACCCGAAGTGTATCTTGTACGTTCGAGTGTTTTTGGTCATTTGCGTCTATAAATTAACGTCTTAATATATAATAATATTATTTTAAATCAAAACGTTTTATATCTAAGTTAATATTATATCTTATAACATTTGTAAAATATACATAAATTTTCATTTTGAAATAGTGTTTTACTGTAGCAAAAATGATTTTTACTGTAGCAAATAGTGGTTTTCGAAAACACTGTTGCTTTTCGGGTACTGTAGCAATTCGAAAATACTGTAGCAAATTAGTGTTTTAATTGTTCATCTTAAACGTTTTAGTTAACTTATCTAAATATCAATCGAATCAATAAACGAATGTTACTATCGTTTACTAAATAACTTAAAATTATAAATATGTATATATCTTTATTTAATATACATAAATCAGTCTTTAAATACACACTGCAAGTTATTTATAATTAATTTTAATAATTAATATTCTAAATTATTGTATATATATATTTATATATATATATACATCTATTTATAAATAGATGTTCGTGAATCGTCGGTCAATAGACAAAGGTTAACTGAATATATAACATTAGTTCAAAAATTTTGAGAATCAATATAACAGACTTTGCTTATCTTGTCGAAATCAAATAAAGATTAATTTTAAATTTGGTCAAAAATTTCCGGGTCGTCACAGTACCTACCCGTTAAAGAAATTTCGTCCCAAATTTGATTGGGATCATCATGGCTGACAATAAGTATGTTTTCATGACTCATACGAGTTGAAAATCAGAGTTTTATCATCATTGAGTAATATGGATAAAACAATTCGTTTATGTGAAGAGTACGAGTGAAGCTATTGCAAAAGAGTGAAATGAGAAAATAAAGTTTTGTCATATCTTTTGACGTAGATAGGGTTGATTTCCGGAGTTCAAGGGATTTAGAGAAAATCTCCGTAATAAGATTTGATTCTTCGGTAATTAAGGAAATTAGGATCCTATTTGATTAAAAGCAGTAATCTGCCTCAATTGCTATGTCTGATATTTCGCTATAAATTGACCTCTTCCGTTCCATTATTTTCACCACTTCTTTACTTTCTTCTTCAATTCATACTTCCAAAGATTGTGAAAAATGCTCAATCCAGTTCTGATTCTTGATATTTTCCTAATTATCGCATCTGTCATTCTTCTTTTCCATTTACCACCGGAGGAATTTATTCACTTCTACTATTACCTTGGGGTTATAGTATTTCTAATTCTCCCGTGTCTTTATCTTGCTATTCGCATAGATATACACGGTTTGTAATTTCTGTGTTGTTGTCGGGCTTTATATTTTCCTTTATATTTCGGAGTTCCATGCTTTTGTTTCTTCTTCACAACTTCAAGTCAAGTGAATAATGGTCCAGAATTAGTAGATAGGGAGTTTCGAATGATCATAATATACAAAGTAGAAAGGAAAGTAATAGCACGATTTGAATTGTCAAATTACCAGAATATCCGAAAAAGACCGAATATCAAGAAAAATATTTTCTTCATAGTTTAGAGGTTAAATAGAATGAAAGAGCTATGTAACATGGTTCATGATGAGGGTATGATCTGTGAACCTTTATCACGTTCCATAAGAAACTCAGCAAGACTTACTGTAATATAATCACGTTGATCAAGTGTCATTATATTATATTAACTCATGCGTCAATTCCCAACAGTGCTTCAAAAACATTCATATTTTAAATTCGAATTTTTCAGAATTTAGAAACTAAAACAGTTTCCTTTATGATATAACACAGATAGCGCGAAGAGATAAATGATTTCAGATAAGAATAGTTATGAAGATATCTCCAGAAATATCGAGGATATTTATAATGAAAGATACGATGATATCTTAAAATTTCTAATATCGAAAGATGATAAAGAAGATTTGTCTGTAAAGGTTTAGAGTCAGGAGCAAGGTATTCATTAATAACTTCAGCAGATACTGAATCATTTGGATTCTTTGAAGGCAGGTTTAGTCTTTGTGATTTGTCCACAGCCTCCTTCATGGTTTGCTCAATCCGTTTTCCAGTTCCAACTTTTCTGAGCTTTACCAACACACTATTCTTTATCATCAAACTTTCGACTGTTAAAGTTATTTACAGTTTTTGCTGCTTCTTCAGCATTCAAAGTTACCATAACCAAATTGTCGGTTATCAATTCGAGGTGTTTTCAAGAGTTTGAAGGGTTTGAATGAAGATTGTAATTGTCAAGATACATATGATGTTCTAGAATTTTGAATGATACAAATATTTTTCTGAGTTTTATGAATATAAGTGACGTTCTAGCACAGTTTTGAAGTCAAAGTATAGCTTTGAAAGATGTAAGAATCTAAGAGTGATGTTTTCTGTTAAATCTTGGCTTGGATTATGATTTTTCAAAATCAGAATATGTAATCAAATTTGGATGCGAATGGTTGTTTTGATTTCTAGGAAAGAATGTATATCGTTGTGAAAGTAGTGAGTACAGTTGATGATTTGCTGAATCAGAATTGAAGAATGTAACATATTAATTGTGAATTTATATATCTTTCGGGTATTACCTACCCGTTAAAAGTTTCACAAGTAATATTTTGTACCAGAAAATTTTATTACAGTCTTTACGAATATATATATATATATATATATATATATATATATATATATATATATATATATATATATATATATATATATATATGTATATATATATATATATATGTATATATATATATATATATATATACATATATATATATATATATATATATATATATATATATATATATATATATATATATATATATATATATATATATATATATATATATTTTCTTCAGATGTAATACAGATTTAATGAGTTAATATCATATTAAGCTCATTTGATTTTCGGCTGGATTAGAAATGAATAATCTCTAAAAAATTAAAGATTTAATAATCTTCGCGGAGTATTTCACTAATGTAATCAATATTTTGTTATTCAGTTTTATTGATATTTCCTCAGTGAATCATGTTGGTGCTCATAGAACTCTTGCTAACTTTGCAAGGTACGAATGATGTTTTCTAGAAAGTTTCGAATACATCGAAGATGAAAGTATAAAATCAAACATATAATTGAATAATATACTTAGTTTATTATGAAATGGAATTCATTGAGTTGAAACGGAGATTGTGGTTAACGAAGAATTTACATCATAGCATATCAGTAACATGAACTAACCGAGTAGTACCTACTAGTTAAGATTCACACGTAATAACTTAGTACGAAAAGATTTATTTTGATCTCAAAATTCATATATATATATAAAATATACATATAATTTCTTTAGAGGGAATGAGTTAATACTTCATAACTCGTTGATACGATATACGCGTTGTTGATTAGTGATGATGTTTGCGGTGATTATGGATCTGGCAGAGCTTATGATGTTGTAGATGCTGGTGATGCTGACGGTACTGACAGTGCTGGTGATGCTGATGGTACTGTTGATGCTGCTGGTAAAACAAATCTAGCTTGTAAATCGTGCACCATTCCGATCAGAGTTTTATTTCATCATTTCTATTCGCTCACTCATCTGGTTTACAATTAGAACATATTCTCTACAGAATATTTCTTTGATGCAGAATATTTCTTCGATGAAGTTATGAATCAATACTTCATCGTTTATTGTTGTTGGTACTCCTTGGTATCTATGGTGAGTATGACGTTGATGCTCGTGGGACAGAATGTGATGTTGAGGTGTGTGATGCGGATGTTGTTGTTGGTGGTGGTATTGATACTGTTGGTGTTGATGATGGTGGTACTGTTGATGCCGGTGATGCTGCTGGTGCTTGTAACCTTTGCACCATATTCTCTAAAGTCACTACCCGAGCGCAAAGCTCGTTGACTTCTTATATTACACTGGGGTGATTGTCGGTTCGGACGAGCGGACGAATAAGATCAAGAATTTGAGATAGTATATAATCGTGACGAGATACTTAGGAAATGAGAGAGAAAATGGTATTACGAACAGGTTCACCGGTAAGTGCTTCAGGTTCTTCGCCAATAGGGCAATGTGGTGGATGGAAGGGATCACCTTCTTCTTGTCTCCAATGATTAAGTAAGCCACGAACCCATCCCCAATTCATCCAGAATAGATGATGACTAATTGGTTAATACATTTCAGTTACGCTGCTTTCGGAGCTCAGGTCGAATTCCATATCGGAATAGCTGTCGGAATCTGAGGAATTCGAACTTGATGCGGGATCCATCTTGTATAATTAGGGAGATGTTTTTTGATATGAGATAGATTATAGGTTTTAGATTGGTATTCTTCAATACATAATTTACATATGTATATATAATGCCAAGATCCCATAAATTACGGAGGAATCTTCGGAAGATGTCAGGTAAAGTTTACAGTAACAGATATGCCAAGATATGAATTTGTCTGTACACTATCTATGCAATAAATTCAAGAAAACGGGTCTAGACTTAGGAATGATAAGTAAAACTCGGTAAAAACATATATGGTCATAGTCCAGACTCACTAATGCATCATAACAATTACCAGTTAAAACACTAATGCAAATTCTGGTTCGTTATGACCTCAAGCTCTGATACCAACTGTGATGACCCGTCCAAATCCATTTGAATGAATACATCATTCATCGATTTCACAGTGAGGTACTGACCTCTACATGATATGTTTTGTAAACATTGCATTCTTTTGAAAAGGCACACCATAAATTGTGATGCCCCGTACAAAATTAATGTGTACAGATTATCAACAACAGGTCCATTACAAGGTTACAACACTATATGCTGTTTTAAAACAAGTTTGCATTCATAGAAAGATAACGTTTTACAGAAGATAGCGTGCTTCTACGAATAGAAAGCATTAATATAAATACGTGACACGAAGGTCATTACAAATCCACTATTCAAATATAGCATAAGTTATGAATTCAAAGTAAAAGTTTCGTAATTGAGACATCTCTAAGCAATGCAGCAGAAGTCTAACACCGAGAGTCTAATACAGCAGAAGCAACATACGT
The DNA here is from genome assembly GCF_046630445.1 of Rutidosis leptorrhynchoides. Taxonomy (NCBI): domain Eukaryota; kingdom Viridiplantae; phylum Streptophyta; class Magnoliopsida; order Asterales; family Asteraceae; genus Rutidosis; species Rutidosis leptorrhynchoides. Next base: position 666,935,153 of record NC_092334.1, read on the forward strand.
CTAAGCACCTGAGAAATAACTTGCTAAAAAAGTCAACACGAATGTTGGTGAGCTATAGTTTGATTGTAACAATAATGTAACGTAGGCCACGAGATTTCGTATTCAAAATAGTATAAAAAGTATATGCTTAACCGTGGGCACTTGGTAACTAACTTAACGTATATATATATCACCCCCTAAAAGTACACTTGGCGAGTGCGTAAGTTTACGAAGTATTAAACACCCGTTAAATTCTAGCGCGACTAGCCCGAGTGGGGATGTCAAACCCTATGGATCCATATCTAAGATTCGCGTTCACCGGTTCAAAAACCAATGACTAAACGTTACCGAGCTAAGGGGAAATTTTATGCCCTTATATCACCCACACATATATAAAGTTTAAGTACTCTTGCCTAGTAAGTAAAATATAAAAAAGCGCATGTATTCTCAGTCCCAAAAATAGTTAGGTAAAAAGGGAGCTATAACTCACAGTGAAAGTGCGGTAAAAGTCGATACGAGATAAGTAAGCAAGTAAGTCGGTCCGAAAGGTCCTCAACCTAAGTCAAAAGTTACTAAGTCAGTAAGTTGTCCCAAAAGGGTTTAAATGTACGTAAGTTAAGTCTTAAGTGTCATCATCATCAACATCATACGTAAAAAGTAAAGTAAGTTTTCAATCAAGAATAGAGATCAAAACAAAGGCTGACTTCGTTCAGCTGCTATGACCTCTATACATACTGAAATGACGTGAGACCAGTGGCCAAGGCTCCGTATGTGATTCCTCTAACCGATGACCAATTTTAAGAACCTAACTCGTCTTCATGTGACCTTGGTGACGGTTTAAGTGCGAGTAGGTCAGAATTTTTCAGCACAACGTTACAAAGGCGTAGTGACTTTCGAAAGGCTATAAATCCTAAACCGTAAATCGGATTAAGAAGAGTGTTAAACGAAAAGTCATCTAATCGAACCAAAATATCTGAAAATCAACTTTTACAGAAGCCTAAGAGTCTGATCAGACCCTGAAAAACAGAAAGCAAGTGCTCCGGTGGGTTTCTTGGTGTTTGATGCTCATCACGGTTCTCATCCTTGATGCGTATGAGCCTCAAGTATACAACTCTTGATGTTTTAGCATCACTTTAACCAAGGTTTAACTATCAACACACAAAGTTAGGACTAAGAAATAAAATACAAATCTTGTGAGAGTTTGAGCAAGGTGATGAACCAAAGTTACATCAATTTCTTAGTTCCAACACAAATACAAGTCCTATTAAGCTATAAGCTTTAAATCCAACTAAATAAGCAAGACCTTAAGCAATAGAACTTAGATCTTAGCTAAGTATTAAAGACCTTAGACTAGAAAGTCTAGATCTCATGTTCTTGGTGAAACCCTAAGTCATAATACTTAGACTTTCAACTTTTACACAACCATAAGTTACAAAACTTAGATCTTGTAAAGTAAAGTGAACACAAGTTAATGAATTCTTGTTTTGACAAGCTAGATGACTATAAGTTACTTAACTTAGATCAACGTTAAATGAGTGAAAGTTATAAGCTAGGAAGCTTAAACTTTTTTTTCTTGAACCTTCAAAGTTAGACTTTGGTTACAAGATTTATGAGATCAAAGTTAACAAGTAAATCTTTGACCAAGTAGTTTATATAAATCGAATTTCTCAAACATAATTGATAAATTTTAAATTTAAAACTAAACAAGTTCAAGGTTGGATCCTTTATATGATGAGATGTCACGTTACAAGCTTGTATCTTCATAAAATGAGCTTTAAATTTCCAATACTTGAACTTAAAGAGGATCTTAAAGTATTTGATCCTTTGATTATCACAAGTTTCATGTAGATCCAAAAGCTACAAAGTTTTGATCCTTGTTCTTGCTTCTTTGTCATACAAGTAATTAAAGAATGCAAGATATTCTAACGACCCGTCTTAATCTATCCGGACGAAGTCCATATCGATTACAAATGATTCACAATAGTTGGTTACATCACGAGGTACTTGACCTCTATATGATACAATTTACAAACATTGCATTCGTTTTTGAAAAGACAATCTTTTAATACATCGAAAGTTGACGGCATGCATACCATTTCATAATATATCTAACTATAATTGACTTAATAATAATCTTGATGAACTCAACGACTTGAATGCAACGTCTTTTGAAATATGTCATGAATGACTCCAAGTAATATCTCTAAGATGAGCAAATGCACAGCGGAAGATTTCTTTCGTACCTGAGAATAAACATGCTTTCAAGTGTCAACTAAAAAGTTGTTGAGTTCATTAGTTTAGCATAAATAATCATTTCATAATTTTAATAGACCACAAGATTTCATTTTCAGTTCTCATAAATATACGTCCCATGCATAGAGACAAAAATAATCATTCATATGGATTGAATACCTGGTAACCGACATTAACAAGATGCATATAAGAATATCCCCTATCATTCCGGAAAATCCTTCGGACATGATAAAAACGAATTCGAAGTACTAAAGCATCCGGTACTTTGGATGGGGTTCGTTAGGCCCAATAGATCTATCTTTAGGATTCGCGTCAATTAGTAGATCGGTTTACTAATTCTTAGCTTACCAAGCAAAAGGGGGCATATTCGGCTTCGATCATTCAACCATATAATGTAGTTTTGATTACTTGTGTCTATTTCGTAAAACAGTTATAAAAGCAGCGCATGTATTCTCAATCCCAAAAATATATTGCAAAAGTATTTAAAAAGGGAGTAATGAAACTCACCTAATGTATTTTGTAGTAAAAATACATATGACTATATTGAACAATTGAACAATGCAGGGTTGGCCTCAGATTCACGAACCTATTTCATTTGTGTATATATTAAAACGTATAATCGTAATCGAACAAATATATATATTATTATTAGTGATATAAATGTTATCTTAATAAATTATATGTTATTTTATAATTTTAAATAAATAATCATTTTAATATAATTAAGTTTTTATATTATATATCTCTTTATATAAGTAATCTTTTGTTTACATAATATAGTTAAAATAATAATAGAATAAGTATAATGATAAAAATAATAATCTTCTTAATAATATAATGATAATATTGATAATAGTTTTTATATAAAAATACATATTTAAAGTAATGATATTTTTTAGTAATGATTATATTAACTTTTAATAATGACAGTACTCGTTAATGATAATAATAATCATAATTGTAACTAGGGTTATAATAATAATAATAATAATAATAATAATAATAATAATAATAATAATAATAATAATAATAATAATAATAATAATAATAATAATTATAATAATAAATGGTAACTAATACTTACATTAGTAACAATAATAGCAATAACTAATATTCGTAATACTTTAATAATAGTAATAATAATAATATTTACAATATTTGTAACAAAAATTTTAATACCAATTATAATGCTAGTAACAATACTACAACAATAATAATGACAATAATAATAATAATAATAATAATAATAATAATAATAATAATAATAATAATAATAATAATAATAATAATAATAATAATAATAATAATAATAATAATCATAATAGTTATAAAGAGTAAGATTAGAAAGTATACCCCTTTTGATAGCTTTTATACAAAGAATGGTCCAAACGAGACTCGAACCCGCGACCTCCCGCTTCCCCACAAGACCCCTTAACCATAGCACCAATTATGTTTTTCTTTTATTCTACGATGTCCCTACATACTTAATCTGATAACATGACTGCTCTACTTCTTCTTGTTCCTCACAACAAATAAAATCAAGCGTGACTGTAACAACATTACAACCAAATTTCCATTTCGGTTTTAGACTCATGAATTGAAACTGAGGCAAATTGTGTGATTAATAGAAGTAAAAAAATAATAAAAATAAAAAAAAGAAATGCTGCTCGTCGCTAGTTTAATGAAAAAAAAATGATTTCAAAATTGTGAATGTTTTAGACAAATATTATAACATGAATTGTGTTCAAATTTACTCCTAGAAACTTTATGGATCGTCAATTGATTCATAAACATCAATCCAAATTCGAATTTTGATATAAACAAAACAGTTGACCTTTTTTCAATTAACTTTGACTCGCAAATTGATAATCAATTCGATAAATTAAGGTTTGAAAATTTACCAAGAGTTTCACTATATGATTCCTAGTAATTCTGCATTTTTAGATTTTTACAAAAAAACTCGAATTCATGTTTTGGCTGAAAAGATAGCGTATAGAGGAGTGGGTTTGGTTTAATAAAATTTTCTGTTTGATGTACTGAATATCAGTAGACACTTTAAAGATGAAATTGATGAATTAATTCAGTAACAAGATTTTGTCTAAATCTGTTTTGTAGAATGATAAGCTCGACCAAGTATCACGAGCAGAATAAAGAAAAAACTGAAAAGAGAATCAGAAGGAAGAAAATAATACAGATAAAGATAGCGTAAGATCTGCTTTTATATATTTATATTTATATTTATATTTATATTTATATTTATATTTATATTTATATTTATATTTATATTTATATTTATATTTATATTTATATTTACATTTATATTAATAATTAAAATAATACTTTTATTAATAATAAAAATATCTTAATATTATTGTTACTCATAATACTGTATTTAATAAATATCACAACAATAATTCAGTTAATAAATAAATAATAATAATAATAATAATTTTAGTATTGTCATCATAAATTACTATTATTACATAATTTTGAAATATTATAAATTTCTGTATATAATATTTATAAACTACTTATATTACCATGTCCATTTAAATAATTACATATAGAAGTTATAAGTATACATATATAACTATAAAAATATCGAAATAGCTTTCATTACAACGTATAGTATTTTACATATTTATCTATTACGTCAAATACGTATAATAGTTTATTAATAGGTTTAACATTTATATATAATTATTTATATATACATATTCATTTACAAATAATTGTTCGTGAGTCGAAAGGTAAAGTCCAATGGATAATTAAAGGTAAGAAATCATTTTAATGTAAAACGTCAATTTACTTATCTTGTCAATATTCAACATCTGAGTTAACTATATTCCCTAATTTCACTATCGCTTTAAATAATATGAAAATGAAATTGTTACTTATCGAAAGTCATGAGTGAAATATTGTAATGCATGTATTGAAAATCAAACAATAGTCTCCACTAATTTTTGTCTAACTCTAGTTAAGTGACACTTTGTTTTTACATGTAGAACACTATACCATTTATTCCGAATGTCGTTAAAAAGAACAATTTCTCAAATTAATGTGGTCCTCGTAACAGAGACCCGTAATCATATCATAATGTATCTGATAATTCAATCATTTGATATTATCTTTTAATTCCGTCGATATTTATTTTAAATATATTTTGAAACAAATACGTTTATGTAAAGTATTATACGTCTAATACTTTGTTAATGTTTTCAAGTTATAACATATATACATATACATATTTAATCATATCCGTTCATATAATGGTTCGTGAATCGTTGAAGTTTGGTCGGGGATAAATGAATTCATGAAAATAGTTCACAAGTTTTGAGACTCAACCGTACAGACTTTTCTTATCATGTCGAATTTCATATAAAGATTAAGTTTAAATTTTGGTCGGAAATTCCCGGGTCATCACAGTACCTAGCCGTTAAAGAAATTTCGTCCCGAAATTTGAGTAAGGTCGTCATGGCTAACAATAAATATGTTTTCCTGAATAATATGAGCTGATAAATAGAGTTTTATTACCATTGAGTAATATAGATAAGATAATTTGATTACTCGAAGAGTACGAGTGAAGCTATCACGAAAGAGTGAAATGAGAAAGACAAATTTCAATCATAACTTTTGACTAGTCATGGTTGAATTCAGAAATTAAGGTGCGTCTTAACTTTTGATGTTTTCTTGGTTGAATTCCGGAATTCAAGGGATTTAAAGAAAATCTTCGAAATCTAAAAGATTTGACTCTTCGGCGAGTAAGGAAATTAAGATCTCTATAATTAAATACTGTGATCTGCATCGATTACTCTGTCCGATATTTTCATTATAAATTAAACTTTTTCCGTTCTATTATTTTCCACCACTCCCATTTTCTATACTTTCATTCTTAATTCTTACTTCTAAAAGATTTTGAAAATGCTTCATCCAGTTCTAATCATTGATATTTTCCTAATTATCTTTTCTTTCATCCTTCTTTTTAATCTTCCACCAGAAGAATCTGTTTACTTCTAGTATTACCTTGGGATGATACTATTCTTAATTCTACCGTGTCTTTATATTGCTATTCGTATTAATATCCACGGTTTGTAATCTCCGTGTTGTTATTGGGCTTTATATTTTCTCTTATATTTCGGTGTCCCTGCTTCTGTCTCCTATAATCATTGTCATCCATAGTTAATGCTCTCTCTTATTTGCTGCGATTTATACCCCCTTTCTATTTTGGAGCTTCATGCTTTTGTTTTCTTTTCGCAAGTATTGGTCCAGAATTTGTAGGTATAGAGTTCCGAATGAACTTAATGTTCTAAGCAAGAAAGAACGTCACGATTTGATTTGTCAAATTACCAGAATCACTGAGAATAGAACTATCAAGAATATATTTTCTTGATATGTTCAAAAATTAATTAGAATGAAAGAGTTATGTAACATGACACATGATGACGTTATAATCTGTGAATCATCATGTTCCATTTAGAAACTCATCATGACTTACTGTAATATAATCACATTGATCAAGTGTCATTATATTATACTAACTCATGCATCAATTCCCAACATTACTTCAATCACATTCATATTTTAAGCTCAAAAGTTTACAGAATATAGAAACTAACAGTTTCTATATGATGTAACACTGATATCACGAAGAGATTACTGATTTCAGATAAGAATAGTTATAAAAATATCTTCAGAAATATGGAGAATATTTATAATGAAAGATACGATGATATCTTGGAATTTCTAATATCTAAGGATGGTGAAGAAAATTTGTCCGCAAGAGTTTGGAGTCAGAAACAAGGTATTCGCTAATGATTTCATCAGAAACAGAATCATCAGAATTCTTAATGTACAAGTTTAGTCTTTGTGATTTGTTCAGAGACTCCTTCATAGTTTGCTCAATCAGTTTTTTTTTCAGTTTCAAACTTTTTCTGAGCTTTGCCAACATACAATTCTTTATCATCAACTTTTGGCTGTTGAGGTCGTTTACAGTTTTTGTTGCTTCATTCAACTTTTCAAAATTCAGAGCATTAATTCACAGGCTGGGTGCTTTTCAGAATTTTAGAATGAAAGATCATAATCCTAAGAGATAAAGGTTATACGTATACATATAACTGTTGATGTAGAAACGTTGCGAGATTCGAAATACTGATTGCTGATTCCCGATAATTAGTATGGCAATTATCGTTACAGAACGCGGATGAGTATATGATAGGGTATTAATGAATAAATATAGTGATTTATCGAAGTGACTTTCGCCAAAGAGTAGTGATGTTGCTGGTACGTTTACTGTTAATGTGGTGGAATTTAAATGGTTCTCAGGTAACGATGGCGAAAAGGCAACGTATATTTCAAGGTTATAATAAGACTGGTCCGACTGTAAAGTCGAAGTTGACTTGCTGGAGCTGTGATAAAATTGGCTAATTTGGGAAAGGGTTGCAAAGTGATTTTCGGTAATAACAACACCAAAAGAGCTAGCACAGATACGTGTTAAACGTTTACTAAGGTTCCGAGAGTTTTTCAGGTGCATAACTATATGTATCAATCTTTTCTTACGTAGATGAAGTGCGGTAGGTTCATTCTCTCGATTGAGGTGTTTTCAAGAATCACGAAAGGTTTGAACGCAGATTGTAATTGTTGAGATACAATAAGGTTTAAGATGAAATCAAGTGGCAAACTTGAAGAATTGTTTTAGTTTCATATATTATATTCAATATTTTAATTCATTTTAATTGTCCAATATTATTCATCCACAGTCGATAGTCCACAGTTAACAGTCTAATAATTCATATATATAGTTTAATATATAATATTCGAATTGATTAATACGTGTCGTGACCCGTGTACATGTCTCAGACTTGATCACAACTCAAAGTATATATATTATTATAGAATCAACCTCAACCCTGTATAGCTAACTCGATCATTACAGCATATAGAGTGTCTATGGTTATTCCAAATAATATATATATATATATATATATATATATGTATATGTATATATATGTATATATATATATATATATATATGCGCATCGATATGATATGTCAAAACCTTGTATACGTGTCCCGATATTTAAAGTGCGTAAAAATAAATAACAGAAATTTAAATGACGATAAATAAAATTGCGAGAATGTAAATTGCGATAATTAAATTGCGATAAATAAAATGTAATCAGTTAGCTAGGAATAATTAGCTAGGAACAGTTAGCGTGGATTCTTAACAAAATTCCTCATAGTTAATTTGTTTGTTTCTAACAAATTTTATTTTGTCAAATGTTTTCTTCATTATGCCACTTGTTGAATTCTGATAAATCAAAATCTAAATATGAAATTGGATGAATATGGTTCTTCTGTGGTGAACGGATTTGTATATCGGTGGATGTAAGTAGGATAGTAAACGACTGTTGAATCAGCTTCGAAGAATGTGCATTGTAACTTATTAATGTGAAATCTGAATATTCCTCGGGTGTTACCTACCCGTTAAAATATTTTCATCATTAATAGTTTGTACGAAATAATTTTCAATTACAATCTTTATGAAAATATATATACATATATATTTTCTTCAGAGGTAATTATGGATTTAATGAGTCAATATGATATTAAACTCATTTGATTTTCGGTTTGAGCTAGAATAAATAATCTCTTAAAACTTTTAGAAACCACATATACTTCGTAGAATATTTCTTCAATGAAGTTATGAATTAATACTTCATCGTTCATTGTTGTTGGTATTTCTTGGTATCCATGGTGCGTATGACGTTGATGTTCGTGTGACAGATTGTGAAGTTGAGGTTTGCGATGCAGTTATTGTTGGTGGTGGTAATTGTACTGTTGGCGTTGATGATGGTGGTACTAGTTATGATGCTGGTGCTGCTGCCGGTGTTTGTAACCTTTGCACCATATTCTCCAAATTGATTATTCGAGCGCGAAGTTCGTTGACTTCTTCTATTACACCGGGGTGATTTTCGGTTCGGACGAGCGGATATATATGACCTAGAATTTGGTATAGTATATAATCGTGACGAGGTACTCTGGAAATGAGAGAGAAAATGGTGTTTCGGACAGGTTCGTCAGTAAGTGCTTCAGCTTCTTCACCAAGAGGTAAATTCGGTTAGTGGAAAGGATCACCTTCTTCTCGTCTCCATTGATTAAGTTGACTACGAACCCATCAGATGAATTGGGGATGGTTGATTGGTTGAATTCATTCTGGTGACGCTACTTCCGGAGTTTAGATGAACATCCATGTCGGAATAGCTGTCGAAATAACTATCGGAATAGCTATCGGAATCTGAGGAACTCGAACTGGTTGAGGGATTCATCTCGTACGATCAGATGAAGGATTTTCGATAAGAAATAGATTATAGGATGTAGATTAGTACCATGTAATACATAGTTTACATATGCATATATAATACTAAAATCCCATAAGTTACGGAGGAATCTACGAAAGCTGTCAGGCAAAGGTAACAATAGCAGATTAGCTAAGATATGAATTTATCTATACACTGTCTATGCAATAGAGGCAGTAAGACATGTCTAGACTTTAAGGATGATAAGCAAATAATTTTCGACACTAAATGATAAGCAAAACATTTGACATGCAGACACGGTCGAAGTCCAGACTCACTAATGCTTCCTAACGACTTATCAGTTAGACACACTAATGCAAACCTGGTTTGATAAGACCACCGCTCTGATACCAACTCTAACGACCCGTCCTAATCCATCCGGACGAAGTCCATATCGATTACAAACGATTCAAAATAGTTGGTTACATCGCGAGGTACTTGACCTCTATATGATACAATTTACAAACATTGCATTCGTTTTTGAAAAGACAATCTTTTAATACATCGAAAGTTGACGGCATGCATACCATTTCATAATATATCTAACTATAATTGACTTAATAATAATCTTGATGAACTCAACGACTCGAATGCAACGTCTTTTGAAATACGTCATGAATGACTCCAAGTAATATCTCTAAGATGAGCAAATGCACAGCGGAAGATTTCTTTCGTACCTGAGAATAAACATGCTTTCAAGTGTCAACCAAAAGGTTGGTGAGTTCATTAGTTTAGCATAAATAATCATTTCATAATTTTAATAGACCACAAGATTTCATTTTCAGTTCTCATAAATATACGTCCCATGCATAGAGACAAAAATAATCATTCATATGGATTGAACACCTGGTAACTGACATTAACAAGATGCATATAAGAATATCCCCTATCATTCTTGGAAATCCTTCGGACATGATAAAAACGAATTCGAAGTACTAAAACATCCGGTACTTTGGATGGGGTTCGTTAGGCCCAATAGATCTATCTTTAGGATTCGCGTCAATTAGTAGATCGGTTCACTAATTCTTAGCTTACCAAGCAAAAATGGGCATATTCGGCTTCGAGCATTCAACCATATAATGTAGTTTTGATTACTTGTGTCTATTTCGTAAAACAGTTATAAAAGCAGCACATGTATTATCAGTCCCAAAAATATATTGCAAAAGCATTTAAAAAGGGAGTAATGAAACTCACCTAATGTATTTTGTAGTAAAAATACATATGACTATATTGAACAATTGAACAATGCAGGGTTGGCCTCAGATTCACGAACCTATATCATTTGTGTATATATTAAAAAGTATAATCGTAATCGAACAAATATATATATTATTATTAGTGATATAAATGTTATCTTAATAAATTATATGTTATTTTATAATTTTAAATAAATAATCATTTTAATATAATTAAGTTTTTATATAATATATCTCTTTATATAAGTAATCTTTTGTTTACATAATATAGTTAAAATAATACTAGAATAAGTATAATGATAAAAATAATAATCTTCTTAATAATAATAATGATAATATTGATAATAGTTTTTATATAAAAATACATATTTAAAGTAATGATATTTTTTAGTAATGATTATATTAACTTTTAATAATGACAGTACTCGTTAATGATAATAATAATCATAACTGTAACTAGGGTTATGATAATAATAATAATAATAAATGGTAACTAATACTTACATTAGTAACAATAATAGCAATAAATAATATTCGTAATACTTTAATAATAGTAATAATAATACTATTTACAATATTTGTAACAAAAATTTTATTACCAATTATAATGCTAGTAACAATACTACAACAATAATAATGACAATAATAATAATAATAATAATAATAATAATAATAATAATAATAATAATAATAATAATAATAATAATAATAATAATAATAATAATAATAATAATAATAATAATAATAGTTATAAAGAGTAAGATTAGAAAGTATACCCCTTTTGATAGCTTTTATAAAAAGAATGGTCCAAACGAGACTCGAACCAGCGACCTCCCGCTCCCCCACAAGACCCCTTAACCATAGCACCAATTATGTTTTTCTGTTTTTCTACGATATCCCTACATACTTAATCTGATAACATGACTGCTCTACTTCTTCTTCCTTACAACAAATAAAATCAAGCGTGACTGTAACAACATTACAACCAAATTTCCATTTCGGTTTTAGACTCATGAATTGAAACTGAGGCGAATTGTGTGATTAATAGAAGTAAAAAAAAAAAATGCTGCTCGTCGCTAGTTTAATGAAAAAAAAAAATGATTTCAAAATTGTGAATGTTTAGACAAATATTATAACACGAATTGTGTTAAAATTTACTCCTAGAAACTTTATGGATCATCAATTGATTCATAAACATCAATCCAAATTCCAATTTTGATATGAACAAAATAGTTGACCTTTTTTTCAATTAACTTTGACTCGAAAATTGATAATCATTTCGTTAAATTAAGGTTTGAAAATTTACCAAGAGTTTCACTATATGATTCCTAGTAATTCTGCATTTTTAGATTTTTACAAAAAAACTCGAATTCATGTTTTGGCTGAAAAGAAAGCGTACAGAGGAGTGGGTTTGGTTTAATAAAATTTTCTGTTTGATGTACTGAATATCAGTAGACACTTTAAAGATGAAATCGATGAATTAATTCAGTAACAAGATTTAGTCTAAATCTGTTTTGTAGAATGATAAGCTCGACCAAGTATCACGAGCAGAATAAAGAAAAAACTGAAAAGAGAATCAGAAGGAAGAAAATAATACAGATAAAGATAGCGTAAGATCTGCTTTTATTTATTTATATTTATATTTATATTTATATTTATATTTATATTTATATTTATATTTATATTTATATTTATATTTATATTTATATTTATATTTATATTTATATTTATATTTATATTTATATTTACATTTATATTAATAATTAAAATAATACTGTTATTAATAATAAAAATATCTTAATATTATTGTTACTCATAATACTGTATTTAATAAATATCATAAAAATAATTCAGTTAATAAATAATAATAATAATAATAATAATAATAATTTTAGTATTGTCATCATAAATTACTAATATTACATAATTTTGAAATATTATAAATTTCTGTATATAATATTTATAAACTACTTATATTACCATGTCCATTTAAATAATTACATATAGAAGTTATAAGTATACATATATAACTATAAAAATATCGAAATAGCTTTCATTACAACGTATAGTATTTTACATATTTATCTATTACGTCAAATACGTATAATAGTTTATTAATAGGTTTAACATTTATATATAATTATTTATATATACATATTCATTTACAAATAATTGTTCGTGAGTCAAAAGGTAAAGTCCAATGGATAATTAAAGGTACGAAATCATTTTAATGTAAAACGTCAATTTACTTATCTTGTCAATATTCAACATCTGAGTTAACTTTATTCCCTAATTTCACTATCGCTTTAAATAATATGAAAACTAAATTGTTACTTATCGAAAGTCATGAGTGAAATATTGTAATGCATGTATTGAAAATCAAACAAGAGTCTCCACTAATTTTTGTCTAACTCTAGTTAAGTGACACTTTGTTTTTACATGTAGATCACTATACCATTTATTTCGAATATAGTTAAAAAGAACGATTTCTCAAATCAATGTGGTGCTCGTAACAGAGACCCGTAATCATATCATAATGTATCTGATAATTCAATCATTTGATATTATCCATTAATTCCGTCGATATTTATTTTAAATATATTTTGAAACAAATACGTTTATGTAAAGTATTATACGTCTAATACTTTGTTAATGTTTTCAAGTTATAACATATATACATATACATATTTAATCATATCCGTTCATATAATGGTTCGTGAATCGTTGGAGTTTGGTCGGGGTTAAATGAATTCATGAAAATAGTTCACAAGTTTTGAGACTCAACAGTACAGACTTTGCTTATCATGTCGAATTTCATATAAAGATTAAGTTTAAATTTTGGTCAGAAATTCCCGGGTCATCACAGATATCATAAGGATTTAAGTTACAAAAACCAAAATCCAAAAATAATAAAAAGATGATGACGATTACAGTTTTAGAAGCAAAAAAAGAAGAAAGAAAAAGAGTTTAAACCTTCAAGTTCTTCAAGAAAAGTTAGAGAGAAACTTGAGAGAAAAAGAGTGTGTGTTTTTGTGAAATGATATGAGATGTTTAAAATGAAATGGTGGTGGTGGTGGGAGCCTTCTAGGCCGATGGTATTGGGGAGCAAAAAGGGGGGACCATTTGTTTGGCATGGGGTGGTAGTACATGGTGGTGTAGGCTAATGTTGGGTGGCATGGAACATAATGTTAAAACTTGTAAGTAGTAGTACCAAGCATGCTTAATACATGTCTTATTTACTATTGGGTTTTTTCTTATGTTTCATGGGCTAACTAGTCCACTAATTAGTCATTAAGTGACCCCATTAAGTTAAGTAGATTGGACCTTTAATAAGCTAGGTCTATTAAGGTGTTAAGTCCATTAAAACTAAGGAATCATAAACCCAAGTAATTGTCATAAATATATAACAATTATGTTTACGTAGTCATAATATTCCAATTATGACAAAAGTTTAATGTGCACTAAGTACATAGCTCGTGTTAAACAATAAGTGGCACTAACGTTCGTAAATGTATTCAAGGATTATGTTAAGTAACTAAGTACTTAAAAACACGTTGTAAGGCATTAACGAAAGTAATTAACATAATTAATTATCCCATCAATTAATCTAACTCAGTACGCACAGAAACGCAGTTTCGTGAAAGTAATAAATAAAATTAAAAGTCAAAAAAGTCGGGTCGTTACATTTCCCACCTGTTAACGAAATTTTGTCCCGAAATTTAAGCTGAGGTAGATGGTGGAGTCGGGAAGAGGTGAGGATACTTTTGCATCATTTGATCCTCTCGTTCCCAAGTAAACTCAGGCCCTCATTTTGCATTCCATCGAACTCGAACGATCAGAATCTTGTTGTGTTTCAAGGTCTTGACCTCACGGTCAATAATTTCAACGGGTTCTTCCATGAAGTGGAGTTTGTCATCAATCGTAAGCTCATCGAGAGGGATGACAAGTTCTAGTTCATCAAGACATTTCTCCAGGTTCGACACGTGAAAAGTAGGATGAACGGAGCTCAATTGTGTCGTAAGATCCAAACGGTACTCAACGGGTCCAATATGCTCTAATATTTCAAAAGGACCAATATATCGTGGGTTTAACTTCCCACGCTTTCCGAAACGGATTACACCTTTCCAAGGTGCGACTTTTAACATTACGCGGTCACCCACTTGGAATTCGAAATCTTTACGTTTAAGGTCGGCATAGCTCTTTTGACGATCTCGAGTCGTCTTGAGCCTCGCTTGAATTTGAACAATCTTCTCGGTTGTTTCATGGATTAGCTCGGGTCCGGTGATTTGCTTCTCACCCACTTCGGCCCAACAAATAGGAGAACGGAATTTGCGGCCATACAACACTTCGAAAGGTGAGGCATTAATACTCGAATGATAACTATTGTTGTAAGAAAATTCGGCTAGCGGCAAATGCTTTTCTCAAGTTTTTCTGAAATCAATAACACAAGCACACAACATGTCCTCCAAAGTTTGAATCGTGCGTTCACTTTTTCCATCGGTCTGCGGGTGATATGCGGTACTCATGTCAAGACGTGTTCCCAAGGCTTCTTACAAGGAACGCCAAAATCTAGAGGCAAAACGGGCATCTCGGTCTGAAATAATCGATAAGGGTACACCATGACGAGATACAATTTCCTTTATGTATAGTTGAGCGAGTTTTTCCATCGTATCATTCTCTTTCATGGCTAGGAAGTGTGCAGATTTGGTAAGATAGTCAATGATAACCCAGATGGTATCGTATCCGCCCACTATCTTTGGTAATTTCGTGATGAAGTCCATCGTTATCCCTTCCCACTTCCATTGCGAGATTTCTTTTTGCTGAAGTAATCCAGATGGCCTTTGATGTTCGACCTTAACCATTGAACAAGTCAAACACTTCCCAACATAAGTAGCAACGTCCTTCTTAAGATTAGGCCACCAATACTGTTCCTTGAGATCACAGTACATCTTACCGGCTCCTGGATGAATCGAATATCTTGACTTGTGGGCTTCGTCTAGAATAAGGCTTCGTAAATCCCCATAACTAGGCACCCAAATCCTTCCGGCGAAATATCAGAGTCCAGTCTCCTTAACTTCGAATTGAGAGACGAGAATGTTCAAGTGCTCATGAGAAATATTCTCCTCCTTGAGTACCTCATCTTGAGCTACGCGGATCTGGCTATTGAGATTCATGTGAATGGTGATTTTCAAGGCTCGGACACGAAGAGGTACCATTCTCTCCTTTTGGCTCAAGGCATCGGCTACTACATTTTCCTTGCTAGGATGATAACGTAGTTCAAAATCGTAATCATTCAATGTTTCGATCCACCGTCGCTGTCTCATGTTCAGTTGTTTCTGATCGAATATGTGTTGGAGGCTTTTGTGGTCGGTGAAGATAGTACCTTTAGTTCCATAGAGGTAGTGTCTCCACAATTTTAGTGCAAAGACAACATCACCAAGTTCGAGATCGTGCGTTGTGTAATTTCGCTCGTGAATCTTCAGTTGACGAGAGGCATAAGCAATAACCTTTGTTCGTTGCATCAATACACAACCAAAACCATGTTTTGAGGCGTCGCAATACACAACGAAGTCATCACTGCCTTCGGGAAGTGATAAGATAGGTGCGGATGTTAACTTCTGCTTCAGGGTTTGGAATGCCGACTCTTGCTCGGCCGCCCAAACGAATTTCTTCCCTTTGTGAGTCAATGCGGTTAATGGTCGCGCAATCAGAGATAAACCTTCAATGAATCTGCGGTAATAACTGGCAAGGCCTAAAAATTGGCGGATATGAGTAGGAGTAGTGGGGGTTTCCCACTTGCTGATGGCTTTGATCTTTGCGGGATCGACTTTGATACCCTGATCGCTCATGATATGACCGAGAAACTGAACTTCCTTCAATCAAAATTCACACTTGGAGAATTTGGCATAGAGTTGCTCTTGTCTCAAAAGTTCAAGCATGATTCGAAGATGTTGCTCATGTTCTTCTTCGCTTTTGGAATAGATTAGGATATCATCTATGAAGACGATAACGAACTTGTCCAGATACGGCTTGCATACGCGATTCATAAGATCCATAAACACGGCAGGTGCTTTGGTTAAACCGAATGGTATCACCAGGAACTCATAGTGACCATAACGAGTTCGGAATGCAGTCTTAAGCACATCGTTCTCCTTCACCCTCAACTGGTGATAACCTGATCACAAATTGATCTTAGAGTAAACGCTGGATCCTTGCAGCTGATCAAATAGATCGTCAATTCTGGGAAGGGGATACCGATTCTTGATTGTCAACTTGTGGAGTTCACGGTAATCAATACACATGCGGAAAGATCCGTCCTTCTTCTTTACAAACAAAACAGGTGCACCCCAAGGCGAAGAGCTTGGTTGTATGAATCCACGGTCTAGTAGTTCTTGTAGTTGACTCTGCAACTCTTGCATTTCGGAAGGTGCAAGTCGATAAGGTGCGCGAGCTACAGGTGCGGCTCCTGGTACTAGATCAATCTGAAACTCTACTGATCTTGGTGGGGGGTAATCCTGGCAGTTCTTCTGGAAAGACGTCGGGATATTCGTTCACAATTCGTACATCATCTACGCTTTTCTCCTCCGTTTCTAACTTCTTTACGTGCACCAGAACAGCAAAACGCCCCCTTTTCATAATCTTTTGTGCCTTCAAGCAACTAATAAGGTTCAACTTTGGGCTACATCTCTCCCCGTATAAAATTAATGGCACACCATCTTCACGTGGTATACGAATAATCTTTTCTCCACAGATGACTTCTGCTTGTACTTTAGACAACCAGTCCATGCCAACTATCACATTAAAGCTTCTTAACTTAATGGGTATCAAATCTATCTCAAATTCCGCTCCGGCTAAGTTTACAATACCTCCTCGGCTAATTTGGTCAACTTTCTCAAGTTTTCCATTGGCTACTTCAACAAGCATACTCTCCTTCAAAGGTACTAACGACCAAATTATCTTAGAGCAAAAGTGTCTACCTACATAACTCCTATCGACACCAGTATCAAACAAGACAGAAGCTAATAGTTTATTAATAGTGATGTACCTGTGACCAAGTCAGGATCCTCACGGGCATCCACGACGTTCATGTTGAAAATCTCTCACGTGCTGGCCAGTCATCCTTCTTCTTGTTCAGACATTCATTCTTAAAGTGGCCCTGTTGGCCGCATTCAAAGCATTTCTTTGTCCCATTTGGAGTTGTTCTCACAGCAGAGGTGTTGATCTTGCAATCCTTGCCGATATGTCCAGTCCGCTTGCACTTTTCACATACTATGTTGCAGTATCCAGTATGATGCTTGTAGCATCTCTTGCACTGCGAAAGGCTTCCTTTGTAGTTAGAGTTCGAGCTAGGGTTCGGGTTAGGGTTCTTCCAGTCGTTGTTTCCCTTGAAATTCTCGTACCTCTTAGCTGGGTTTTGATCAAAACCCTTTCCCTTGTTTCCATCCCACTTACGTTTCCCACTACTAGCTCCCAATTCTGATTTCCCCTTTTCTGGCTCTTTTTGGGTAATTTGATTCATCAGGGTGTGCGCCATGCGCATAGCTTCCAGGACATCTGCTAGTTTCGAAGAGGTGACATTTCCCTGAATGGTTTTGGGAAGTCCCCACAAATACCGTTCCATTCGTTTAAATTCAGGAGTAACCATAGTGGGGCACATCAAAGCTAACTCCAAGTACCTTCGGTTATAGCCATCAAGATCAGTCCCTACAACTTTCAGTTTCCAAAACTCCGCTTTCATCTTCTGAATTTCGGTTCTGGGGTAGTACTCCTCGATCATAGGACTCTTAAACTCCTCCCATGGTGTAGCATAAGCCTCGTCAATTCCCTTAGCCTGGGCGAGTGTGTTCCACCAGGTTAAAGCGCCGCCCGACAGCGTGCAGGAGGTGTACTTAGTTTTGTTTGCCTCGGAACAGTTACTCACGCGGAAAATAGCTTCTAACTTTTCAAACCATCTAGTCAGCCCAACTGGCCCCTCAGTACCAATGAAATTGTGGGGCTTGCAGCACTGAAATTCTTTATAAGTACACCCGTTATGAACGTTCTGGTTAGGCGGTGGAGCTTGGGGGTTGGCATCCGCCATAGCTGTAGCTACTCGAGCAGCTACTATCTCCTCAATCTGTGCTACTGTGGGCGTTTTCCTTGGAACTCTTCTGTTTGCCATTGGCCTTCTAAACAAAAATTTCGACTTAAGTCAAAATCCAGCATTCGATAATTCATGATATAGAGTATATGGTAACCAATATGGGATCCACACAATACACGTTGACTAAGCATGGCAAACCAGTTGCATATAGCAAAAAACCAACGTGCAACAATTTAAAGTAAACGTCGTACAATAATTAAACAACATTAATTATGTTCATTAATCATAAAAGTTGCTTACAACTTCATAAGGTTCGTACAATACATGCATAAAACATGAAACTAATAACAGAATTACATAATGAAATCTAATACAATAGCCCTATGGTGATGGTGGGTAAATGATGTCCATCAGGTGGGTCATCTGGTCCTCGAGCTCAGTTACCCGAGCACGGAGGGTATGCACTTCCCTCGTCAGCTCCTCGACAGTAGGAGATGCTAGTGGGGCAGGTGGTGTAGATGGTGCAAGTGGAACCGGTGGTGCAGATGGTGTAGTAGCAGAAGTAGAAGGCGCATAACGAGCGGCCTTATGCACGAATGGATCAGCAGGATACAGCACAACCCGCTTACGGACGGTGACCCTAACCAACAGTCCACGTGCGTTCATGAACTGCTTACCTCCATTAACCCCTGGAATAACAGTACCATCGAAGCGGTACCACTTCTTCGGCGGGGTTGAGGGTGGCTGCACAGGCTCCTCCTCGGAGTCCTCCTAAGAATCCTCCTCGGGGTCCTCATTCGATGACGAACTGTCTGAATCATCCGAAGGTAGTGGAGGGTCTTCGTCTTCGGGTGGATGTGCCTGGCCGGTGGTCATGAGTCATTATCTGCCGGGTGGAATCGGCATGACACGTCCGTCAGCGGTGCGTCTGACCCAATGCCCACACTCATTACGGAAAGGACCGTCTCCGTCTCCCCAAGGGATCACAGTACCACCGGGATGGTGGTGTGGCCCCGGGAGTCTTGGGCTGGGTAGAGCTGGAATCTCCGCAGGATCCTCGTCTCCGTCTGAGATGTCCATTAGGGCAAGTACGAGCCTACTATCTCCAGAAAACGAATCGCCAGAGTCGTCGGAGGGTAGCGGTGACGGGGTCTGTTAGTCAGCAACAACGCTAGGCGAAGTAGCAGATGAATCCGAGTCACTCTCTAAATCAATGATAATGGGCGGTATGTCTGACATCTGAACAAGGAAAAATAACTTTTTCCATGTCAGTAAGACATATAGCAAGCACATAATCAGGCATAATAACTACAGCAGCCTAAATCGTCTACAGCAGTACATAGCATGGCTATAATAACAATATTATACCGAAGCAACATAAAATCAAAAGCAAATAGTAGCATGCAGTAGCGAGAATAAACAGTAGTATATAGCAAGTTCACATAGCAGTAAAAGTAAGCAGTAGCATGCAGCAGTTCCACAGAAGCAAGTAAACAAGCAAGTTGAAGATTAGTCCTATTAGCGAATCCTACTCGGCTCAGTTAAGACTCACTAATGCAACCTAATTCCCTACAACCAATGCTCTGATATCAAATATGATGCCCCATAC
The DNA here is from genome assembly GCF_046630445.1 of Rutidosis leptorrhynchoides. Taxonomy (NCBI): domain Eukaryota; kingdom Viridiplantae; phylum Streptophyta; class Magnoliopsida; order Asterales; family Asteraceae; genus Rutidosis; species Rutidosis leptorrhynchoides. The sequence goes on from NC_092334.1 coordinate 666,955,628, forward strand.
AAAATTAATGTGTACGGATCATCAACAACAGGTCCATTACAAGGTTACAACACTATATGGTGTTTTAAAACAAGTTTTCATTCATGGAAAGATAACGTTTTACAGAAGATAGCGTGCTTCTATGAATAGAAAGCATTAATATAAGTACGTGACACGAAGGTCATTACAAAGCCACTGTTCAAATATAGAATAAGTTATGAATGCAAAGTAAAAGTTTCGTAATTGAGACATCTCTAAGCAATGCAGCGGAAGTCTAACACCGAGAGTCTAATACAGCGGAAGCAACATACGTCTAAGCACCTGAGAAATAACATGCGTAAAAAGTCAACACAAATGTTGGTGAGCTATAGTTTGATTGTAACAATAATGTAACGTAGGCCACGAGATTTCGTATTCAAAACAGTATGAAAAGTATATGCTTAACCGTGGGCACTTGGTAACTAACTTAACGTACATATATATCACCCCCTAAAAGTACACTTGGTGAGTGAGTAAGTTTACGAAGTATTAAACACCCGTTAAATGCTAGCGCGACTAGCCCGAGTGGGGATGTCAAACCCTATGGATCCATATCTAAGATTCGCGTTCACCGGTTCAAAAACCAATGACTAAACGTTACCGAGCTAAGGGGAAATTTTTTGCCGTTATATCACCCACACATATATAAAGTTTAAGTACTCGTGCCTAGTAATTAAAATATAAAAAGCGCATGTATTCTCAGTCCCAAAAATAGTTAGGTAAAAAGAGAGCTATAACTCACAGTGAAAGTGCGGTAAAAGTCGATACGAGATAAGTAAGCAAGTAAGTCGGTCCGAAAGGTCCTCAACCTAAGTCAAAAGTTACTAAGTCAGTAAGTTGTCCCAAAAGGGTTTAAATGTACGTAAGTTAAGTCTTAAGTGTCATCATCATCAACATCATACGTAAAAAGTAAAGTAAGTTTTCAATCAAGAATAGAGATCAAAACAAAGGCTGACTTCGTTCAGCTGCTACGACCTCTATACAAACTGAAATGATGTGAGACCAGTGGCCAAGGCTCCGTATGTGATTCCTCTAACCGATGACCAATTTTAAGAACCTAACTCGTCTTCATGTGACCTTGGTGACGGTTTAAGTGCGAGTATGTCAGAATTTTTTCAGCACAACGTTACAAAGGCGTAGTGACTTTCGGAAGGCTACAAATCCTAAACCGTTAATCGGATTAAGACGAGTCTTAAACTAAAAGTCATCTAATCGAACCAAAATATCTGGAAATCAACTTTTACAGAAGCCTAAGAGTCTGATCAGACCCTGAAAAACAGAAAGCAAGTGCTCCGGTGGGTTTCTTGGTGTTTGATGCTCATCACGGTTCTCATCCTTGATGCGTATGAGCCTCAAGTATACAACTCTTGATGTTTTAGCATCACTTTAACCAAGGTTTAACTATCAACACACAAAGTTAGGACTAAGAAATAAAATACAAATCTTGTGAGAGTTTGAGCAAGGTGATGAACCAAAGTTACATCAATTTCTTAGTTCCAACACAAATACAAGTCCTATTAAGCTATAAGCTTTAAATCCAACTAAATAAGCAAGACCTTAAGCAATAGAACTTAGATCTTAGCTAAGTATTAAAGACCTTAGACTAGAAAGTCTAGATCTCATGTTCTTGGTGAAACCCTAAGTCATAATACTTAGACTTTCAACTTTTACACAACCATAAGTAAAGTGAACACAAGTTAATGAATTCTTGTTTTGACAAGCTAGATGAGCATAAGTTACTTAACTTAGATCAACTTTAAAGGAGTGAAAGTTATAAGCTAGGAAGCTTAAACTTTCTTGTTCTTGAACCTTCAAAGTTAGACTTTGGTTACAAGATTTATGAGATCAAAGTTAACAAGTAAATCTTTGACCAAGGAGTTTATATAAATCGAATTTCTCAAACATAAATGATAAATTTTAAAGTTAAAACTAAACAAGTTCAAGGTTGGATCCTTTATATGATGAGATGTCAAGTTACAAGCTTGAATCTTCATAAAATGAACTTTAAAGTTCCAATACTTGAACTTAAAGAGGATCTTAAAGTATTTGATCCTTTGATTATCACAAGTTTCATGTAGAACCAAAAGCTACAAAGCTTTGTCTAAAGACCCGTCCTAATCCATAAGAACGAATACAATAACATATGATTACATTGCGAGGTATTTGACCTCTATATGATATATTTTACAAACATTGCATTCGTTTTAAAAGACAAACTTTCATTACATCGAAAGTTGATAGGCATGCATACCATATCATAATATCCAACTATAAATGATCTAATCTATCATTTACTTAATCATAATCTTTACTGAACTCAATGACTTGAATGCAACGTCTTTTGAAATATTCCATGAATGACTCCAAGTAATATCTTTAAATTGAGCAAATGCACAGCGGAAGATTTCTTTCAATCCTGAGAATAAACATGCTTTAAAGTGTCAACTAAAATGTTGGTGAGTTCATTAGTTTATCATAATCGATCATTTCCATAATTTTAATAGACCACAAGATTTTCGTATTTATAAACAGAACCTCTCGTCTGCATAAAGATAAAATTATTCATATGAATTGAACACTTGGTAACCGACATTAACTTGAATGCATAGAATATCCCCAAACAGAACCTCTCGTCTGTATAATAATAATCTCGAAGTACTAAAGCCATCCATAACCTGAATGGGGGTTGTTAGGCCCAATAGATCTATCTTTAGAATTCGCGTCAATTAGGAACAAAACCTCTCGTCTGTCTAATTCTTAGGTTACCAAGCTAAAAGGGGTGAAATTCGGTTTAATAATCCAATCATAGAATGTAGTTTTGAGTACTTGTGTCTATTTCGTCAAACATTTATAAATGCAGTGCATATATTCTCAGTCCCAAAAATTGCAAAAGCATTTAAAAAAGGAGCAAATAAAACTCACAATACTGTATTTTGTAGTAAAAATACATATGAAGACATTGAACAATGCAAGGTTAGCCTCGGATTCACGAACCTATATTAATTATATATATTTAAATGTTGGTCAATATCTGTCTAACAATTTAGGTCAAGTCGTAGTGTATCACAATCCTAATGCTCGAGATTATCATGCAAAAGTCAACAAAAGTCAATCTGACTAAAATGATTTCCAAAATCAATACATGATTACTATATAACTTAAATATAGTCGTTTTATATATTTAAATATTTTTAACAAATTTCATTAGAGTAAAAATAATACATGTCATTTATAAATAAAAATTTATATTTAAAATTTATACATGATAAAAATAGACTTTTATATATCTTAAATAATAAAGTTTATAAAGTTTACCTAAAATATAGTGGTATGTATTATTAATGTAATTACATTACGTGTGGTAAAAATATCTTTTTATCACATATTTATTTGATAAAATAATATCGATAATAACAATAATAAGTGAAAGCTGTATTATATTGCAATAATAATTATTATTATTCTACTAATAAAAATATTTATATTTACTAATGATTATAATAAAATGATAATTCTAATCATGAAAATCTTAATAATAACAATACTTTTTAATATTAACCGTAATAATAATATTTTATATAAAAATAATATTTCTATTCAAAATGATAATTTTAAATAATAATAATACTACAATGATAATAATAATGATATTTTATAATAACAATGATATTTGTATTAAAAATGATAATTTTAATAAAAATGATGGTTTTAATATTAGTGATACCTTTAATAATAATAATGACGATAAAAATAATAAATTGATAGTTTGATAAAATTATTAATTATTTTAATAATAATAATAATAATAATAATAATAATAATAATAATAATAATAATAATAATAATAATGATTATTAAATAATAATAATAACGATAATAACGACGATAACGATAACGATAATCATTTTAACAATAATACTTTAAAATTATAGATAATTCAATTGACGATATCTTTTAATCCGTTCATCAAAACCATACGATATCTAAATGAAAAGTTTATAGTTTTTTGCCATCTTTTCAACGACATGCATATCCTATACCTTATCTCAGTAGCATATGTATCTAATTCAGAATTCAACATAACCTATCTAATGAAAATATCAAATGTATAAGCATGCATAATCCTATATACTCGAGCACTAGTCAGAGATACACTATTAATATATAAAAGTTAAGTTATGAGTGCTCACGTATCAATATTGAGATTCAATATTGCAGGAAAGTACATGGACGCAACGGAGATGATAAACACTAATTTAACTTACGAGCAATACCCATGAACAATACCCATAACCTCCATAGCTATAACCCATAATTTCCTTAGCTCTATCTTACTCGAAAAACTCGTTTTGAAATAACATGCGAGCAGAACTTCGTCATAGTATTTTATGTATAATACTAATAATAATAATAATAATAATAATACTACTACTATTAATAATAAGATTAATAATATTAATCCTAATAATAATAATAATAATATAAATAAAATAAATATACTACGGTGTAATATAGATAGAGAAATGAATTAATGAATGAATCGCAGAATGGATCAAGCTTTATAGCCCCCGACTGGAGACCCACAGCTCCGCGATTGTGAAGCTTTTGGGAGTAAACAGGCCGCGATTGCGGAGGTCATGTATCCAGCTCACTCATAATGATTTCATGGCTGCCGACAGTTTTAATATTATTATATATTTAATATATTTAATTTATATAATTAATTATATATTATATTATATTTACGTGCATAGTAATCTTGTAATTTTTGTTCCGATAACTTGTACGTTTACGCTCAACTTATGTCTCGGTTTCGGTTTGTCGAACTCATTTTCATACGTTGAGAAAACTTGTATTAAACGATACGTGACGTGAATCTTTATCAATAAATTGACTTAAATTTCAAATAAACTATATCACTTGAAGTGTAACTTGGGCAATTGAGTGTTGTGGTCATTTGCTTCTACAAATCATCGTCTCGTTATATATATAAAAGTATTATTTTAAATCAACACGTTTTATAATTAAATAAATATTATATCTTACCATTGTGTGAGATATATATATATATATATATATATATATATATATATATATATATATATATATATATATATATATATATATATATATATATATATATTCTCATTTAGAAATATAAATTTGTACTTAAAATATTTACTTAATAATATAACATTTAGTTTTTCAAACTAATTATATTTCAAAATTCATTTTTATTTCGGTTAGAAAGATATCATAACACGTAATGTTTACACTTTAAAACTTAACTAAGTATAGTTCATTTATGTGATAGCGTTTGTTCTAACTTCTTAACGTACGAATTGACATATCTAAACATCAATCGAATCAATAAGCGAGTGTAACAAATGTTTTACTTAATTAATTCGAAATCATATATATATATATATATATATATATATATATATATATATATATATATATATATATATATATATATATATATATATATTCAATATTCATAAACATATTTTAAATACACATTGCAAGTTATCTACATACTTAACAACCAATATTCCATCTCACGTTAATTAATCAAAGACATCTTAAATAATCTAGTTCTATTATATCGTAAAGCGTTTTCGTACATTTGAAACTAAATCAAAGGATTATTATGTAATTTAGTCTTCCACTAACCTTTGTCTAATTCTCGATAATAGAAACATTTGTTCTTACTCGTAAATCACTTTATCATTTTCTGAATATTGTTAAAATGGAAAGATTTCTTAAATCAAAGTGGACTTCTCAACAGAGACACGTAAATCATATCATAATGAATCTGATAACTCAATTATTTGGCATCATCTTTTAATTCCATCGGTAAATACGATCATGTAAAGTATTATACCTAATACCTTGCTTATGTTTTCAAGTTATAATATATATACACATATATACACGTATATATTCTTATCTAATTATAATGATTCGTGAATCGTCAAGATCTGGTCAAGGTTAAATGAATGTATGACACAGTTTTAAAATCCTTGAGATTTAAACTTAACAAACTTTGCTTATCGTGTCAGAATAATATAAAGATAAAGTTTAAATTTGGTCAGAAATTTCTGGGTCGTCACAGTACCTACCCGTTAAAGAAATTTCATCCCCGAAATTTAATCGAGGTTGTCATGGATAACAATAAGAATGTTTTCATGACGAATATGAGTTGGTAGATAGAATTTTATCATTATTAAGTAATATGGATAAAACAAATTGAAGAGTACGAGTGAAGTTTTCACAAAAGAGTGAAATGAGTAAGTGTAGATTCATCATATCTTTTGACGTAGATAGGATTGATTTCCAGAGTTCAAGGGATTTGGAGAAAATCTTTGTAATAAGATTTGATTCTTCGGTAATTAAGGAAATTAGGATCCTCTTCGGTTAAATGCGATAATCAGTATCGATTTACTCTGTCGGATATTTCACTATAAATCCACTCCTTTCGTTTCCTTATTTCCACAACTCACCCCTCTTTTCTTTCTCCCTCAACTCATATTTTAAAGTATTCATCAATATGATCCATCCAGTGTTGATTCTCGATATACTCCTCACTTTCATATCTGTCGTTCTTCTTTTTTATCTACCGCCATAAGAATCTATTTACTTCTACTATACTCTTGGATTTATAGTGTTTTTAGTCCTCCCATGTCTTTATATTGCTATATGCATCGATATATACGGTTTATAATTTCTGGGTTGTCGTTGGGCTTTATATTTTTTCTTATATTTCAACATCCCTGTTTGCGTCTTCTATAATCATTGTCATTCACAGTTAATGCTCTCTCCTATTTGCTGTGATTTATACTCCAATTTTTATTTCGGAGCTTCATTCCTTTGTTTTCTCTTTTTGCTATCAAGCACCGCAGGTGATGGTCTAGAATTTGTAGATATGAATTTCAGAATGAACATAGTTAATGTTCTAAGAAGAAAATTGTAATGGCACGATCTTAATTTGTCAAATTACCAGAATACCCCGAAAAAGACCGAATCATCAAGAATATTATTTCTTGATATGTTTACAGGTTAGGTAGAATGTAAGAGTTGAGTACAGGGCACATGATGACGTTTTGGTCTGTGAATCATCACGTTCCATTAGAAACTCAGCATGACTTACTGTAATATAATCACGTTGATCAAGTGTCATTATATTATACTAACTCATGCTTCAGTTCCCAACACTACTTCTAAAACATTCATACTTTAAACTCGAAGGTTTCAGAATTTAGAAACTAAAATAGTTTCTTTTATGATATAACATAGATAGTGCGAAAAGGTAAATGATTTCGGATAACAATAGTTATGAAGATATCTTCAGAAACATCGAAGATATATATATATAATGAAAGATACGATGATATCTTAGAATATCTAAGATCAGAGGATGATGAAGAATATTGTCCGCAAGGGTTTTAGAGTAAGGAGTAAGGTATTCGTTAATGACTTCAGCAGATACTGAATCATTTGGATTCTTTGAAGGCAGGTTTAGTCTTTGTGATTTGTCCACAGCCTCTTTCATACTTTGCTCAATCTGTTTTCCAGTTTCAAACCTTCTCTTTTTCTGAGGTTTGCCAACACACTATTCTTTATCATCAAACTTTTTACTGTTAATGTCGTTTATAGTTTTTGCTGCTTCATCAGCATTTCGAGAACTATTCCGCAGTTCGGGATGTTTTTCAGAAACTTCACATTCGAAGTATGTAAGTTCGTTATATGTACGCATATAACTGTTGACGTAGACATGCTGCGAGATTTCAAAATACCGATTGCTAATTCCTGATGATTTGTATGGCAATTCTTGTTACAAGATGCAGATGAATAAATGATGGGGTTTTGATAAATATAATGATTTTTCGGAAAAATCAAAGATCAGTGGAGTTGTTGGTAAGTTTATTGCTAATGTGGTGGAACATAAACGGTTCCCCGGTAACGATGGCGAAAGGGCAACATATATATCGAGGTTATAATAAGATGTTTCAACTGAAAAGTCGAAGTTGACTTGCTGGAGCTGTGACAAAACTGACTATTTTGAAAAGGAATCGCAAAGTTATTTTTGCTAATAAATGCCAAAGAATCTGACGCGGATACGTGTTTAAACTTTTACTTTAGTTTCAAGAGTTTTTCAGGTACATAACTGTGGGTAACCTGTGATTGGATCATCATCTCGATTGTTCATTATTTGAAGTGTCTTCAGGAATTTTGAAGGGTTTGAACACAGATTGTAATCGTTAATATACATATAATGTTCTAGGATTTTGAATGATACAAATATTTTCTGGGTTCTATGAATAGAAATGATGTTTTAGCACAGTTTTGAAGTCAAAGTATAGCTTTGAAAGATGTAAGAATCTAAGAGTGATGTCTTCTGTTAAATCTTGACTTGGATTTTGATTCGTCAAAATCAGAATATGTAATCAATTTTTGATGATAATGGTTGTTTTGAATTTTATAAAAGAATGTATATTGTTGCGAGAGTAGTGAGTATAGTTGGTGATTGTTGAATCAGATTCGAAGAATGTAACATATTAATTGTGAATTTATATATATTTCTCGGGTATTACCTACCCGTTAAAAAAAATTTCACAGTTAATATTTTGTACAAAAATTTTATTACAGTCTTTATGAAAATATATAAGTGTATATTTTCTTCAGATGTAACATAGATTTAATGAGTTAATAATAAATTAAACTCATTTGATTTACGGTTGAAATTAGAATTGAATAATCCCTAAAACTTTAGAAATTACATAACTTTTACGAAGTATTTCTTCAATGAAATTGAAATTATGAATCAATACTTCGTTGTTGATTTGTAATGATGTCCACGGTGATTCTTGAACTGGCGAAGCTTATGATATTATAGATGTTGTTGATACTGACGGTGCTGGTGATGTTGACGATACTGTTGATGCTGTTGGTAAAACGAGTTTAGCTTGTAAATCGTGCACCATTCCTGTCAGGGTTTCTACTCTACTGTCTCTGTTCACTCATCTGATTTGTAATCAGAATCAGAATAATCTCTAAGATTTTGGAGATTACATAATCGCCACAAAATCTTTCTTCAATGAAGTTATGAATCAATAATTCATCGTTGATTCTTATTAGTACTCATTGGTATCTATGGTACGTACGACGTTGATGCTCGTGGGACAGATTGTGAAGTTGAGGTTTGCGGTACGGATGTGGTTGTTGATGGTACTGTTGGTGCCGGTGATGGTGGTACTGTTGCTGCCGGTGCTGCTGCTGGTGCTTGCAACCTTTGCACCATATCCTCCAAAGTCATTACCTGAGCGCGAAGCTCGTTGACTTCTTTTATTACACCGGGATGATTGGCGGTTCGGACGAGTGGATGAATAAGATCTAGAATTTGAGATAATATGTAGTCGTGACGAGACACTCTGGAAATGAGAGAGAAAATGGTGTCTCGGACAGGTTCGCCGGTAAGTGCTTCAGGTTCATCGCCAAGAGGGCAATGTGATGGATGGAAGGGATCGCCTTCTTCTTGTCTCCAATAATTAAGTAGACTACGAACCCATCCCCAATTCATACAGAATAGATGATGGCTGATTGGTTGGTCCATTCTGGTCACACTGCTTTCGGAGCTTGAGTGAAACTCCATATCAGAATTCGAGGGACTTGAACTAGTGGAGAGTTCCATTTCGTACGATTGAATAAAAGATTTTTCGATATGAAATGATTCCTGGCTATCACATGGTATTCTGCTTACATGGAATATCTATATATATAGAATAAAAGATTTCGTAGATTACGGAGGAATTTACGGAATATGTCAGGCAAAGTTTACAGTAACAGATACGCTAAGATATGAATTAGCAGATACGCTAAGATATGAATTTTGTCTATACACTATTCATGCAATCAATGCAGTAAGATGTGTCTAGACTTAAGAATGATAAGCAGGTAATTTCCGATAAGAAATGATAAGCAAAAATTTTTGACATGCAACTAAGGTCGAAGTCCAGACTCACTAATGCATCCTAACAGCTATCAGTTAGACACACTAATGCAGACCTGGTTCGCTAAGACCACTGCTATGATACCACATGTAAAGACCCGTCCTAATCCATAAGAACGAATACAATAACATATGGTTACATTGCGAGGTATTTGACCTCTATATGATACATTTTACAAACATTGCATTCATTTTAAAACACAAACTTTCATTACATCGAAAGTTAACAGACATGCATACCATATCATAATATCCAACTATAAATGATCTAATCTGTCATTTACTTGATCATAATCTTTACTGAACTCAATGACTTGAATGCAAGTCTTTTGAAATATGACATGAATTACTCCAAGTAATATCTTTAAATTGAGCAAATGCAAAGCGGAAGATTTCTTTCAATCCTGAGAATAAACATGCTTTAAAGTGTCAACTAAAATGTTGGTGAGTTCATTAGTTTATCATAATCGATCATTTCCATAATTTTAATAGACTACAAAATTTTTGTATTTATAAACAGAACCTCTCGTCTACATAAAGATAAAATCATTCATATGAATTGAACACGTGGTAACCGACATTAACTTTAATGCATAGAATATCCCCAAATAGAACCTCTCATCTGTATAATAATAATCTCGAAGTACTAAAGCCATCCATAACCTGAATGGGGGTTGTTAGGCCCAATAGATCTATCTTTAGGATTCGCGTCAATTAGGAACAGAACCTCTGGTCTGCCTAATTCTTAGGTTACCAAGCTAAAAGGGGTGATATTCGGTTTAATAATACAACCATAGAATGTTGTTTTGAGTACTTGTTTCTATTTCGTCAAACATTTATAAAAGCAGCGCATGTATTCTCAGTCCCAAAAATATATATTGCAAAAGCATTTAAAAAGGGAGCAAATGAAACTCACAATACCGTATTTTGTAGTAAAAATACATATGAAGACATTGAACAATGCAAGGTTGACCTCGGATTCACAAACCTATATTAATTATATATATTTATATGTTGGTCAATATCTGTCTAACAATTTAGGTCAAGTCGTAGTGTATCACAATCCTAATGCTCGAGATTATCATGCAAAAGTTAACAAAAGTCAATCTGACTAAAATGATTTCCAAAATCTATACATGATTACTATATAACTTAAATATAGTCGTTTTATATATTTAAATATTTTTAACAGATTTTATTAGAGTAAAAATAATACAATTCATTTATAAATAAAAATTTATATTTAAAATTTATACATGATAAAAATATACTTTTATATATCTTAAATAATAAAGTTTATAAAGTTTACCTAAAATATAGTGGTGTGTATTATTAATGTAATTATATTACGTGTGGTAAAAATATCTTTTTATCACATATTTATTTGATAAAATAATATTGATATTAACAATAATAAGTGAAAGTTGTATTATTTTACAATAATAATTATTATTATTCTACTAATAAAAATAACAATATTTATATTTACTAATGATTATAATAAAATGATAATTCTAATCATGACAATCTTAATAATAACAATATTTTTTAATGTTAACCGTAATAATAATATTTTATATAAAAATAATATTTCTATTCAAAATGATAATTTTAAATAATAATACTACAATGATAACAATTATGATATTTTATAATAACAATGATATTTGTATTAAAAATGATAATTTTAATAAAAATGATGGTTTTAATATTAGTGATGCTTTTAATAACAATAATGAAGATAAAAATAATAAATTGATAGTTTGATAAAAAATATTAATTATTTTTATAATATTAATAATAATAATAATAATAATAATAATAATAATAATAATAATAATAATAATAATAATAATAATAATAGTAATAATAATAATAATATTATTATTATTGATTATTAAATAATAATAATAACGATAATAACGACGATAACGATAACAATAACGATAACGATAATCATTTTAACAATAATACTTTAAAATTATAGATAATTCAATTGATGATATCTTTTAATCCGTTCATCAAAACCATACGATATCTAAATGAAAAGTTTATAGTTTTTCGCCAGCTTTCCAACGACATGCATATCCTATACCTTATCTCAGTAGCATATGTATCTAATTCAGAATTCAACATAACCTATCTAATGACAATATCAAACATACAAGCATGCGTAATCCTATATACTCGAGCACTAGTCAGAGATACACTATTAATATATAAAAGTTAAGTTATGAGTGCTCACGTATCAATATTGAGATTCAATATTGCAGGAAAGTACATGGACGCAACGGAGATGATACACACTAATTTAACTTACGAGCAATATACATGAACAATACCCATAACCTCCATAGCTATAACCCATAATTTCCTTAGCTCTATCCTACTCGAAAAACTCGTTTTGAAATAACATGCGAGCAGAACTTCGTCGTAGTATTTTATGTATAATACTAATAATAATAATAATAATAATAATACTACTACTATTAATAATAAGATTAATAATATTAATCCTAATAATAATAATAATAATAATAATAATAATAATAATAATAATAATAATAATCATAATCATAATCATAATAATAATAATAATAATAATAATAATAATAATAATAATATAATAATAATAATAATAATAATAATAATAATAATAATAATATAAATAAAATAAATATACTACGGTGTAATATAGATAGAGAAATGAATTGATGAATGAATTGCAGAATGGATCGAGCTTTATAGCCCCCGACTGGAGACCCCCAGCTCCGCGATTGTGAAGCTTTTGGGAGTAAACAGGCCGCGATTGTGGAGGTCCTGTATCCAGCCCACTCAATGATTTCATGGCTGCGGACAGTTTTAATATTATTATATATATAATATATAATATATTTAATTTATATAATTAATTATATATTATATTATATTTACGTGCATAGTAATCTTGTAATTTTTGTTCCAATAACTTGTACGTTTAAGCTCGACTTATGTCTCAGTTTCGGTTTGTCGAACTCATTTTCGTACGTTGAGAAAACTTGTATTAAACGATACGCGACGTGAATCTTTATCAATAAATTGACTTAAATTTCAAATAAACTATATCACTTGAAGTGTAACTTGGGCAATTGAGTGTTGTGGTCATTTGTTTCTACAAATCATCATCTCGTTATATATATATAAGTATTATTTTAAATCAACACATTTTATAATTAAATAAATATTATATCTTACCATTGTGCGAGATATATATATTCTCATTTAGAAATATAAATTTGTACTTAAAATATTTACTTAATAATATAACATTTAGTTTTTCAAACTAATTATATTTCAAAATTCATTTTTATTTCGTTTAGAAAGATATCATAACACGTAACGTTTACACTTTAAAACTTAACTAAGTATAGTTCATTTATGTGCTAGCGTTTGTTCTAACTTCTTAACGTACTAATTGACATATCTAAACATCAATCGAATCAATAAGCGAGTGTAACAATCGTTTTACTTAATTAATTCGAAATCATATATATATATTCAATATTCATAAACATATTTTAAATACACGTTTCAAGTTATCTACATACTTAACAACCAATATTCCATCTCAAGTTAATTAATCAAAGACATCTTAAATAATCGAGTTTTATTATATCGTAAAGCGTTTTCGTACATTTGAAACTAAATCAAAGGATTATTATGTAATTTAGTCTTCCACTAACCTTTGTCTAATTCTCGATAATAGAAACATTTGTTCTTACTCGTAAATCACTTTATCATTTTTCGAATATTGTTAAAATGGAAAGATTTCTTAAATCAAAGTGGACCTCTCAACAGAGACACGTAAATCATATCATAATGAATCTGATAACTCAATTATTTGGTATCATCTTTTAATTCCGTCGGTAAATACGATCATGTAAAGTATTATACCTAATACCTTGTTTATGTTTTCAAGTTATAATATATATACACATATATACACGTATATATTCTTATCCAATTATAATGGTTCGTGAATCGTCAAGGTCTGGTCAAGGTTAAATGAATGTATGACACAGTTTTAAAATCCTTGAGATTTAAACTTAACAAACTTTGCTTATCGTGTCGGAATAATATAAAGATAAAGTTTAAATTTGGTCGGAAATTTCTGGGTCGTCACACTTTGATCCTTGTACTTGCTTCTTTATCATACAAGTAATTAAAGAATGCAAGATATCATAAGGATTTAAGTTACAAAAACCAAAATCAAAAAATAATAAAAAGATGATGATGATTACGGTTTTGGAAGCAAAAAAAGAAGAAAGAAAAAGAGTTTAAACCTTCAAGTTCTTCAAGAAAAGTTAGAGAGAAACTTGAGAGAAAAAGAGTGTGTGTTTTTGTGAAATGAAATGAGATGTTTAAAATGAAATGGTGGTGGTGGTGAGAGTGAAGGTATTTCATATGCCCGAGAGACATATTAATTAATGTGGCCAATATGTTATGATCCAAGTCGGGTCATACCCAATAACAAGCCGACAACACTTTAAGAGTATTTGTTTTAATGAATGGATCTTTAAAATAAATACTAGACACTTAGACTTTAGAAATTGGTTTTCTAAAGATAATATGCTTGAATAATTATTTGGATAATTATAAGTACAAGTTTAATTATTTGGATGATTAAACTTATATGTGTGTGTTATAGTTTTATAAAATTATTTATAAAATTATATGTGCAAGTTAGAATATATATATATATATATATATATATATATATATATATATATATATATATTCTATATATACATATATATATCTTTATAAGTGGACTATAAAGATTATATATAAAAGCAACTAAACACATCTTTATAATAGGTTTTATAAAGATTAAATGTACAAGTATGCAAGGCCTTTTATTTAAAAGAAAGAAAAAAAAATAGACAAGGGGTGGTGGCGGTTTTGGGAACCCAAGACAAGCCACCCCTTGCTTGCCTTGGTTCTTGTATATGCTTTATTAGATACATGTATCTTGCACACAAAAGACACACATTATTACTTGCAAAATTTTGAAAAACCAAAACACTCTCTTCCATCTCCATTTTGGCCGCCACCTTGAGCAAGAGAAAAGGGGTTCTTCAAGTTTGTTTTCAAGCTTATTTTGTGTCTAAATCCTAACCACATACAAGGGTGTTGTTATACTAAGGCTTGTGGGTATACAAGCTTGAGGTTTCAAGTTAGAAACAAGCTTCATTTCATCATCTTCATCTTCATTCTAACCTCCTAACTTGGAGTAGGTATAACTCCATTAACTAGCTCTTTTACTTTTGTAAGCATATTTTCTGGACTTGATATTCATATGGGATTCATGTTTAAATGGTTAAACTATGTAAAGATTATAATTAAAATGCTTCCGCTTTCTATGTTAATAAAATCAATTTTAGACATAAACATATATGGATATGGAAACTTGGTAATCTTATGAATCCCAACAATGGTATCTAGAGCCAAAGTCATAGAAATATGCTTCTTGTATTTGGCTTGTAAACCCATTTTCTTTACAATCTAGTAACATGCATGAAACTAGAAAGTAAAAATTTTGGGTTTTGGATGGGGGTTATTTTTTGGCCGAAAATATGGGGTTCCAAAAATGGGTTTGGGACTTCAAGTTTGGCCAAGATTTGTTGTTGTTTTGGTTCACAATCATGCCTTGACCTTGTGGTTGGATTTGTGTGTGATTTGGTTGATTATTCATTCTTATGGTTTGTAATAATTATTCATTCATTTTGGTTTGTAATAAGTTGTAATTTATTCTATTTTGGTTGTAAAATAGAATAGGTTGTTATTTCATTTTCTAGAAAAGAATTGTATTAGGATATAATTTTGTAAAGAGAAAATGAAGATTCATGAAGAAGATTACAAGATGGAACTTTGAAGATTACAAGATTAAGTGGGAGATTTTGTTTAAAATCTCTTACTTGTTTAACCCTTTAGGTAACACTTGTTTTGGCTAAACAAGTGCTTACCACTTTGGCATGATTGTGGACTTTCCTTTTGCATGCTTGTATGTTTTTTGTATGTGTTTGATTGATACAAATCTCTTGGAACAACTTGCAAAAATGACATTATAATTGGTTATAATTATAACAACATGACACTAATAAATGGTTATTAGGTACTAGATGAAATTGTAAATAAAATGGTTTATTTAAAAGGTAATGAATTGGTAAATGGTTTACTAAAAGGACATGAAAATAGGTTTTTTATAAAACACTACACACCAAATGCATGTTGGTGTATAGCATTTTGTTTTCTAAAACTAGAATGTAGAAAACATAAAATCCCTTTTACTAATACAAGGTAAACAAGTTAAACGCCATCCTTTTGTATGAACACTTAGACATATTAGGAATCTCTTGATGGGATAAAGGTCACCTAACCGTCATGAGTGAACTAATGTGAATAAGGTACACTTCGCATACATGTGGGATAAAGGTCACCTAACCACTTGTATGTTAAGTCTACATGTTTACGCAAGTAGGACGACTTGATTTGGGAATCATGAACTTAGGGTCACCGAAGCATGAGGAACAAATAGGCGTTGATGGGATTAATATGCCATGCAAAAGGATTGCATGATCCCATAACTTAGAAGTTGCAAAAGGATTGCAATTGTCATTATGACTACCTAGCTAAATCAAATGACGGGATAAAGGTCACCTAACCGAAATTTGATTTACCGTTGGATTCTAATATTTAATAAAACGAATTAAAAGGGTATTGTTTATTAAATCTAAAATCGATACTTAAAATGAACTTTGTTGAATTTTGTAGATGGCCGCTAATAACAACAACAACATGCAAAACGCACCACTTAACATGAACAACCTATCGTTACGGTCTCTCCTCGAGAAAGACAAACTCAATCATACCAACTTTATGGATTGGTTCCGCAATCTTCGGATTGTCCTCAAACAAGAGGATAAAGCGTATGTACTTGAGGACCCCATTCCCGATCAACCGGATGAGAATGATGTGGAGGCAATGGCCTCTTACGATAAGTATTGCCACGACTCCCTTCAAGTCTCATGCTTAATGCTTGGGACTATGATACCCGAACTCCAAAAGGATTTCGAGCATCATAGTGCATACGACATGATAACGCAATTGAAGGAGATGTTCCTCCAACAAGCGCGTGTCGAGCGTTTCGAAACGGTTCGGGCGCTACATGCTTGTCGTATGGACGATACCCAATCGGTTTCATCGTATGTACTTAAGATGAAAAGCCTTATCGATCGTGCTAACCGCCTTAACCTAAACATATCTAATGAGTTAGCCACCGATCTTATCCTTAACTCCCTATCAAAAAGGTTTGATCAATTTGTAATTAATTACAATATGAATGGGATGGATAAGAGCATAGGTGAGCTTCACGGTATGCTTAGAACGGCGGAAACTAGCATGGGTAAAAGGGCTTTACCCGTGTTAGCAATCGATCAAGGTGGGTCAAAAGGTAACACCTCTAAACCAAAGGTGGCCAAGAGAAAAGGACCCGCCCATCAAGGCAAAGGGAAAGGGAAGATGGTTACCCCAACCATCAACAAGGCTAAGAAGCAAAAGGTAGCCGAGAAGGCAAACCCCAAAGAAGACCCATGTTTCGGTTGCGGTGAGATGGGTCATTGGAAACGAAACTGTCCGGTCTATCTTAAGGAGTTGAAGGACAAGAGGGATGCAGGGAAACCTCAGGTAATATATATGGTATATATAGAGCTTAGTATTACTTCTTCTAATACATGGGTATTAGACACGGGATGTGGAACTCATATTTGCAATTCTTTGCAGGGGTTCAAAAGAAGTGATCATAAGGCGGGAACATCAAGTCTCTATATGGGCAATGGTGCAAAGGTGCATGTTAAAGCTCAAGGAGATTTTGTTTTGAAGCTTCCAAGCGGATTGGAACTTATTTTAGAAAATGTTTTGTATGCTCCGGATTTGTGTAGAAACATTATTTCTATTTCTCGCTTAAAACAATGTGGTTACGTTGTTAATTTTATTGATGATGATATTCATGTTTCTAAAGATAATGTATTCTATTTCAAGGCTTCGCCTTCAAATGGAATTTATGAATTGGTTCATGATGACGCATCATCGAGCTCTATATACCATACTAGCACCAAGAAACTCAAAAGGGATTTGAGTGATTCCTATTTATGGCATTGTCGCCTTGGTCACATAAACAAGAACCGAATGCATACACTTCAAAAGAATGGACTTTTGAAATCAAATGAAATGGATTCGTTTGATGTATGTGAATCTTGTTTACAAGGCAAGATGACTAAAGCACCTTTCAAAGGGACTTATGAAAGGGCTAAGGATTTATTGGGATTAATACATTCGGATGTATGTGGACCCTTTAAACCCATGACTAGGAATGGTGAAAGATACTTTGTTACTTTCATTGATGACTTTAGTCGTTTCGGATATGTCTACTTATTAAGTCACAAGGACGAAATGTTTGAAGCATTCAAAGAATATCAAAACGAAGTACAAAATCAACTCAATAGGACAATTAAGGTACTTCGTACCGATAGAGGAGGTGAATACCTAAGCGATGCCTTCCAAGATCATCTTAGGAGTTGTGGGATTATCTCACAACTTACTCCACCCGGAACACCCCAACTTAATGGAGTTTCCGAAAGGAGGAACCGAACCCTAATGGATATGGTTCGATCTATGATGGCAAGAAGCTCGTTACCTCTATCATTTTGGGGTTATTGTCTAAGCTCCGCGGCTCGTATTTTAAATATGACCCCAACCAAGAAAGTGGAACGAACTCCTCATGAGATGTGGTTTGGAAAACCTCCTTCTCTTTCATACTTAAAAGTATGGGGATGTGAAGCTTATCCTAAGCGTTATGTAGCTAATAAGCTACATGCTCGATCCACAAAGTGTATCTTCATAGGATATCCCAAAGATGACATGGGATATTACTTCTATGATCCATCCGAGCAAACGGTATTTGTTGCTCGAAAAGCGGAATTCCTTGAAACCAAGTTCCTTATGGAAGGTGATGGTGAAAGGAAGATAGATCTTGTAGAGGTACAAGATCAAGCCGATGATACACAATTGGTTGGCACTAGTACTCAACATGAGGATGTTGAAAATGATCAAGTGGATGATCAAGGTACACAAGACGTTCGAAGATCTAGTAGGATTAGTAATCCTCCCGAGAGATATGGGTTTCTCGTGGATGGTTGCTATACGGTTGATTTGGATGAACCGATAAACTACGAAGATGCTTTATCAAGGATTGATAAAGATAAATGGCAGGAAGCCATGAACGCCGAGATGCAATCCATGTATGAAAATCAAGTTTGGGAACTTGTTGTGCAACCTCCTAGCTCCAAGCTAGTTGATTGCAAATGGCTTTTCAAGAAGAAAACCGACATACATGGAAACTTGGATACATACAAAGCTAGACTTGTAGCAAAAGGTTTCACTCAAACTCAAGGGGTTGATTATGATGAAACTTTCTCGCCAGTGGCAATGCTAAAGTCTATTAGGATATTATTTGCCATTGCTGCTCATTATGACTATGAAATATGGCAAATGGATGTCAAAACCGCTTTCCTAAATGGATATCTTGAGGAAGATGTCTATATGGTACAGCCCGAAGGTTTTGTTGATCCGAAAAATCCTAAAAAGGTATGCAAGTTAAAGAAGTCAATCTACGGATTGAAACAAGCATCTAGAATGTGGAATCATCGCTTTAATGAAGAGGCAAAGAAATTTGGCTTCATTAAAAATGGTGATGAAGCTTGTGTGTATAAGAAGGCTAGTGGGAGCTCTATAATGTTCCTTGTGCTATATGTGGATGATATATTATTGTTTGGGAATGATATTACCACAATGCAAGAAGTCAAAACTTGGCTAAAGAGTTGCTTCTCTATTAAGGATCTTGGAGAAGCACAATACATATTGGGGATTGGGATCTATAGGAATAGATCCAAGAGATTGATAGGTTTAAGTCAAAGTGCATACATTGATAAAATCTTGAAAAGGTTCAAGATGGAAAACTCTAAGAAAGGTTTGGTACCTATTCAAAAGGGAACCATTCTCAGTTCATCTCAGTGTCCTACCACAAAAGATGAGCAAGAGAGAATGAAGAAAGTCCCATACGCATCTGCTATTGGGTCTATCATGTATGCAATGATATGTACTAGACCGGATGTGTCATGCGCCCTAAGCCTGACAAGTAGATACCAGAATAACCCGGGAAATAGTCATTGGACTGCGGTTAAATGTATATTGAAATACCTTAGAAGGACTAAGGATATGTTTCTAATATATGGGTCTGGTGAAGAGGAACTCGCTGTAAAAGGTTACGTGGATGCGAGTTTCCAAACTGATCGAGATGACTCTCGATCATAATCCGGTTATGTCTTCATGTTAAATGGTGGTGCAGTCTCTTGGAAGAGCTCAAAACAGGAAGTTGTTGCGTTATCCACTACAGAGTTAGAGTACATTGCCGCCTCACTGGCAGCTCAGGAAGCTGCATGGATGAAGAAATTCATCGACGACTTAGGAGTGGTCCCTTCCATTCAGGACCCTCTTAAGATCTTTTGTGACAACGAGGGTGCGATTGCTCAAATCAAGGAACCTCGTGCTCATCAAAAGACTCGTCACATTGAGCGGAGATTCAACTACATTAGGGATGAGGTTGAAAAAGGAAAGATATGTATTCACAAAGTTCACACAGATCAAAATGTTGCGGATCCACTCACGAAGCTTTTACATGGGCCAAAACATGAGGGACGTGTTTGTGCATTAGGGCTTCGATATTCTAGTGATTGGAATTGATCTATTTTAAGTATTGTAACGGAACAAATTAGTTCAAACTCATCAATATAATTATGGTATTAATTTAATTATGAGTCATGTTCCAATTTTGCATATTTTATCCATGAATAAACTATTATTCTAAATTCCGTAGTTGATCACATTTGTGGGAGCAAGTGTGAGGTCTAAACTATTATGAACTTGGATTGGTTAACATTCAAATGGTGAATGTGGGGCAAGGTTGCAACCAAGGTTCATAGATATTTGTGGGACACAAATATTGGAAGACCCGCTCTCAAGATTTACTATATGGAGCCTTTGTGGTTGATCACATGTAATCTTGAGTAAAGGAGAATATCATTATATCCTCTGACCTGAGACACATATTGGGTTTGGATATTCACCGAATATTGTGCCTTGATTCTTTCCTTCGCTATTCTGAAATATGGTAGTACATAAGGGAGGCTTCAGGTATGGTACTAAGTGTGGTGTCTAGGACGTATGTAGTCAAGATGGAATTTGTCCCTCTTATTCGTTGAGAGTCGGATGTCTAAGGCCTGATAAAGTTAAATCTATAAGAGAGTGATCATTCTATGTCTCTTGGATTTGACATGACATATAGGACAAAAGGATATATTGAAAGATTCACCTAAAATCATATTCGAGATGGGAACTCGAAAGAGATGATGTTATTGAATGGCACTAAGTCATAACACATTGGGGGTGATGGACGGTCGTTAGGTGGTATCCATCACTTGCATTAATTTCTTATGTTTCTCGTGCAAGTGGGAGATTGAAGGTATTTCATATGCCCGAGAGACATATTAATTAATGTGGCCAATATGTTATGATCCAAGTCGGGTCATACCCAATAACAAGCCGATAACACTTTAAGAGTATTTGTTTTAATGAATGGATCTTTAAAATAAATACTAGACACTTAGACTTTAGAAATTGGTTTTCTAAAGATAATATGCTTGAATAATTATTTGGATAATTATAAGTACAAGTTTAATTATTTGGATGATTAAACTTATATGTGTGTGTTATAGTTTTATAAAATGATTTATAAAATTATATGTGCAAGTTAGAATATATATATATATATATATATATATATATATATATATATATATATTCTATATATACATATATATATCTTTATAAGTGGACTATAAAGATTATATATAAAAGCAACTAAACACATCTTTATAATAGGTTTTATAAAGATTAAATGTACAGGTATGCAAGGCCTTTTATTTAAAAGAAAGCAAAAAAAAAAAATAGACAAGGGGTGGTGGCGGTTTTGGGAACCCAAGACAAGCCACCCCATGCTTGCCTTGGTTCTTGTATATGCTTTATTAGATACATGTATCTTGCACACAAAAGACACACATTATTACTTGCAAAATTTTGAAAAACCAAAACACTCTCTTCCATCTCCATTTTGGCCGCCACCTTAAGCAAGAGAAAAGGGGTTCTTCAAGTTTGTTTTCAAGCTTATTTTGTGTCTAAATCCTAACCACATACAAGGGTGTTGTTATACTAAGGCTTGTGGGTATACAAGCTTGAGGTTTCAAGTTAGAAACAAGCTTCATTTCATCATCTTCATCTTCATTCTAACCTCCTAACTTGGAGTAGGTATAACTCCATTAACTAGCTCTTTTACTTTTGTAAGCATATTTTCTGGACTTGATATTCATATGGGATTCATGTTTAAATGGTTAAACTATGTAAAGATTATAATTAAAATGCTTCCGCTTTCTATGTTAATAAAATCAATTTTAGACATAAACATATATGGATATGGAAACTTGGTAATCTTATGAATCCCAACAGAGAGCCCTCTAGGCCGACGGTATTGGGGAGGAAAATGGGGGGACCATTTGCTTGGCATGGGGTGGTAGTACATGGTGGTGTAGGCTAATGTTGGGTGGCATGGAACATAATGTTAAAACTTGTAAGTAGTAGTACCAAGCATGCTTAATACTTGTCTTATTTACTAATGGGTTTTGTATTATGTTTCATGGGCTAACTAGTCCACTAATTAGTCCATTAAGTGAGCCCATTAAGTTAAGTAGGTTGGGCCTTTAATAAGCTAGGTCCATTAAGGTGTTAAGTCCATTAAAACTAACTAGTAAGCATTAGTAAACACTAAGCATAATTAAGGAATCATAAAGCCAAGTAATTGTCATAAATATATAACAATTATGTTTACGTAGTCATAATATTCCAATTATGACAAAAGTTTAACGTGCACTAAGTACATAGCTCGTTTTAAACAATAAGTGACACTAACGTTCGTAAATGTATTCAAGGATTATGTTAAGTAACTAAGTACTTAAAAACTCATTGTAAGGCATTAACGAAAGTAATTAACATAATTAATGATCTCAACAATTAATCTAACTCAGTACGCACAGAAACGCAGTTTCGTGAAAGTAATAAATAAAATTAAAAGTCAAAAAAGTCGGGTCGTTACATAAATGAATATCTAATTCCAAGGTTTTTGACATCTGATGATTTCTACATATAGACAATCATCGTAAATAATAGTTTATAATACTACATCCGTTGACAATGCAGTCAAAATAAGTTACCTGGTGATGATTTTGTGAATGCAAAGTTTTCCCGAATAAAGCATGTATGACTCCATGCACATAGCTTGTATAACGTATAAGCAAATAGCGGAAGACTTATAGGAACCTGAGAATTAACATGCTTAAATGTGTCAACACAAAGGATAGTGAGTTCATAGTTTTAATGTTGCACATAATCTGTATATAAAGGTGGATCAGAAGATTTCAGTTGTTTCATCCGAAACGTTTATCAAAAGATTCTACGAAATTGAGCACCCTGGTAACTAAACTTTAACGTTATTATAAGTACCCCTGTTTTAACATACATGCAACCAACATGTATAATACACGCAATCCAATGTGTATTAACCTCAAATAGCATACGTCTGTTTTATAGTTCAGGCTAGGGTTTCTATACCTGGAGCAGACGAGGATGTCAAGCCCTACGGATCCATATACCACTATTCACGCCCACCAGTTCTTATAACCGGCATTTACTAGTTACCAAAGCTAAGGGATTTTCGGTTTAAACTCGGTGTAGAATTAAGTATGTACTTGTGTCCATTGCGTATAAAATAAAGTGCATGTATTCTCAGCCCAAAAATATAGATTGCAAAAGCAATTAAAAAGGGATCTATAAACTCACCTTAGTAGCACATAAGGTCATTCACCGAAATGTGATCGAAACTCGGAATGCAAAATAACCGTAGATCTCAACCTAGGGAACATACGTTGGTCAATACATGTCTAACAAGCTAGGTCGGGTTATAGTGTATCACAATCCTAATGCTCGAGACCGACATGCAGAAGTTAACAAAAGTCATCTCAAAAGTTAACCTGACCCAATATGATCTTTAAATCTATACATGTTTATTATATTAACATAATATAAGTCTTGATAATTGAACGAATTTATAGTTTATCAAACTCAAAAGATTATTTATTTCAGGAGCTATATTATATTTGAATTATCATGGCAATCGAACATATTTTATTATTTCACATAGTTTTCTAATACTTGTAAAATTAGATTATAGTGTTTATAAAGACAGTCAACTTTTACAATTGTTCAACAAGACGAGACGTGCCTTATATAAAAATTCATTTACTCGATTAGTAATATTTGAAAATCCAATTTATCAATCTTATAAACAAGTTGTTTAAATATCAATTACAGATTCAAAAGCAATTTCAATTAATGTTAATTATAATTCAGTTGACCATAATTTTTAATCCGTTTCTCGAAAACACACGATTTCTAAATGAAAAGTTATTAATTTTTCGACAGCTTTCCAACGACATGTATATCATATACTTTATCTCAGTTGCATATGCATCAAATTCATGATTCATCATAAACTATCTAACGACAAAATTAAAGCATACAAGCATGTATAAACATATATATACTCGAGCACTAGACATGGATACACTATTAAATATATAAAAGATAAGATATGAATGCTCACGTATCAATATTGTGATTCAATATTGCAGGAAAGTACGTAGACGCAACAGAGATAGTAAACATTAGGTTTGACTTGCGAACAATACCCACGAACATTACCCATAACCTCCATAGCTATAACTCATAGTTTTCTTAGCTCTATCACGCTCGAAAGACTCGTTTTGAAATATCTTGCTCATAACCTCATCGTAGCATTTTATGTATGATACTAATAATAATACTAATACTCCTAATAATAATGATTAATAATAATAATAATAATAATAATAATAATAATAATAATAATAATAATAATAATAATAATAATAATAATAATAATAATAATAATAATAATAATAATAATACAGAGATATATATGAGTGTGTGTAAGAAGCCAGAAATCGACGAGCTTTATAAACATCTCCTGGCCATCCATCCCATGCGATCGCATGGGTTTGAAGGCCATTGGTCATGCGATCGCATGGCCTTCTTTTTTCAGCTCACCTTGTTTTGTTTCTTTGTTCGTCGACATAATTTTATAATATATATAATATATATAATTTATATTAATTATATATATATATATATATATATATATATATATATATATATATTATATTCTCGTGTATAGGTGACTTGTAATTTTAGTTCTGATTACTTGTACGTTGTCACTTGACTTATGTCTCAGTTCCGGATTTTCGAACGTTACTTCGTATGTTTTAATAACTTTTACTTTACGTTTCGTGACGTGTACCTTTGTCAAAATATAGACTTACATTACCAATAACTATATTACCCGAAGTGTATCTTGTACGTTCGAGTGTTTTGGTCTTTTGCGTCTATAAATTAACGTCTTAATATATAATAATATTATTTTAAATCAAAACATTTTATATCTAAGTTAATATTATATCTTATAACATTTGTAAAATATACATACATTTTCATTTTAAAATAGTGTTTCACTGTAGCAAAATGATTTTTACTGTAGCAAATAGTGGTTTTCGAAAACACTGTTGCTTTTCGGGTACTGTAGCAATTCGAAAATACTGTAGCAAATTAGTGTTTTAATTGTTCATCTTAAACGTTTTAGTTAACTTATCTAAATATCAATCGAATCAATAAACGAATGTTACTATCGTTTACTAAATAACTTAAAATTATATATATGTATATATCTTTATTTAATATACATAAATCAGTCTTTAAATACACACTGCAAGTTATTTATAATTAATTTTAATAATTAATATTCCAAATTATTGTATATATATATATATATATATATATATATATATATATATATTTACTAATAGATGTTCGTGAATCGTCGGTTAATAGTCAAAGGTTAACTGAATATATAACATTAGTTCAAAAATTTTGAGAATCAATATAACAGACTTTGCTTATCGACACATAATAATATAAATAATAATAATAATAATACAGAGATAGATATGAGTGTGTGTAAGAAGCCAGAAATCGACGAGCTTTATAAACATCTCCTGGCCATCCATCCCATGCGATCGCATGGGTTTGAAGGCCGTCATGCGATCGCATGGCCTTCTTTTTCCAGCTCACCTTGTTTTGTTTCTTTGTTTGTCGATATAATTTTATAATATATATATATTATATATATAATTTATATTAATTATATATATTATATTATATTCTCGTGTATAGGTGACTTGTAATTTTAGTTCCGATTACTTGTACGTTGTCACTTGACTTATGTCCCGGTTTTGGATTTTCGAACGTTACTTCGTATGTTTTAATAACTTTTACTTTACGTTTCGCGACGTGTACCTTTGTCAAAATATAGACTTACATTACCAAAAACTATATTACCCAAAGTGTATCTTGTACGTTCGAGTGTTTTGGTCATTTGCGTCTATAAATTAACGTCTTAATATATAATAATATTATTTTAAATCAAAACGTTTTATATCTAAGTTAATATTATATCTTATAACATTTGTAAAATATACATACATTTTCATTTTGAAATAGTGTTTTACTGTAGCAAAATAATTTTTACTCTAGAAAATAGTGATTTTCGAAAACACTGTAGCTTTTCGGGTACTGTAGCATTTCGAAAATACTGTAACAAATTAGTGTTTTACTTGTTCATCTTAAACGTTTTAGTTAACTTATCTAAATATCAATTGAATCAATAAATGAATGTTACTATCGTTTACTAAATAACTTGAAATTATATATGTATATATCTTTATTTAATATATATAATTCAGTCTTTAAATACACACTGAAAGTTATTTATAATTAATTTTAATAATTAATATTTCAACTTAATGTATATATATATATATATATATATATATATATATATATATATATATATATATATATATATATATATATATATATATATATATATATATATATATATATATATATATATATATCTATTTACAAATAGATGTTCGTGAATCGTCGGTCAATAGTCAAAGATTAACTGAATATATAACATTAGTTCAAAAATTTTGAGAATCAATATAACAGACTTTGCTTATCTTGTCGAAATCATATAAAGATTAAGTTTAAATTTGGTCAAAAATTTCCGGGTCGTCACAGCTAGCTTTCACGGGTCACTCAAATCACTCAAGTATTTAGGGTTCCCTATAGATCTAAGAAATGAATTCACTCATAGCCAGTCATGTTGCACCCATCGTCATAGGCTTGATAAAGACTCAAATCCTTGCCACTAATGTGAAAACGATAGTAACCATTGCTTCTAGGTCATTTGTCAATGATGGAAAGGGATTTTGGAGTGGTGGTGAAGTTGTTTTAAGGGGTGAGAAGTCTTAAGAGACTTTTATTCAAAATTTTGGAAAATTTAAGATAGATAGGAATGCTGATATTTTTGAGAAGCACTGTTGAACTATTCTTCCTTTTGGAGTGATAGGCATTCGCAGTCAAGTTCTTCTTCGGCGTTTCTCTTTATAAGTTCTGCTACTTTTTTCAGAATTTGAATTTTTTTTTATTTTTTTTGAGATTTGATCTCGAGAAAATTTTTGCAAGTAAACTTTTTTCAAGAACTTTGCCGTGATACTTGAGAAGTTTATAACATCAAGTTTTCGAAAGGGATCTCATTTTCTGGGTTTTTCAGGTGATAGTATAGATGATGTGGATGAGATGGTGTGGTAGAGGTAGCGGAGATGTGAAAGAGTTGTTTGAAAAATGGTTAGCTCTTCTGATTATAACCGAATCACATTTCGTTACTTGGAAATGTAGATCTAGAGCAAGTTCTAATTCCGAGCACAGGCATCGGCACTCACAACGGAAAATAGTGAAGCATCAAAGATGAATGCTGGTCTTATTTGGGTGCCTCACCATAATCAATTTAGGTCGATAATGCCTAGTCATGCAATGCTCTTTTAGAGATTCGGTTTGTCCTAACAAGATTTCCACCTTACTTAAGCCTTATTTTTATTTACAAACGTTTCAGGTTTTCAAAAATATTTTTTTGAAAAGGCTTTCTTTTGTTTAAAAATTTGTAATTTGGCTTAAGAACTAGAAATCTTCGTAATGGGTTATTTAAATAGAGCGTAAAAAGATTATACCAACATCCCACACTTAGACGAACATTGTCCTCAATGTTCCTAGGGTATCACACACTTAGAAGTTTTAGTTGAAGATTTGGGATTATTCGTCTAGTGTTTATTTGGGTTGGGATCCCACACTTAGTGATAGGCTATAACGCGGCATAATTTTAAAATCTGAGCTAGTAACGGGAAGAAAGGAGTACCCCCAGCAAACGTGGTTGTTTGTGAAGAAGTTGGCTGGCTTGAAAGTCTCGTCCCTTATTTATTGTACGGGTTGCCTCCCGAGAAGTGCTTTTGTTTAAGGTCGTTGGCTTGACCGTAGTGCTGCTTAAAAATTAGACATTCCCCTCTGGTAGTTGTAATCTTGGTCTTCTCGAGGGAATGTGAGTCTTGGTGGATAAATTCTGAGAAAATGTCGGACCAACAGTGGTAACAGATCCGGGACTTCTCTTGAAGATCTTCTGAAAGATAAGTAGTGTGCAGTCTCGGCTCGTGATAAGTCTTGAAGTCCGATGAGAATATGGTTCACGACCCTACTGGTTGATCCATGAATGTCAATCATAGAGACGGTGCTTGTGGTGATTATCTCTCTAATAGGATGCTCATTTCGAAGGTCTTTAAATAGTGTCAGAAACTGTATCTTTAGTATTTCAAATCTTTGAAATGTTGATCTCCACAGTAAGAGTCTGTAGCTTTCCACAGATTGGTCAGAAGGCGAAGCTGAAAAGAAGTGAAAAGCAATCCTTATCCGAGCATTAATGTCACCGTCTTTGAATATATCTCCTGACATCCAGCTTTAAATGTGAAACTTGGATCCGTGGATTCGTGGAAGATACGTGCTATCTGCTTTGTAACGTAGGTGGCAATGTTGACTCGGTCTGGTTCAAGATGAGAAAATGAATTGTTGCGTCTTACTTCTTCTGTGACTGCGTCTCGTAACTCTTTTATAATCAGATCAGCGTGGTGATCAATCGTTACGTAAATCACCAGCCTCTCTGGTGTGCTTTCGAAATTATCTCTTTCCAAGAGAGCGAAAAAGCTGTGAATATCCTCGATCATTTGCAAGTCAGAGTGATAAGTCGGGAGTCCGGTGGAAAGATCCATATGCTTCCGGATCAGAGTCGGTAATGCTCGTTGATTGACTGAGAACGAAAGTGCAGATCCGGCTAAGGCATTGTAGACCTTAGTGTAAATGATCTTCTAATCTCGACATAATATTGTCTCTAGAATAGTGCAAACTACTGAATTGTGCTCTCATTGCCTTTCTTCGTGGTAGATATGATCGTGAAGGGTATTGATAAAGTCTTGAATGCGCTCTTCTAGTATTTCAGCATTATTGTCTTCTCTTTGTAGATAGAGGTTGTATTCATTTTTGATGGCCATGATTGGTTCGGTTAAGCATAGCGTGAATTCAATTGTTGATTTACGGATGGCTTTGAGAATATCTTCAAATTTATTGGTGTCTTTGATGAAGGTTATCATATCGGTGTGTGTAGATATGACCGGAATCCGATCTGAAGAAGAGTCCGGCTCCTCCTGATCTGGTTCGGATGGAGAATATGAGTTATCCAGAATGTCTTCATGTTGCTCTTCCTCGTCATCATTGGTACAATAGTCATCTGAAGATTCGTCTGATGAACGGATTTCTTTAGTATTATGGTTCTTCACTTTGATACTTGTGGGATCAATTTCTATATCCTTAACCTCAACCTTATCAGTTTTCTTTTTGAAGCGAATGATTAAAATGTGATCTTTTGTCTCGAGCCTCATTAATTCTTCGTGACATTCTGGGCTTGGAGATGGTATCATCGCAGTTTCTTTTACGTCTTCCATTTCCCTTCCTCCTCAGGTTCTTCCTCTTCCTCTATTTCTTCACTGGGATCCTCCTCTTCCATTTCTGGGTCGTCGGCAGACTGTGATTCGACACCTATGTCGATATCTTCAGCTGGAGGTGGGGACTCATCATCAGAAGTGATCCGTCTGGTGAAAATACCAAACATCTCTACCTGTCCAGATCGGCAGGTCGGTCAATTTTGAAGGTGACGCTCTCCCCATGTGATCGTAGGATCAAGGTTTGATTGTACACGTCAATGACAGTCCTAGCCGAATTCATGAAAGGTCTTCCTAACACTATTGGTGTGTGTAGGTCTTCCTGAATGTCCATTACTACGAAATCCGTAGGGTACAAGAATTTGTCGACTTTCACCAAGACGTTCTCAACTATACCCTTAGGATATCGGATTGTACGATCAGCAAGTTGGATTGTCATTTTAGTTGATGACAAGTCTCCTAACTCTAATCTCTTATAGAGAGAGTAGGTGATTAAGTTGATAATTGCTCCTAAATCTGCAAGTGCATGAATGGTTTCAGATTGGTAGATTGAACACGGGAAAATGAATCGGCCCGTATCTCCTTGTTTCTACGGTAGAGAGTTTCTGAATACTGCTGAGTATTCTTCAGTCAGCAAAATTTTGTTAGAATCTGGTATCCTTTCCTTTTCAGAGAGAAGCCTTCGGATATATTTCTTTTGGTTGGGAACTTTGGATACGGTGTCCGGGAATCTTCCATCGAGTTTGAAGGAATCAAGCTTGGATGGTTCCTCCTGTAGCCTTCCATGGTAGGGAACACGCACTGGAGTTGCAGTGGACAACTTTTGAGTATATGTCGATTTGTTCTTGAGACTAGCTGACCTTCTCCGCGGTTCTTCCTCTGGAATTACGAAATCCATTTTCTTAGCTTCTTCTATGTGGGGATTTTGGATAGTATTACTATGTAACCTTCCTTGTGGTCGGGTTTCAAGGTGTTTTGATAACTGTCCGAGCTGTGTTTCTAGACTTTTGAGCAAAGCCAATTGATTTCTCATTAGTATCTCCGTGTGCTCATATCCAGATGCAGTTCTCTGATTTAGCTGTTGTTGTCCTTGGATAAACTGTGTCAACTGATCATCAGCTCCGAGAGTAGGGTTGGTTACTTTTGTAATCTGGGTGGTTGGGGAATTTTCCTCAGCTGGTGGACTAGTGATTAAAAGTGGTTGATCGTAGGTCAATTGAGACTGTTGAGGTGGATAAGGTGGGTAACGAAGCGAACAGGTTGGTTGCTTCTTTGGAATTGGTTAACCCTAGGTTGTTGATTGAATCCTGGATTTAATTGACGAGCTGGGTATTGAACGTAACAGACTGAACCGTCAGGGTTCTCGTACTCAACTTGATATTCTTCAGTGGGTTGCGGGTTGGTAAAATTAACACAGGCCTGGACCTAGTTAACCTGCTGCGGCTGCGTCTTCAATTCTCTGAGTTGTTTTGCAAGAGACTCCATCTTGTTCGTGAGAGATTTGATGGCCTCCGTTTGATTATTGAATGCGGAGAGTGGTGCAGATGATGAAGTTGTTCCACCACTGTTCCAGTTATGATGATGCATAGTCATGTTCTCTAGCAACTCCCATGTTTCATCTGCGGTTTGGTTCATCAGATTTCCTTGAGCGGCGGCAACGATCATCGTCCTATGATTTACCGTAAGACCATTGTAGAAAGTGCAGATTTGGGCTGACCGTTCTAACTGGTGATTAGGGCATTTCTTCAGCAGGGTTTTAAATAGCCCCCATACAGTGTAAAGAGATTCATCATAACTTTGTTTAAAGTTAATGATGTCATTCTTGAGTTTGGTTTGTTTAGAAGGAGAGAAATATTTGGTTAGGAATTTAGTAGCCATCTCCGTCCATGACGTAATGGAATGTTTTTCCAATCCTTCAAACCATGTTTGTGCATGATGAGTGAGAGAATATGGGAACAAGTATAGTCGAACTATATCTTGTCCTATCCCTGGCTATTTGTAGGAGTTGGAAAAAGAAATGAATTTGTCAAGGTAAGAATTGACAGCCATTTTGGATGAGCTGTATAATGTGATGTTTTAACTCGAACGAGTGTCCTTGAATCTCTGGGAATCTGATCGGTCCTCCTCGACCTTCAACCGAGGGTTTAGTGTTTTCTGCTAAAGTAACGCGTAACGCCATTTTTTTTTTATTCGTGCTTCCTTGCGTTCTTTAGAGATTATTGCGTCTGGATCAGGTACGAAAAACAACGGCCCTGGTCTAGATCGGGTTCGGGTCATACAATGGGATGAAGGGATCAGCAGGATGAAGGGATCAGCAGGATACATCACAAGCCGTTTACGGGCGGTAACCCTACGACGCCGACCAAATGCGTCAGTGAATGCTCGACCTCCGTTGATCCCTGGAATAATGGTGCCATCGAAGCGGTACCGCTTCTTCGGCGGGGTGGAGGGTGGCTGAACAGGTGCATCAGGGTCCTCTTCGTCGGAGTCATCATCACTCGAGTCGTCTGTGGATGGGTCATCGGATGAAGAATCATCAAAATCCTGCGGTGGTGGCTGCACGGGTGGCTGAACTGGCTCTCCTCAGGCGGCCATCATCTCTCGGTATCTGGCGGGTCCGATCGGAATGAGACGTCCATCAGGGGCGCGTCGGCACCAATGGCGATACCGGTTACGGAATGGACCTTCCCCGAATTCCGCGGGAATCACAATCTCACCGGAGCGGGGCTGTGACACCGAGGGTCCGGGGGCAGATGGAGCTGGAATCTCTGGAGGGTCCTGGGTTCCGTCTACAGTAACCACTGGAGCCGGTGTATGGCTGCTAGCTCCGGAAGATGAAGCACCGGGGTCACTTGTAGGTAACGAGATCGATGTGTCGGCAGCAGCAGTAGGTGTGGTGGCTGACGAGTCTGAACTGCCCAAAATGATAGCATGTGGAATATCCGACATATGAACAAGGAAAAATAAATTTTCCATGTCAGTAAGTCATAAAGCAAGCACGTATTATGCCAACAGTCTAAATCATGTATAACGGTAAATAGCATGGCAATAACAGTAAGTCGTACAGAAGTAGCATGCAATCGAAAGCAGATAATAGCATGCAGTAGTGAAATCATGTAATAGCATACGGCATATAACAGTAACAGTAAGCAGCAGCATGCAGTAAGTTCAGCGGAAACAAGTAAACTAGCAAGTTG
Organism: Rutidosis leptorrhynchoides; assembly: GCF_046630445.1. Taxonomy (NCBI): domain Eukaryota; kingdom Viridiplantae; phylum Streptophyta; class Magnoliopsida; order Asterales; family Asteraceae; genus Rutidosis; species Rutidosis leptorrhynchoides. Next base: position 666,989,095 of record NC_092334.1, read on the forward strand.
TAGATTAGTCCTATTAGTGAATCCTACTCGGGTCGGTCTTAGACTCACTAATGCAACCTAATTCCCTACAACCAATGCTCTGATACCAAATGTGACGCCCCGTACTAAATCATCATGTACGGAACATCAACAACAGGATCATTACAAGGTCAAACACTATATGCGTTTTCAAAACAAGTTTGCATTCATGATAAAAGGTGACGTCATAACCAACGTCAAATGTTTTACAATCAAAAGTATGCTTCAATGAACAGAAGTAAATATAATAGTGCATGACCCTTAGGTCGTTACAAATCATAGTTTCCAAAGTATTAAAGTTATGAATGCAAGATAAACAGTTCATGCAATGACATCTCTAAAGCAGCGGGTGTCTACAGCAAGACTAGTACACAGCGGAAGCAACCTTAAGCACCTGAGAAAAACATGCTTAAAAATGTCAACACAAAGTTTGGTGAGCTATAGTTTAAGTATAACAGTATGTAAGGTAGGCCACGAGTTTTTAGTGCTACAAAGAGCGTTTCAAAACAGTATGATAAAGTATATGTTAACCGTGGGCACTTGGTAACTAACTTAACGTTTATACCCCCTGAAAGTACACTTGGCGAGTGCGTATGTATACGAAGTATTAAACACTCGTTAAATGCTAGCACGACTAGCCCGAGTGGGGATGTCAAACCCTATGGATCCATATCTAAGATTCGCGTTCACCGGTTCAAAAACCAATGACTAAACGTTACCGAGCTAAAGGGAAAATTTATGCCGTTGTATAACCTACACATATATAAGTTTAAGTACTCGTGCCTAGTATGTAAAACATAAAATGTGCATGGATTCTCAGTTCCCAAAATAGTTAAAGTAAAAAGGGATGCTATAACTCACAGTGATAAAGTAGCGATAAAGTCGAGTCGGGAAATAAGCAAGTACGTAGGTCTGGAATGTCCTCAACCTAAGTCAAATAGTACTAAGTCAGTAAATTGTCCGAATAGGTTTAAAAGTATGTAAATAAGGTCTTAAGGGTCATCATCATTCATCATCAAACAAAAGGTGTAAAGTAAGTTTCGTTCATGAAAATAGTTTAAAACAAAGGCTGAGTTCGGTCAGTCACCACGGCCTCAATACCTACTGAAATAAGGTGATACCAGTGGCCATGGCTCCGTATATGAGTCCTTTAGTTGTGGTAAAAATCCCAGAAGCAAACTCGTCTTCGTTTGACCGTGGCGACGGTCTAAGTGCGAGTAGGTCAGAATTTTCAGCACAACGTTAAAAGACATAGTGACGATCGGAGGGCCATAAATCCTAAACCGTAACTCGGATTAAGACGAGTCCTATATGAAAAGTTATCTACTCAAACAGAGCTATCTGAAAATCATCTTTAAAGTAGCCCAGGTCATACTGATCAGACACAGAAACAGTAAAACAGTAGGTTCCGGGGGGGGGGGGGTTCTTGGTGTTCGATGCTTATCACGATTCTCATCCTTGATGCATATAGCTTCAAGTGTACAACTCGTTGATGTGTTTACATCATCTTAACCAAGTTTCACCATTATAACATTTGTGTAAGTCTAAGACATGTAGCACAACTCAATTAAGTGTTGTATGTAGTTCGATGAACCAAAGTTACATCAAAGTCTTAGATCCGACACATACATGAACTATAAAAGTAATATTAACCAAGTTTTGACTATTATGACACAAGTGTAGGTCTAAGACATGTAGCACAACTCACTTAAGAGTTGTATGAAGTTTGATGAACAAAAGTTACATCAAGGTCTTAGATCTAACACATACATGAACTTTAAAACTAATATTAAGTTACAACTTGAAAATAAACTTATAAAATCAAGATCTTAAGTTGTAGAACATAGTTCTTAGTTAGATCTTGAAGATCCTAGACCCAAAAGTCTAGATCTAACATAAGTGTACCAAGTTATAATTAAAGAAAGCTTACTTACATGTTCTTGAACTTTTAAAGTTAATTTTAGTTCAAGAAAGTATGAGATCAAGACTAACTTGTAATACTTGACCATTTAAACCAACAAACATGAAATTAAAGTACATAATATAAAGAAATAAACTAAGTAAACAAGTAATAATTTCATGTGTTTCATACTTTTAAAGATTCAAGCCTAAGTCTTGATCTTTAGAAAGTAAACTTTTAAGTTTACTTCATGAACACAAGTATGCTTTCAACACATGAACTTTAATCTTTTTAAAACAATAAGTGTAGAACATAACTAGAGAGTTTATGTTCTTGTATGTTCTTGTTAACACAAGATAAAAAGAAGAATTAAACTAGAGAGTTTGATTCTTGTACTAGTAAGTAATCAACAACAAGTAAGTAACAAATAATCAAAGACAAGTAACAAATTAACAACAAAGAATGATGATGATGCTTATGTTAGGCCACGGTTTTGGAGAGGAGAAAAGGAAGAACATTTAGTTTTGTTACTTACAATTTGAGAGAGAAATGAGAGAAAGAAGGTTGCAAGTTTGAAGTGCGTGTGTAATTGTGAGAGGATGCAAGTAGAAGTAATACAAAAAATGAAATGAAAACTCCTCTCTTGGCCTACAAAGGCCGACAGTTTGGCCATGCATGGGGGGAAGAGGAATACACACTAGTCTCATGCAAGTAAAGGTCATAAAAGTTGGTTATTAGGTGTATTGTTATGGGAATGAGTTGTAACTAGATTCCAAGTGTAACTTAATCCATCTAGTTTAATTTTAAGTAATACTTACATGTAGTAATGGGCTAATAAGTCCACTAAGGGAGTAGGGTGGGCTCTTTAAGTCCACTAACATTAATTAAAGCCCAAGTCCAAGTATTTAACAACTAAATCCAAATAAAGCCCAAGTAATTAACTAATAACCTTAGTTAATTAAAATGATTAATAAAATCAATCGTGAATGTAAATAATATTCTAAAAATATTATTCGTGAAAGTTTCGTGTGTCACAAAGACGTTTCGGGCAATTAAAGTCAAGTACGGGTAATCATGGCAACATGTAAATGTAATAACATACATTCGTTTAATCACAAGTATTAATAATAATTATTAATAAATAAACGTTGGAAAATCCAGGGTCGTTACATTACCCACCTGTTAAAGAAAATTTCGTCTCAAAATTTTAAGATGAGGTAGATGGAGGAGTCGGGAAAAGGTGAGGATACTTCTGCATCATTTGATCCTCTCGCTCCCAAGTAAACTCAGGTCCTCGTTTGGCATTCCATCGTACTCGAACGATCAGAATCTTGTTGCGTTTCAAAGTTTTGATCTCTCGATCCATAATTTTAACAGGTTCTTCCACAAAGTAGAGTTTGTCATCAATTGTAAGTTCTTCAAGTGGTATGATAAGTTCGGGTGCAGCAAGACACTTTTTCAAGTTTGACACGTGGAAGGTAGGATGAACTGAGCTCAATTGTGCTGGTAGATCCAAACGGTATGCAACGGGTCCAACACGTTCCAAGATTTCAAAAGGACCAATGTATCGTGGGTTTAACTTTCCACGTTTTCTAAAATGGATTACACCTTTCCAAGGTGCAACCTTCAACATTACATGGTCGCCCACGTTGAATTCAAAGTCTTTATGTTTAAGATCGTCATAACTCTTCTGACGATCGCGGGCAGTCTTAAGTCTAGCTTGAATTTGAGCAATCTTTTCCGTTGTTTCATGGACTACCTCGGGTCCGGTGATTTGATTTTCGCCTACTTCGGCTCAACAAATAGAAGATCGGCACTTGCGGCCATACAGCGCTTCAAAAGGTGCGGCATTAATGCTAGAGTGATAACTGTTGTTGTAAGAAAATTCGGCGAGTGGCAAATGCCTTTCCCAATCCTTTCCGAAATCAATGACACATGCACGCAACATGTCTTCCAATGTCCGAATCGTTCGTTCACTTTGCCCGTCGGTATGTGGGTGATAATCAGTACTCATATCGAGACGGGTTCCCGTGGCTTCTTGTAAAGAACGCCAAAATCTAGAAGAAAAATGGGGATCGCGATCTGAGATGATCGATAAAGGTACACCATGACGAGATACAACCTCTTTGATGTATAATTGAGCGAGTCTCTCCATCGTATCCATTTCCTTCATAGCCAAGAAATATGCAGATTTAGTAAGGCGGTCAACAATAACCCAAATAGTATCGTATCCGCCCACCGTCTTTGGTAGCTTGGTGATGAAATCCATTGTTATCCTTTCCCACTTCCATTGCGGGATTTCTGGCTGTTGAAGTAACCCAGAAGGTCTCTGATGCTTGGCCTTAACTTTCGAGCAAGTTAAACACTTACCAACATAGGTTGCAACGTCTTTATTAAGATTCGGCCACCAATACTGTTCTTTAAGGTCGTGGTACATCTTGCCCGCTCCAGGATGAATCGAATATCTTGATTTATGTGCTTCATCAAGTATAAGGTTCCGTAGATCTCCATAAAGAGGTACCCAAATTCTTCCGGCATAACATCGGAGTCCAGACTCCCTAACCTCGAATCGAGAGACAAGAATGTTCAAAAGTTCGTGAGATATATTCTCCTCCTTGAGAGCCTCATCTTGGGCTACTCAGATCTGACTGTTGAGATTCGAATGAATGGTGATGTTCAGAGCCCTAACACAAAGAGGTGCCGTCCTCTCCTTTCGGCTTAAAGCGTCAGCTACAACATTGGCCTTGCCAGTGTGAAAGCGAAGTTCACAATCGTAGTCGTTTAGCGTCTCGATCCATCGACGCTGTCTCATATTCAGTTGCTTCTGATCGAAGATGTGCTGGAGGCTCTTGTGGTCGGTGAAGATAGTGCTCTTAGTTCCATACAAATAGTGTCTCCACAATTTGAGCGCAAAGACAACGGCTCCAAGTTCGAGATCGTGAGTAGTGTAGTTCCATTCGTGAATCTTCAGTTGATGAGAAGCATAGGTAATAACCTTTGATCGTTGCATCAGTACACAACCAAAACCACTTTTCGATGCATCGCAATAAACAACAAAGTCGTCACTGCCCTAAGGGAGTGATAAGATATGTGCGGTGGTTAACTTCATCTTCAAAGTTTGAAATGCTGATTCGTGCGCGGGTTCCAAAATGAACTTCTTTCCTTTGTGAGTCAGTGCGGTCAAAGGACGCGCGATCAGAGAAAATCCTTCAATAAACCTTTGATAGTAACCGGCGAGACCTAGGAATTGGCGAATATGCGTCGGAGTAGTGGGGGTCTCCCACTTGCTAATAGCTTCAATCTTGGTGGGATCAACTTTGATACCCTGGTCGCTCATAACATGACCCAGAAATTGAACTTCCTTCAACCAAAATTCACACTTGGAGAATTTGGCGTAAAGTTGCTCTTGTCTCAAGAGTTCAAGTACTAGTCGGAGGTGTTACTCATGTTCTTCTTCACTCTTAGAGTAGAAGAGGATATCATCTATGAAGACGATAACAAACTTATCCAGGTATGGCTTGCAGACACGATTCATGAGGTCCATAAATACGGCAGGTGCATTTGTCAAACCGAATGGCATCACGAGAAACTCATAATGACCATAACGGGTTCTGAATGCAGTTTTCATCACGTCACTTTCCTTCACCCTTAACTTGTGATAACCGGATCTCAAATTGATCTTAGAGTAAACACTCAATCCTTGTAGTTGGTCAAAAAGATCGTCAATTCGTGGAAGAGGATACCGATTCTTGATCGTCAATTTGTTGAGTTCACGGTAGTCGATACACATACGGAAGGATCCATCCTTCTTCTTCACAAATAAAACAGGTGCCCCAAGGCAAGAAACTTGGTTGGATAAACCCTCGATCTAACAGCTCTTGTAGTTGACTCTGTAATTCTTGCATCTCGAAAGGTGCGAGTCTATAAGGTGCGCGAGCTACAGGTGCAGCTCCTGGCACTAAGTCGATCTGAAACTCTACTGCTCTCGGCGGCGGTAATCCAGGTAATTCTTCAGGAAAGACATCGGAGAATTCGTTCACAATTCGAACGTCGTTCACACTCTTCACCTCGGTTTCTACCATTTTCACATGTGCTAGGACAGCAAGACGTCCCTTCTTCATGATCTTTTGTGCTTTTACGCAACTAATGAGGTTCAGCTTCGAGGTACATCTCTATCCATAGATGATCAGTGGCTTACCGTGTCCTTGTGGTATACGAAGAGCTTTGTCTCCACAGATAATGTCGGCTCTTACCTTGCTCAACCAATCCATACCAACAATCACGTCAAAACTTCCCAATTTGATGGGTATCAAATCAATTTCGAAATCTGCACCAGCTATGTTAATAATAGCTCCTCGACTAATATGGTCAACTTTCTCAAGTTTTCCATTGGCTACCTCTACAAGCATACTTTCCTTTAAAGGGACTAATGACCAATTAATCTTATCGTAAAAATGTATACATACATAACTTCTATCGGCACCAGTATCAAATAGGACAGAAGCTAAAAGATTGTTGATAGTGAATATACCTGTCACCAAGTCGGGATTCTCGCGTGCATCCCTTGCATTAACGTTGAAAGCTCTACCACGGGGTGGTCCGCCGTCTTTTCTTTTGTTGGGCCACGCATTTCTGAAATGGCCCGTCTGTCCACATTCGTAGCACTTTTTCGGTCCATTGGTGTTCGGCTTCCCATTCAAAGTGGTGGCCTTGCAGTCTTTCCCGATATGCCCAGTCCATTGGCACTTTTCGCAAACAACATTACAATACCCAGTATGGTGCTTGTAGCACCGCTTGCATTGTGGTAAGGTTCCTTTGTAGTTCAAGTTTGAGTTCCCACCGTTGTTGTTTCCTTTAAAACCCTCATGTCGCTTCGTCGGGTTTTGATCATAGGTCCTTCCCCTGTTGTTATCCCATTTGCGCTTCTCACTAGTACCCGCTTCAGACTTAGACTTCTCCGGTTCATCGATGATGATTTGATTCATTAAAGTATGCGCCATGCGCATCGCCTCCGGGACATTGGGTGGTTTGGACGAGGTGACGTTTCCCTTAATGCTCTTAGGAAGTCCCCAGAAGTACCTTTCCATACGCTTGAATTCCGGGGTAACCATGGTAGGACACATCAGGGCTAGTTCCAAAAATCTCCGGTTGTAGCTATCAAGGTAATTCCCAACGGCCTTTAACTGCATGAATTCCATCTCCATCTTCTAGATTTCGGTCCTAGGGCAATATTCCTCAATCAGGGCCCCTTTGAATTCCTCCCATGGGGTAGCAAATGCCTCATCAATACCTTTCGCTTGAGCTAACGTGTTCTACCATGTTAGTGCGCCGTCAGATAGCGTGCACGAAGCAAACTTGGTCTTATTCTCCTCTGAACAGTTACTGACTCGAAACACAGATTTTAACTTCTCGAACCATCTAGTGAGACCAACCACCCCCTCTGTTCCACTGAAGTTATGAGGTTTACAGCTCTGAAACTCTTTGTATGTGCACCCATTACGAATGGGTTGAATAACCGGTGGCGGAGGCGGTGGATCTTGGGGTTGCATTTCCGCAATGGCTGCGACTACCCTTTCGGAAATCATCTCCTCGATTTGGGCTGCGGTAGGTGTTGATGTTGATCGTCCGTTGGCCATGGTGTTCTAAACAAAATTTTTGACTAAAGTCAAAATCCAGTATTCAAATAGTAATAATACAGTATATAGTAACCAACATGGAGTCAACACATCACATGTTTATTAAGTAATGCAATCCAGGTACAAATACCACATAATCATACAGTAACGTAAATAGAACATCGTGCAAGAATTAAATAGTGCAAGTTTCCATTCATTAATAATAATAAGTTGCATACATCAGTATAAGTTCGTACAATACATAAGTGAAACATAAAACTACAACTAGATTACATAATGAAATCTACTACAAAAGTCCTATGGTGAAGGTGGGTGTAGGATGTCCAATACGTGGGAAATCTGGTCCTCGAGCTCAGTTACCCGAGCACGGAGGATCTCCACCTCCCTCATCAGTTCCTCGACCGAGGGGGGGAGGGTGGGGCAGGTGGTGCTGTCGGTACGGTTAGTAATGGTGGAGCTGGTGGTGCAGACGGTCCGGCTCCGGAAGTAGAGGCTGCGAGGTGGTAAGGCTTACGGATGAAGGGATCAGCAGGATACGGCACAAGCCATTTACGGGCGGTAACCCTACGACGCCGACCAAATGCGTCAGTGAATGCTCGACCTCCGTTGATCCACGGAATAATGGTGCCATCGAAGCGGTACCGCTTCTTTGGCGGGGTGGATGGTGGCTGAACAGGTGCATCAGGGTCCTCTTCGTCGGAGTCATCATCACTCGAGTCGTCTGTGGATGGGTCATCGGATGAAGAATCATCAGAATCATGCGGTGGTGGCTGCACGGGTGGCTGAACTGGCTCTCCTCCGGCGGCCATCATCTCTCGGTATCTGGTGGGTCCGATCGGAATGAGACATCCATCAGGGGCGCGTCGGTACCAATGGCGATACCGGTTACGGAATGGACCTTCCCCGAATTCCGCGAGAATCACAATCTCACCGGAGCGGGGCTATGACACTGGGGGTCCGGGGGCAGATGGAGCTGGAATCTCTGGAGGGTCCTGGGTTCCGTCTACAGTAACCACTGGAGCCGGTGTATGGCTGATAGCTCCGAAAGATGAAGCGCCGGGATCACTCGTAGGTAACGAGATCGATGTGTCGGCAGCAGCAGTAGGTGTGGTGGCTGACGAGTCTGAACTGCCCAAAATGATAGCAGGTGGAATATCCGACATCTGAGCAAGGAAAAATAAATTTTCCATGTTAGTAAGTCATAAAGCAAGCACGTATTAGGCCAACAGTCTAAATCATGTATAACGGTAAATAGCATGGCAATAACAGTAAGTCGTACAGAAGTAGCATGCAATCGAAAGCAGATAATAGCATGCAGTAGTGAAATCATGTAATAGCATACGGCATATAGAAGTAACAGTAAGTAGCAGCATGCAGTAAGTTCAGCGGAAACAAGTAAACTAGCAAGTTGTAGATTAGTCCTATTAGTGAATCCTACTCGGGTCGGTCTTAGACTCACTAATGCAACCTAATTCCCTACAACCAATGCTCTGATACCAAATGTGACGCTCCGTACTAAATCATCATGTACGGAACATCAACAACAGGATCATTACAAGGTCGAACACTATATGCGTTTTCAAAACAAGTTTGCATTCATGATAAAAGGTGACGTCATAACCAACGTCAAATGTTTTACAATCAAAAGTATGCTTCAATGAATAGAAGCAAATATAATAGTGCGTGACCCTTATGTCATTACAAATCATAGTTTCCAAAGTATTAAAGTTATGAATGCAAGATAAACAGTTCATGCAATGACATCTCTAAAGCAGCGGGTGTCTACAGCAAGTCTAGTACACAGCGGAAGCAACCTTAAGCACCTGAGAAAAACATGCTTAAAAACATCAACACAAAGGTTGGTGAGCTATAGTTTAAGTATAACAGTATGTAAGGTAGGCCACGAGATTTCAGTACTACAAAGAGCGTTTCAAAACAGTATGATAAAGTATATGTTAACCGTGGGCACTTGGTAACTAACTTAACGTTTATACCCCCTGAAAGTACACTTGGCGAGTGCGTATGTATACAAAGTATTAAACACTCATTAAATGTTAGTGCGACTAGCCCGAGTGGGGATGTCAAACCCTATGGATCCATATCTAAGATTCGCGTTCACCGGTTCTAAAACCAATGACTAAACGTTACCGAGCTAAAGGGAAAATTTATGTCGTTGTATAACCCACACATATATAAGTTTAAGTACTCGTGCCTAGTATGTAAAACGTAAAATGCGCATGTATTCTCAGTTCCCAAAATAGTTAAAGTAAAAAGGGATGCTATAACTCACAATGATAAAGTAGCGGTAAAGTCGAGTCGGGAAATAAGCAAGTACGTAGGTCCGGAAAGTCCTCAACCTAAGTCAAATAGTACTAAGTCAGTAAATCATCCGAATAGGTTTAAAAGTATGTAAATAAGGTCTTAAGGGTCATCATCATTCATCATCAAACAAAAGGTGTAAAGTAAGTTTCGTTCATGAAAGTAGTTTAAAACAAAGGCTGAGTTCGGTCAGTCACCACGGCCTCAATACCTACTGAAATAAGGTGAGACCAGTGGCCATGGCTCCGTATATGAGTCCTTTAGTTGTGGTAAAAATCCCAGAAGCAAAATCATCTTCGTTTGACCGTGGCGACGGTCTAAGTGCGAGTAGGTCAGGATTTTCAGCACAACGTTAAAAGACATAGTGACGATCGGAGGGCCATAAATCCTAAACCGTAACTCGGATTAAGACGAGTCCTATATGAAAAGTTATCTACTCGAACAGAGATATCTGAAAATCATCTTTACAGTAGCCCAGGTCGTACTGATCAGACACAGAAACAGTAAAACAGTAGGTTCCGGGGGGTTCTTGGTGTTCGATGCTTATCACGATTCTCATCCTAGATGCATATAGCTTCAAGTGTACAACTCGTTGATGTGTTTACATCATCTTAACCAAGGTTTCACCATCATAACATTTGTGTAAGTCTAAGACATGTAGCACAACTCAATTAAGTGTTGTATGTAGTTCGATGAACCAAAGTTACATCAAAGTCTTAGATCCGACACATACATGAACTATAAAAGTAATATTAACCAAATTTTAACTATTATGACACAAGTGTAGGTCTAAGACATGTAGCACAACTCAACTAAGAGTTGTATGAAGTTTGATGAACCAAAATTACATCAAGGTCTTAGATCTAACACATACATGAACTTTAAAACTAATATTAAGTTACAACTTGAAAATAAACTTATAAAATCAAGATCTTAAGTTGTAGAACATAGTTCTTAGTTAGATCTTGAAGATCCTAGACTCAAAAGTCTAGATCTAACATAAGTGTACCAAGTTATAATTAAAGAAAGCTTACTTACATGTTCTTGAACTTTTAAAGTTAATTTTAGTTCAAGAAAGTATGAGATCAAGACTAACTTGTAATACTTGACCATTTAAACCAACAAACATGAAATTAAAGTACATAATATAAAGAAATAAACTAAGTAAACAAGTAATAAGTTCATGTGTTTCATACTTTTAAAGATTCAAGCCTAAGTCTTGATCTTTAGAAAGTAAACTTTTAAGTTTACTTCATGAACACAAGTATGCTTTCAACACATGAACTTTAATCTTTTTAAAACAATAAGTGTAGAGCATAACTAGAGAGTTTATGTTCTTGTATGTTCTTGTTAACACAAGATAAAAAGAAGAATTAAACTAGAGAGTTTGATTCTTGTACTAGTAAGTAATCAACAACAAGTAAGTAACAAATAATCAAAGACAAGTAACAAATTAACAACAAAGAATGATGATGATGCTTATGTTAGGCTACAGTTTTGGAGAGGAGAAAAGGAAGAACATTTAGTTTTGTTACTTACAATTTGAGAGAGAAATGAGAGAAAGAAGGTTGCAAGTTTGAAGTGTGTGTGTAATTGTGAGAGGATGCAAGTAGAAGTAATACAAAAAATGAAATGAAAACTCCTCTCTTGGCCTACAAAGGCCGACGGTTTGGCCATGCATGGGGGGAAGAGGAATACACACTAGTCTCATGCAAGTAAAGGTCATAAAAGTTGGTTATTAGGTGTATTGTTATGGGAATGAGTTGTAACTAGATTCCAAGTGTAACTTAATCCATCTAGTTTAATTTTAAGTAATACTTACATGTAGTAATGGGCTAATAAGTCCACTAAGGGAGTAGGGTGGGCTCTTTAAGTCCACTAACATTAATTAAAGCCCAAGTCCAAGTATTTAACAACTAAATCCAAATAAAGCCCAAGTAATTAACTAATAACCTTAGTTAATTAAAATGATTAATAAAATCAATCATGAATGTAAATAATATTCTAAAAATATTATTCGTGAAAGTTTCGTTGGTCACAAAGACGTTTCGGGCAATTAAAGTCAAGTACGGGAAATCATGGCAACATGTAAATGTAATAACATACATTCGTTTAATCACAAGTATTAATAATAATTATTAATAAATAAACGTTGGAAAATCCAGGGTCGTTACACAAGTGCATGTTATGACTTCGTCAGTTACTTTGCCGAGATTATGGAATGTTGGCTCATAGATAGGCAGCGACCTTGTATTCATCACACTAGTCCTAAACGCCCCTGTCATAAGACATGTCACTGGGTAATTAGATAGGCTTGAAGATTCTGAATAGACAGCAACGTCCCTTACCCCCGAAGCCCGAGCAGTCTGACTACAGGCATACACGTTCAGACGGCTCGTCCAATTGAGCGACTCGGTTGGGTGACGTATTAACATTCCACAATGGTCTAAACTTTCTTAAGCATAATGGGATACATGGCTTTCCATATTCGAGAGACATGATGTGCCTCGATGCTTTCGTTAATGATTGGTTTTAAAAGATAGTTAGGCCCTTAAAAAGAGTTCAACCATAAAGAACACCATGGCCAAGTCTAGTAACTTCCATGAACACGTTCGGTTATCCTAACGGTCTAATCCTTTATGTGTTCAAACAAACAGTTCCTTAATTAACCAAGAATCCCTCAAGCAGGGTGCAATGCTTGAGACCGAGTTATGGTGAAGTGTACTAGTCAGCACTAACCGTGTTCCATGGCCTTACTTAGCAGAGGTACAGCTTACAACAACCATTGTGCTTCAGCGTGCATGTACGAAGTTTATATGCTTGGTGACTACACTAGCATGGTTTAGGACCGACAATGTACTAGGGGTCTAGTTAGATGTTTCACTACGAAAGAGTCCTTAGTCGAAGTCCAAGGCTCGGTGGACTTACTACAACCGGTGTGCCTCAGTCAAACTCTCGTTGTATCCGATAGACTTCTCTTACCAAGGGGTGACACAGATAGTGTACTCTGAATCGGGGTTCGCGACTTCCCAATAACAGAGCCAACAACTACGTTCTATTAGTTGGAAAAACGATTGAGTTCAAAGCATAATCGAAAAGAATTTTGACAACATACAAAAGCCATAATATAATTTTGGCATTATAACTGCCTACATCATAACATACACTAAAGATAACTACTCGCTAATCATGGCAATAGTATCATAAGGCATAATTATGAAAGACGTTATATAAAGACAAAGGATAAAGTACCAGTAGATTAAACGAGTTCTGAATACAAAAGTGACAACTTCAAACTCCAGACCGCTCCTAATACAATCTTCGGCGTTCTTCTCCAGGTACTAGGTTTTCCGCATGGAGTAAGACCTTGAGAGCATGACTAATATTGTACAAGAGAGAGAAAGAAGTGAATTGAAGTGTGTATTGGAATGAATGACAAAGACCCTTTAAATAGACTTGAAATTTTCCTGCAAACGGCTGGCAGGCCGTTTGGCAGGCCGTTTGCAGGGGCCATTTGCCAAACCAGCCCGTTTGCAGGGGCCGTTTGATCTGGGCGTGTGTTAGGCCATTTTCAAGCCAGGCAGGCCGTTTGGCTTGCTGATTTTTTGGATCGTAACTTGATTTCTTGTCTTTCACTGTTTTCGCTCTAGAATCTTCATTTTAGCTCCAATTTACTTGATTCTTCTTGCACCGTCTTCGTAATCACTTGTTCTTCAATTTTAACCAACAAAGCGGGTATTTTTGGGATAAAGTTTTGAACTTTATTGCTTTTGGGCCTTAATACCGAGGTGAAAACGTGACTTTTTAGCCGATATCAATTGGTGAGGAGGCGAAGAAGTCCTCTAATGTTGTTTCAGGTACTTTTCTGGATCACTTTAAGCCTGCAAGAGTACTTTTTGATTCTGATGCGAATATGTCCTTTATTTTTTTGAAGTATGCTGATAGATTGAATAGACCATTAGACAAGTTATAGTCTCCGTTTGAAGTCGAAATAGCGAATAGCAAAACTATACTAGTGGTTAGTGTGTAAAAAATTTGTGAAATTGAATTTGGTTCAGAAAGCTTATAGATTGATTTGATATCCATGGCTTTGGGTGAATTTGATATTGTCAACGGTATGAATTGGCTCAGTCACCATGAAGCCGATATCCTATGTCATGACTAAATTATGAAGGTGAAGGTTCGAAGTAGGGGAGTGATAGTTATTCATGGTGAAGCTCAAAGGCAACTCATGTCTATTCGCACATATGCAAGGGCGAGATGACTACTTAATAGTGGATGTGTGGCTATCCTATCGTATGTTGTTGATACTCAAGAGGAAACATCGTCGATCAAAAGTATTCATGTAGTATGCGATTTGAAGACGTGTTTCCTGATGAATTTCCAGGTGTCCGGGGCTACCCCCATTGCTAAGATACCCTATCATCTAACACCAACCGAAATGAGGGAGTTGTTGAATCAAACCCAAGAATTGTTAGAAAAGGGTTTTATCTGACCGAATAGCTCGCCTTGGGGTGCTCCGGTTTTGATTATGAAAAAGAAGGACAATAGAATATGAATGTGTATTGATTACTTCAATTTGATTAGATTGGCGATCAAACATCATTATCCTTTGCCTCAGATTGAAGATTTATTTGATCAACTCCAAGGAGCGTGTTACTTTTCTAAGATTAATTTATAATCTGTTTATCACCAACTGCGGATCCGTTATTTAGATATTGAGAAGACGGTATTCTAAACTCGATATGGGCATTTCGAATTTGTGGTGATGCCCTTTGGTCTTAGGAATGTGCCCGCTACATTTATGGAACATATGAATTGGGTGTGCCAACCTATGTTGGATAAGTTGGTGATTGTGTTCATTTATGATATACTCGTTTATTCTAAGAATATGAAGAAACATGAACACCATTTGCGTGAGGTATTGAAGATGTTGTGGAAGGAGAAGTTGTATGCTAAATTCTCCAAATGTGAATTTTGATAAAGGAAAGTGCAATTCCTTGGTCATATTGTTAATAAATAGGGGATTCAAGTGGATCCGAGGAAGATAGAGGTGAGAGAAAGTTGTAAACGACCGACTACACCTACGAAAATTCGCAGTTTTCTCGGATTGGCCGTTTATTATCGTCGATTTATTCAAGACTTCTATAAAATTGCTTCTCCATGATTAAATTGACAAGGAAGAATGTGAAAACTCTAAACCGTTCAGGTTAAAAACTCAATCTAAACCCTAAGCCCTAATTTCTAAACCCTAAAAAAACGCTCGAAGAAATAACATTCATCACGATGAATGTTCTTTCTTCGAACGTTTTCTAGGTCAAAATAATAACATTTATCACAACATGCCTTTTTTAAATGTTCATATTTTCACCTAATCTTAATGTTTGTAAAACAAAAATATAAAAAAGAAAAAAATTACTTCCCCCTTCCCCTACATGTTACTTCCCACTGGATTATATATATATATATATATATATATATATATATATATATATATATATATATATATATATATATATATATATATATATATATATATATATATATATATATATATGTAGTGACCCGAACTTTTCCATGTTTATATATATTAATTATTATTGATATTTACATGATTAAATGTTTCCAACATGTTAAGCAATCAAACTTGTTAAGACTTGATTAATTGAAATATGTTTCATATAGACAATTGACCACCCAAGTTGACCGGTGATTCACGAACGTTAAAACTTGTAAAAACTATATGATGACATATATATGGATATATATATAGTTAACATGATACTATGATAATTAAACATATCATTAAGTATATTAACAATGAACTACATATGTAAAAATAAGACTACTAACTTAATGATTTTTAAACGAGACATATATGTAACGATTATCGTTGTAAAGACATTTAATGTATATATATCATATTAAGAGATATTCATACATGATAATATCATGATAATATAATAATTTAAAATCTCATTTGATATTATAAACATTGGGTTAACAACATTTAACAAGATCGTTAACCTAAAGGTTTCAAAACAACACTTACATGTAACGACTAACGATGACTTAACGACTCAGTTAAAATGTATATACATGTAGTGTTTTAATATGTATTTATACACTTTTGAAAGACTTCAATGCACTTATCAAAATACTTCTACTTAACAAAAATGCTTACAATTACATCCTCGTTCAGTTTCATCAACAATTCTACTCGTATGCACCCGTATTCGTACTCGTACAATACATGGATTTTAGATGTATGTACTATTGGTATATACACTCCAATGATCAGCTCTTAGCAGCCCATGTGAGTCACCTAACACATGTGGGAACCATCATTTGGCAACTAGCATGAAATATCTCATAAAATTATAAAAATATGAGTAATCATTCATGACTTATTTACATGAAAACAAAATTACATATCCTTTATATCTAATCCATACACCAACGACCAAAAACACCTACAAACACTTTCATTCTTCAATTTTCTTTATCTAATTGATCTCTCTCAAGTTCTATCTTCAAGTTCTAAGTGTTCTTCATAAATTCTACAAGTTCTAGTTACATAAAATCAAGGATACTTTCAAGTTTGCTAGCTCACTTCCAATCTTGTAAGGTGATCATCCAACCTCAAGAAATCTTTGTTTCTTACAGTAGTTTATCATTCTAATACAAGGTAATAATCATTTTCAATCTTTGGTTCAATTTCTATAACTATAACAATCTTATTTCAAGTGATGATCTTACTTGAACTTGTTTTCGTGTCATGATTCTGCTTCAAGAACTTCGAGCCATCCAAGGATCCGTTGAAGCTAGATCCATTTTTCTCTTTTCCAGTAGGTTTATCCAAGGAACTTAAGGTAGTAATGATGTTCATAACATCATTCGATTCATACATATAAAGCTATCTTATTCGAAGGTTTAAACTTGTAATCACTAGAACATAGTTTAGTTAATTCTAAACTTGTTCGCAAACAAAAGTTAATCCTTCTAACTTGACTTTTAAAATCAACTAAATATATGTTATATATCTATATGATATGCTAACTTAATGATTTAAAACCTGGAAACACGAAAAATACCGTAAAACCGGATTTACGCCGTCGTAGTAACACCGCGGGCTGTTTTGGGTTAGTTAATTAAAAACTATGATAAACTTTGATTTAAAAGTTGTTATTCTGAGAAAATGATTTTTATTATGAACATGAAACTATATCCGAAAATTATGGTTAAACTCAAAGTGGAAATATGTTTTCTAAAATGGTCATCTAGACGTCGTTCTTTCGACTGAAATGACTACCTTTACAAAAACAACTTGTAACTTATTTTTCTGACTATAAACCTATACTTTTTCTGTTTAGATTCATAAAATAGAGTTCAATATGAAACCATAGCAATTTGATTCACTCAAAACGGATTTAAAATGAAGAAGTTATGGGTAAAACAAGATTGGATAATTTTTCTCATTTTAGCTACGTGAAAATTGGTAACAAATCTATTCCAACCATAACTTAATCAACTTGTATTGTATATTATGTAATCTTAAGATACCATAGACACGTATACAATGTTTCGACCTATCATGTCGACACATCTATATATATTTCGGAACAACCATAGACACTCTATATGTGAATGTTGGAGTTAGCTATACAGGGTTGAGGTTGATTCCAAAATATATATAGTTTAAGTTGTGATCAATACTGAGATACGTATACACTGGGTCGTGGATTGATTCAAGATAATATTTATCGATTTATTTCTGTACATCTAACTGTGGACAACTAGTTGTATGTTACTAACGAGGACAGCTGACTTAATAAACTTAAAACATCAAAATATATTAAAAGTGTTGTAAATATATTTTGAACATACTTTGATATATATGTATATATTGTTATAGGTTCGTGAATCAACCAGTGGCCAAGTCTTACTTCCCGACGAAGTAAAAATCTGTGAAAGTGAGTTATAGTCCCATTTTTAAAATCTAATATTTTTGGGATGAGAATACATGCAGGTTTTATAAATGATTTACAAAATAGACACAAGTACGTGAAACTACATTCTATGGTTGAATTATCGAAATCGAATATGCCCCTTTTTATTAAGTCTGGTAATCTAAGAATTAGGGAACAGACACCCTAATTGACGCGAATCCTAAAGATAGATCTATTGGGCCTAACAAACCCCATCCAAAGTACCGGAAATTTATATCATATCTTAACGGTGTCCCGGAATGATGGGGATATTCTTATATATGCATCTTGTTAATGTCGGTTACCAGGTGTTCACCATATAAATGATTTTTATCTCTATGTATGGGATGTGTATTGAAATATGAAATCTTGTGGTCTATTATTATGCTTTAGTACTTCGAAATTTATATCATATCCGAAGGGTGTCGCGGAATGATGGGGATATTCTTATATATGCATCTTGTTAATGTCGGTTACCAGGTGTTCACCATATGAATGATTTTTATCTCTATGTATGGGATGTGTATTGAAATATGAAATCTTGTGGTCTATTATTATGATTTGATATATATAGGTTAAACCTATAACTCACCAACATTTTTGTTGACGTTTTAAGCATGTTTATTCTCAGGTGATTATTAAGAGCTTTCGTTGTCGCATACTTAAATAAGGACGAGATTTGGAGTCCATGCTTGTATGATATTGTGTAAAAACTGCATTCAAGAAACTTATTTTGTTGTAACATATTTGTATTGTAAACCATTATGTAATGGTCGTGTGCAAACAGGATATTTTAGATTATCATTATTTGATAATCTACGTAAAGCTTTTTAAACCTTTATTGATGAAATAAAGGTTTTTAAAATGAATGCAGTCTTTGAAAAACGTCTCATATAGAGGTCAAAACCTCGCAACGAAATCAATTAATATGGAACGTTTTTAATCAATAAGAACGGGACAATTCAGTTGGTATTCGAGCGTTGGTCTTAGAGAACCAGAATTTTGCATTAGTGTGTCTTATCGAGTTTGTTAGGATGCATTAGTGAGTCTGGACTTCGACCGTGTTTACTTGAAAAATGATTGCTTAACAAATTTTGTTGGAAACTATATATTTTTAACATGTGAATATTATGTGATATATTAATCTCTTAACGCGTTTGATATTATGTGATAGATGTCTACCTCTAGAACAAGTCCCATTGACTCGCCTAATAATAATGAAGAGTCAAATGTAAATTGGAATGATTCGTGGACTGCTTCACAAGTTCCCGAAGAGGAACCGGAAGAAGAGTCGGAACCGAAAGAAGAATCGGAACCGGAAGAAGAATCGGAACCGGATGAAGAAATAGAACCGGTGGGGGAAATAATAAAATGGTTAAGTAAAAGAAAATCCTCAACCAACCGACCAAGGTTAATTATGGTCAATGGTGTTTCCGCCAAGGAAGCAAAATATTGGGAGGATTACCAATTCTCCGATGAATCGGATTCCGACGAGAATTCCGATGATGTTATAGAAATTACCCCAACTGAATTTAAAAAGGCAAAAGAAAATAATAAGGGAAAGGGCATAAAAATAGAGAAATCTAATTCCAACCCCGATGAACTTTATATGTATCGTCAACCCCCGAAGTCCTTAAGTTGTAACAATGACCCGGGAACCTCTAAACCACCAGGTTTTTCTAAACCAATGTGGAAAACGACAGCTCGTATTAGGGTAACATCATATATCCCTAGAAACTTGGCAAAATGAACCAAAACCGAAGAAGAAGAAACAATCGAGTCGGAATAAGATAGTTGTATTCGTGTGGTGTAATATATGTAATATAGTGTGCTTATGCTTTATGATATATGTAAAAATTGCTTGTATTAATAAGTATTTTTTTTATGAATCTAACTCTTGTCTATTTTACAGTATAAAAACACAAAATGGATAGACAACCCAATATTTTAAGAGAACTACCCGGAGACATGATTGATGAAATCTTGTCTAGAGTCGGTCAGAATTCTTCGGCACAACTATTTAAGGCGAGATCAGTTTGTAAGACATTCGAAGAACGTTCCAAGAATGCCTTGGTTTATAAAAGGCTTTCGTTCGAAAGATGGGGGATATCACATTGGGAAATCCATAAGTTACGATGTGTTTACTTTGACGCATATATTGCGGGGAACCCAAATGCTATTTTACGCAATGGGTTAAGAAATTATTTTGACTCAATATATCCGAATATTGGACTTCGTGATTTAGAAAAAGCGGCTAACATGCAACATAAAGAAGCATGTTATGCTTACGGATTAGTAATATTCGCTTCTCACCAAAGTGAGAACAAGAACATCGGGCTACAACTATTAAACAAAACGTTCCCACAAGTGACGGAGTCGGTAATTGGGGTAAGAAATGAGGTTTTTAGATTGTTACGGGACTGTTGGACATTACGTAACCCTTGTCCCTTTGACGACATTACAACACGCTGTCTTATCAACGGCCATAACGGTTATGTTCCACAAGACCAAGGATGGGAAGTAATCCTAGTAAAACCAGAATGCATGACTTGTTTCTGGACATATGAATTATGTGTCTTTATTGCCTTTGCTGAACGACTTGTGTACTAGCTAGAACTATCTTCACAACCATCTTGTATCAAATTTATTGTGTGCTATATTTCATGCTATATGTAAAATAAGCGGTATTGTAAGTTTGTAAAATATTGTGTAAAAGTTTGAACGCGAAATATTATTATAATCAGTTTTTCATATAGAATTGTAGTAGTTGAATTGTATATTAGCTACTAAGTATGAACTTAACGGGTAGGTACTACCCGAATTTAAACTTATAAAACGCTAATATGAAGAAAAAGCTTTTATAAATGAGTTCATATTATGCTAGGAAATACTATTAACTACTCTTAATATTCTGTATGATTAACTTGTTCCATTTGACTATTTTGAAGGAAATGGCACCGACTACTCGACACACCGTGAATATGAATGAAGAGGAATTCCGTACTTTTCTAGCTTCAAACATAGCCGCAGTACAGGCTGCGCTACATACCAACAATAACCTTGGATCTAGCAGTACAGGAAATCGTGTAGGATGCACCTACAAAGAATTCACTTCTTACAAACCTTTGGAATTTGATGGAACCGAAGGACCGATCGGATTGAAACGGCGGACCGAGAAGGTCGAATCGGTGTTTGCCATAAGTAAGTGTACTGAAGAGGACAAAGTGAAGTACGCTACGCATACCTTCACAGGTTCTGCGTTAACATGGTGGAATACCTATCTAGAGCAAGTGGGACAAGACGATGCGCACGCACTACCGTGGTCAGCATTCAAGCACTTGATGAACGAGAAGTACCGTCCCAGAACCGAGGTCAATAAGCTCAAGACAGAACTTAGAGGGTTACGAACCCAAGGATTTGATATTACCACGTACGAAAGACGATTCACAGAATTGTGCCTATTGTGTCCGGGAGCATTCGAAGATGAGGAACAGAAGATCGACGCGTTTGTGAAAGGATTACCGGAAAGAATCCAAGAAGATATAAGTTCACACGAGCCCGCCTCCATACAACAGGCATGTAGAATGGCTCACAAACTAGTGAACCAGATTGAAGAAAGAATTAAAGAACAGACTGCTGAAGAGGCCAATGTGAAGCAAGTCAAAAGAAAGTGGGAGGAAAACGGTGATAAGAATCACCAATACAACAACAACAGCAATTACAACAATAATCGCAACAATTATCCCAACAATCGCAACATCAATCGCAACTACAACAAACGGCCCAACAACAACAACAACAACAACAACAACAACAACAACAACTACAACAATCATCCCAACAACAATAATAACCGCAACAACAACAACAATCAGAAGCAGCTATGCCAAAGGTGTGAAAAGTATCACTTGGGGTTCTGCATCAAATTTTGCAACAAGTGTAAAAGAAATGGTCATAGCGCGGTGAAGTGTGAGGTCTACGGACCAGGGGTTAATAGAACGAAAGGAACAAATGGTGTCAGAACGAGTAATGGCGGAGCAAGTAGTGTCGGAGCAAGTTATGCCAATGTAGTTTGTTATAAATGTGGAAAACCGGGCCACATTATTAGAAATTGCCCGAACCAGGAGAACACGAATGGACAAGGCTGCGGAAGAGTTTTCAATATTAATGCGGCAGAGGCACAGGAAGACCCGGAGCTTGTTACGGGTACGTTTCTTATTGACAATAAATCTGCTTACGTTTTATTTGATTCGGGTGTGGATAGAAGCTATATGAGTAGAGATTTTTGTGCTAAATTAAGTTGTCCATTGACGCCTTTGGATAGTAAATTTTTACTCGAATTAGCAAATGGTAAATTAATTTCAGCAGATAATATATGTCGGAATCGAGAAATTAAACTGGTTAGCGAAACATTTAAGATTGATTTGATACCAGTAGAGTTAGGGAATTTTGATGTGATAATCGGTATGGACTGGTTGAAAGAAGTGAAAGCAGAGATCGTTTGTTACAAAAATGCAATTCGCATTATACGAGAAAAAGGAAAACCCTTAATGGTGTACGGAGAAAAGGGCAACACGAAGCTACATCTTATTAGTAATTTGAAGGCACAAAAACTAATAAGAAAAGGTTGCTATGCTGTTCTAGCACATGTCGAGAAAGTACAAACTGAAGAAAAGAGCATCAATGATGTTCCCATTGCAAAAGAATTTCCCGATGTATTTCCGAAAGAATTACCGGGATTACCCCCACATCAACCCGTTGAATTTCAAATAGATCTTGTACCAGGAGCTGCACCAATAGCTCGTGCTCCTTACAGACTCGCACCCAGCGAGATGAAAGAACTGCAAAGCCAATTACAAGAACTTTTAGAGCATGGTTTCATTCGACCAAGCACATCACCGTGGGGAGCTCCTGTTTTGTTTGTCAAGAAGAAAGATGGTACATTCAGGTTGTGTATCGACTACCGAGAGTTGAACAAACTTACCATCAAGAACCGCTACCCACTACCGAGAATCGACGACTTATTTGATCAACTACAAGGCTCGTCTATTTATTCAAAGATTGACTTACGTTCCGGGTATCATCAAATGGGGGTGAAAGAAGATGATATTCCAAAGACTGCTTTCAGAACACGTTACGGTCATTACGAGTTTATGGTCATGCCGTTTGGTTTTAACTAATGCACCAGCTGTGTTCATGGACCTTATGAACCGAGTGTGTGGACCATACCTTGACAAGTTTGTCATTGTTTTCATTGATGACATACTTATTTACTCAAAGAATGACCAAGAACACGGTGAACATTTGAGAAAGGTGTTAGAAGTATTGAGGAAGGAAGAATTTTACGCTAAGTTTTCAAAGTGTGCATTTTGGTTGGAAGAAGTTCAATTCCTCGGTCACATAGTGAACAAAGAAGGTATTAAGGTGGATCCGGCAAAGATAGAAACTGTTGAAAAGTGGGAAACCCCGAAAACTCCGAAACACATACGCCAGTTTTTAGGACTAGCTGGTTACTACAGAAGGTTCATCCAAGACTTTTCCAGAATAGCAAAACCCTTGACTGCATTAACGCATAAAGGGAAGAAATTTGAATGGAATGATGAACAAGAGAAAGCGTTTCAGTTATTGAAGAAAAAGCTAACTACGGCACCTATATTGTCATTGCCTGAAGGGAATGATGATTTTGTGATTTATTGTGACGCATCAAAGCAAGGTCTCGGTTGTGTATTAATGCAACGAACGAAGGTGATTGCTTATGCGTCTAGACAATTGAAGATTCACGAACAAAATTATACGACGCATGATTTGGAATTAGGCGCGGTTGTTTTTGCATTAAAGACTTGGAGGCACTACTTATATGGGGTCAAAAGTATTATATATACCGACCACAAAAGTCTTCAACACATATTTAATCAGAAACAACTGAATATGAGGCAGCGTAGGTGGATTGAATTATTGAATGATAACGACTTTGAGATTCGTTACCACCCGGGGAAGGCAAATGTGGTAGCCGATGCCTTGAGCAGGAAGGACAGAGAACCCAATCGAGTAAAATCTATGAATATAATGATTCATAATAACCTTACTACTCAAATAAAGGAGGCGCAACAAGGAGTTTTAAAAGAGGGAAATTTAAAGGATGAAATACCCAAAGGATCGGAGAAGCATCTTAATATTCGGGAAGACGGAACCCGGTATAGGGCTGAAAGGATTTGGGTACCAAAATTTGGAGATATGAGAGAAATGGTACTTAGAGAAGCTCATAAAACCAGATACTCAATACATCCTGGAACGGGGAAGATGTACAAGGATCTCAAGAAACATTTTTGGTGGCCGGGTATGAAAGCCGATGTTGCTAAATACGTAGGAGAATGTTTGACGTGTTCTAAGGTCAAAGCTGAGCATCGGAAACCATCAGGTCTACTTCAACAACCCGAAATCCCGGAATGGAAATGGGAAAACATTACCATGGATTTCATCACTAAATTGCCAAGGACTGCAAGTGGTTTTGATACTATTTGGGTAATAGTTGATCGTCTCACCAAATCAGCACACTTCCTGCCAATAAGAGAAGATGACAAGATGGAGAAGTTAGCACGACTGTATTTGAAGGAAGTCGTCTCCAGACATGGAATACCAATCTCTATTATCTCTGATAGGGATGGCAGATTTATTTCAAGATTCTGGCAGATATTACAGCAAGCATTAGGAACTCGTCTAGACATGAGTACTGTCTATCATCCACAAACTGATGGGTAGAGCGAAAGGACGATACAAACACTTGAAGACATGCTACGAGCATGTGTTATTGATTTCGGAAACAGTTGGGATCGACATCTACCGTTAGCAGAATTTTCCTACAACAACAGCTACCATTCAAGCATTGAGATGGCGCCGTTTGAAGCACTTTATGGTAGAAGGTGCAGGTCTCCGATTTGTTGGAGTGAAGTGGGGGATAGACAGATTACGGGTCCGGAGATTATACAAGAAACTACCGAGAAGATCATCCAAATTTAACAACGGTTGAAAACCGCCCAAAGTCGACAAAAGAGCTACGCTGATATTAAAAGAAAAGATATAGAATTTGAAATTGGAGAGATGGTCATGCTTAAAGTTGCACCTTGGAAAGGCGATGTTCGATTTGGTAAACGAGGGAAATTAAATCCAAGGTATATTGGACCATTCGAGATTATTGATCGTGTCGGACCAGTAGCTTACCGACTTGAGTTACCTCAAAAACTCGCGGCTGTACATAACACTTTCCACGTCTCGAATTTCAAGAAATGTTTTGCTAAAGAAGATCTCACTATTCCGTTAGATGAAATCCAAATCAACGAAAAACTTCAATTCATCGAAGAACCCGTCGAAATAATGGATCGTGAGGTTAAAAGACTTAAGCAAAACAAGATACCAATTGTTAAGGTTCGATGGAATGCTCGTAGAGGACCCGAGTTCACCTGGGAGCGTGAAGATCAGATGAAGAAGAAATATCCGCATCTATTTCCAGAAGATTCGTCAACACCTTCAACAGCTTAAAATTTCGGGACGAAATTTATTTAACGGGTAGGTACTGTAGTGACCCGAAATTTTCCATGTTTATATATATTAATTGAGATTGATATTTCCATGATTAAATGTTTCCAACATGTTAAGCAATCAAACTTGTTAAGACTTGATTAATTGAAATATGTTTCATATAGAAAATTGACCACCCAAGTTGACCGGTGATTCACGAACGTTAAAACTTGTAAAAACTATATGATGACATATATATGGATATATATATAGTTAACATGATACTATGATAAGTAAACTTATCATTAAGTATATTAACAATGAACTACATATGTAAAAATAAGACTACTAACTTAATGATTTTTAAACGAGACATATATGTAACGATTATCGTTGTAAAGACATTTAATGTATATATATCATATTAAGAGATATTCATACATGATAATATCATGATAATATAATAATTTAAAATCTCATTTGATATTATAAACATTGGGTTAACAACATTTAACAAGATCGTTAACCTAAATGTTTCAAAACAACACTTACATGTAACGACTAACGATGACTTAACGACTCAGTTAAAATGTATATACATGTAGTGTTTTAATATGTATTTATACACTTTTGAAAGAATTCAATGCACTTATCAAAATACTTCTACTTAACAAAAATGCTTACAATTACATCCTCGTTCAGTTTCATCAACAATTCTACTCGTATGCACCCGTATTCGTACTCGTACAATACACAGCTTTTAGATGTATGTACTATTGGTATATACACTCCAATGATCAGCTATTAGCAGCCCATGTGAGTCACCTAACACATGTGGGAACCATCATTTGGCAACTAGCATGAAATATCTCATAAAATTACAAAAATATGAGTAATCATTCATGACTTATTTACATGAAAACAAAATTACATATCCTTTATATCTAATCCATACACCAATGACCAAAAACACCTACAAACACTTTCATTCTTCAATTTTCTTCATCTAATTGATCTCTCTCAAGTTCTATCTTCAAGTTCTAAGTGTTCTTCATAAATTCTACAAGTTCTAGTTACATAAAATCAAGGATACTTTCAAGTTTGCTAGCTCACTTCCAATCTTGTAAGGTGATCATCCAACCTCAAGAAATTTTTGTTTCTTACAGTAGGTTATCATTCTAATACAAGGTAATAATCATATTCAAACTTTGGTTCAATTTCTATAACTATAACAATCTTATTTCAAGTGATGATCTTACTTGAACTTGTTTTCGTGTCATGATTCTGCTTCAAGAACTTCGAGCCATCCAAGGATCCGTTGAAGCTAGATCCATTTTTTTCTTTTCCAGTAGGTTTATCCAAGGAACTTAAGGTAGTAATAATGTTCATAACATCATTCGATTCATACATATAAAGCTATCTTATTCGAAGGTTTAAACTTGTAATCACTAGAACATAGTTTAGTTAATTCTAAACTTGTTCGCAAACAAAAGTTAATCCTTCTAACTTGACTTTTAAAATCAACTAAATATATGTTCTATATCTATATGATATGCTAACTTAATGATTTAAAACCTGGAAACACGAAAAACACTGTAAAACCGGATTTACGCCGTCGTAGTAACACCGCGGGCTGTTTTGGGTTAGTTAATTAAAAACTATGATAAACTTTGATTTAAAAGTTGTTATTCTGAGAAAATGATTTTTATTATGAACATGAAACTATATCCGAAAATTATGGTTAAACTCAAAGTGGAAGTATGTTTTCTAAAATGGTCATCTAGACGTCGTTCTTTCGACTGAAATGACTACCTTTACAAAAATGACTTGTAACTTATTTTTCCAACTATAAACCTATACTTTTTCTGTTTAGATTCATAAAATAGAGTTCAATATGAAACCATAGCAATTTGATTCACTCAAAACGGATTTAAAATGAAGAAGTTATGGGTAAAACAAGATTGGATAATTTTTCTCATTTTAGCTACGTGAAAATTGGTAACAAATCTATTCCAACCATAACTTAATCAACTTGTATTGTATATTATGTAATCTTGAGATACCATAGACACGTATACAATGTTTCGACCTATCATGTCGACACATCTATATATATTTCGGAACAACCATAGACACTCTATATGTGAATGTTGGAGTTAGCTATGCAGGGTTGAGGTTGATTCCAAAATATATATAGTTTGAGTTGTGATCAATACTGAGATACGTATACACTGGGTCGTGGATTGATTCAAGATAATATTTATCGATTTATTTCTGTACATCTAACTGTGGACAACTAGTTGTAGGTTACTAACGAGGACAGCTGATTTAATAAACTTAAAACATCAAAATATATTAAAAGTGTTGTAAATATATTTTGAACATACTTTGATATATATGTATATATTGTTATAGGTTCGTGAATCAACCAGTGGCCAAGTCTTACTTCCCGACGAAGTAAAAATCTGTGAAAGTGAGTTATAGTCCCATTTTTAAAATCTAATATTTTTGGGATGAGAATACATTCAGGTTTTATAAATGATTTACAAAATAGACACAAGTACGTGAAACTACATTCTATGGTTGAATTATCAAAATTGAATATGCCCCTTTTTATTAAGTCTGGTAATCTAAGAATTAGGGAACAGACACCCTAATTGACGCGAATCCTAAAGATAGATCTATTGGGCCTAACAAACCCCATCTAAAGTACCGGATGCTTTAGTACTTCGAAATTTATATCATATCCGAAGGGTGTCCCGGAATGATGGGGATATTCTTATATATGTATCTTGTTAATGTCGGTTGCCAGGTGTTCACCATATGAATGATTTTTATCTCTATGTATGGGATGTGTATTGAAATATGAAATCTTGTGGTCTATTATTATGATTTGATATATATAGGTTAAACCTATAACTCACCAACATTTTTGTTGACGTTTTAAGCATGTTTATTCTCAGGTGATTATTAAGAGCTTCCGCTGTCGCATACTTAAATAAGGACGAGATTTGGAGTCCATGCTTGTATGATATTGTGTAAAAACTGCATTCAAGAAACTTATTTTGTTGTAACATATTTGTATTGTAAACCATTATGTAATGGTCGTGTGTAAACAGGATATTTTAGATTATCATTATTTGATAATCTACGTAAAGCTTTTTAAACCTTTATTGATGAAATAAAGGTTATGGTTTGTTTTAAAATGAATGCAGTCTTTGAAAAACGTCTCATATAGAGGTCAAAACCTCGCAACGAAATCAATTAATATGGAACGTTTTTAATCAATAAGAACGGGACATTTCAATATATATATATATATATATATATATATATATATATATATATATATATATATATATATATATATATATATATATATATATATATATATATATATATCAACTCAAAGAGATGCATATTGTTGAAGACTAGATCCGATTAAATTCACTGTTTAGGAAAAAAAAATACTCACATGCTCATATTTACATATGTAACATAGACACATAGACATATTATACCACATTTAATTGAGACTAATCTATCTATAACTCACAATAATAATTGTTTGACAAACTCAAACAATTTTGTACGATTATTTTATCTATCCATGTAATGCACAGATTCTAAACTATATATATATATATATATATATATATATATATATATATATATATATATATATATATATATATATATATATATATATATATCGAACCTACAACTTCAAAGTAAAGAATGATCCGAGTGGATCCTAATTCGGTACCCAAAACAATGGATATTTGGAAGATTCATAGGTATCGAAGTCGTGTGTAATGGCAGTGTCTACTCATGTCCTCACGTGGGAAAAATAGCTTGACCGTGTAGCCCATAATCCTTGAAAATTAGCATGTCCTTTACCATTGGGGTTTTTAAGCCTTTGGTTACCATCTGTTTTGTAACTAGAGAGCAGGAATGTCAATGACCACCCGATTCAGCGAATATTTATCTGATGCACCCGTTTCATAATGGATATAACTAATTTAATGGATGTGGATATGGATACGGATATAGATGAACTTAAATGAATATAGATATGGATATGGATGAAATTTAATCCATGGATATATCCATTATTACCAGAAATACATTATAAATATATAAATATAGATATACGCAAACACATTACTATTACAAATATATTTACCATTGGACATACATTTTGTTTGCAAGCATATAATTATTTAACTATGATATATTACGACTAAACACGTACGTTTAATAAAATAAACATACAAGTTACACATTTAATTTATCGTAGTTTATGTGTAATAGTAAATTTTAACAATTCATGCTATATCTTCGACAAAGAATACAGGTTCTTGTAGATATATTTTAATTATGTCACATTATATATATATATATATATATATATATATATATATATATATATATATATATATATATATATCTTAATTATATTACGTTTTGTATTTATCACATATTAGGAAATATTATATCATTTTTTTTTAATATCTAATACATATCAATTAACCCTCTTAATCCACTGGATATGGATATGAATCGATGAACTGAAATTAAATGGATATAAATATGGATATGGCGTCACCCGATCTATATCTGATCCATTGCCTTTCCTACTAGAGTATTTAGCCTCCAACTATTTACGTTTGTAAAGTAAAATAGTTAGAGAGAATCAATAAAAACATATTTACCCTATATTATCTCTGGCTTATTGTCTTATTAAAACTATTCATTTTTTAACATCAGTTGGAGATCACTCAGGGGGATTAAACCACTCACGCGTTCATCTTTCGTAGTTTCATAACCCGCCATCAATTACTGCCTTGGAGGAAAACCCGAATTAATTCGAGGGCATGACCGGTAAAACCCCTCCTCCCAATTGCTCCTGTATTAAACAAAAGACAACCAAAGTTGATACTTCAGATCAGAGATGCATTCTATCAATTCTAAAATCCTCATGTCTCTATTTATTTCCATATTATTTATGTGTTTTATATTAATAATAATAACAATAATAATTGCACATTATCGATTAAGGTGTAAATCAAGCATCCGAATACGTTGTGTTCATTCTTATAGGTAACAGATCAAAAGGGGTTTCTTCAATACTGCTAGACCCTCTATATAAAATATATTTGTTACTTTGATGAGTCAACTTTAAGGATTAGTTAAGTTTTCTGATAAACAAAAATTACACAATAATTACACTTATATAACTTTTATTATTCTTTAGTATATATTGATGTGTATTTTTAGAACCCAGCCACACGTAAAAAAGCTCGTTTAAACATAATCTACTTCCACTTTATACCTCCTTGAGTCCTGGTTATTAATTTGAAATTTATGTAAATGGTAATTATATTACTTTGTAGTAAAAATGATAAATTATACATATTTTTTGTGTCATTCGATTTGTCAAAACATGATTTAATTTTAGTTGTTGGTGCATATTTAGTCCCCGAGTTCATTATGATTACGTTGAAGTGTTTATCGTTTAACTTTCACTATTGGAATGCAACCGCACGGTTGCAGGTATGCAACCGTACGGTTAGACAGGTAACCGCACGGTTGCACACGCTGTGTGTATATAATGGGTATTACGAGTTCATTGTTAGGGTTACGAATCCTAACCTATTCCATACGTACAATTCGATACCCTGATGTTCTAGCATTCATCTAAGTCGATCTTTAACATATCTAAGTCATTTTATTCATTAAGATCAAAGGTTTTCATTGGATTTTGAGTATAAAACCCAATAACGAGATTTTCCGCACTCGTTATTGAATCTAAGATCGTTTAATCCTGTTTACATGATCCTACAAGTGGTATCAGAGCTTGCGTGATTGATTAAACGTTCGGTTTTTGTCAAAATTCGTTTAGATATTGTGTTTTTATTGTTTTTGTCAAAAACCCACTTAAAATCATAATTTTTACGTGTTGATTCATGTTTTTGCTAAGTAAACGTGCTATTTTGGTCAAAAATTGTATTTTGGATGTCAAACACTTGTTGATTGTGTTCCAGGTTGAGTGCTAGATCAACCTAAATCATAAACCCTAGTTTCTGTGCAGTTTTCTGCCCAGATTCGCCCAAGCCTACAACCGTACGGTTACACGCTACAACCGTACGGATACATCACCCGAATACCACAACTGCACGGATACTTCTTGCATCCGTGTAATTTTCATCCGTTTAAACTTCAATCATACACCACCACAACCGTACAGATACATCATTTATCCGTCCGGTTATACATTGCAATCGTATACGACAATCCGGTTACACTTTGTAACCGTGTAACCTGCATCCGTGTTAAAACTTGCACCCGGATCGTGAAACCGTGTTAATTTCTACATCCGTGTCTTGGAACCGTACGGTTACTATGTCAGATGTTTTTGAAACTTCATAAATGCTGTCAGCTCTTGTTGGTGCTTCTTCGTTGGGTCTTCATCACTTACTTAAGACAGAAAATGAGATTGGTAGTTCTTACCATGTACCTAGGCTTGAATCATTGGATGACTTTGCTGAATGGAAACCTAGGTTTTTGATCTCATTGAACGGAATAGATTCTAAGTTGTATAATTTCTTGAAGGATGAATATACGTTTCCAACTAAGGATCATGGGGAAACCAAGACTCCCATGGAACTTACTGCAGGTGAACGAGAAGACTATAATCTTGAATGCAAAGCATACAGTCATCTTACACAGGCTCTTTCTAAGGAAATTTTCCATCAGTTTGACACGCATTTGACCACATACGCTTTGTGGAATGCGCTTGAGAGTGGAAATGAGGGGACTGCTGAGTACAGAAAAACAAAGGGTAAGTTTCTGAAGAAAGAATGGAAAATTTTGGCCGTTCAGCCTGACAAATCTCTGAAAGATGCCAATGCTAGGTATCGTCACTTATTGACAGAGCTTAAACGTGTTGATATTGTATTCCCCAATAAGAAGTTGGTACAGTGCTTTCGTGAGGGTCTACCGATGAAGTGGGATACCATGATTGTTGAGATTGAGAAGTCATTTGCTATTTTGGATAATTCATTTAGTGCTTTTGTCACTAAACTATAGGCAAAATATCTCGAGTTTCAAGAGAGGTTGAAAAGGTTGGAGACAGTTTAGAATCCGGTGAAGTATAAAGCTCCAGAAATTAGTTCTGCCGATAAGAAACACGCCCCACCCCAGACTGCTTTTGCTTCAAATACTGAGAAGATAACGTCCAGATATGTCGCACCTACATCACAAATTGTACTTTCCCACACAACTTCAAGCAAGGATGCAAACATTGAGGTCTTGAGAACTGAGAATATACGCTTGCATACAATTAAAGGAGTGGAGGAGGATATGGCACTGGTCGCTATGGTGGTGAATTCTTACAATGATCTGTTGCATGGAAAAATATGGAACAGTCATTTGGAATAGGATGACTATGATCAGATAGATGAAAATGAGATGGAGAAAATGGATATCCTCTGGGCTATGGGAAGTGTTATTCGCATGGCAAAGATGTATATTGAAAAGACTGAGGAGAAGAACTTGGGTGTGAACAAGAATACCAAGTTTGGCTTCGACATGAACAAAGTTAGGTGTCACAACTGTCAAGAGTTGGGTCATTTTATAAGAAACTATACTAAGCCAAAGCAACTAGGCTTTCATAATCCATTCCATAATCAGAAATGAGAATCGAAAAATATAGTCAACGTTCCAATTGTGGATGAGTCCTCAAAGGCCTAGCTGTTACCTATGACGATGAGTCCTATGACTGGTCTATTGATGTAACTGATGCTTTCGATCGTCATACGAATGTTGTAAGGGTTCAAATGTCTGAGGAAGAGGCTGAAAAAGAAAAGGATGAAAGAGAGAAGATGGGTTGTGTAGGAAGAGATAAGAAATGCAAATGCCTGGGGTGCAGAATGGAAGATAGGATTGACAGAGCAAGGTATTGGGCGAATTACTTGCGTCGAGGGTATGTGAACAAGAGGGTACAAGAGAAGTTTAAGTGGGCCATTCACAGTGATGGGGACATTTGGACAGACAGTGAGTCATCCTCTTCAGACGACGACTCAAAGAAGTCTTGTGTGTATGTTGGTCAGTCTTCTATTTGCAACTCAGCAACTGTTAGTATGAAGACATTGAATGAGGAAAGGTTGGTCAACTTGAATCTTGGTTCGGATAGCTCCAGTTCAGAGTCAGAATCAGAATCCGAATCAGAGTCTAGTGAAGTTAAAGAGAAGGCTCCACATCTCTATGCGTTTATGGCAGACTCTTCAACCAACTCTAAGGTAACACCTAAAACTAATACTGTCTGTAATAATTGTGTTAGCTTGGATTTGCAACTGCATGAACTTAGGGAGTCTGTAAAGACATGTAGTAGATGTGTGACTCTAGAGGATCAGGTTAAAAGATTGTCTGACATTTGCCTAAACTGTAATAACTGTACTGCCTTAGAACAGGAAATTGTTGTGCTTCAAAAGGGAAATCAACTTCTTAAGAAGCAGTATGAGGATAATATGTACCTTAAATTTAGGGAAAATGAATTTAGGGAAATAATTAAAACATTAGACGATCAAGTGACCGATTTGAAGCCGAATGTCCTATTAAATAACAGACAATTATGAGACAGATCACTGAGATAGATGAGCTTAAGCGAGATAAAGAATCCTTTAGGATTAGTTATGAGACAGAAAGAGATAAGGCTTATATGTATAAGAGGTCTTCTTTTGTGCTAGAGTATCATCAAAACGTAGGAGGAAAAGAAACTAGTGGTGATTATAAACAGTGTATTCCTCCGTTTGAGCATGATTATAGTTTCTCACCACCTGAGAAACAGTTCGGTGAAGATTATGTTCCAATTCAACCAACTGCAACCGAAAAAGAAAAGGGTAAAGGGATAGGTACATTAGACACTCCTAAGGTAGGGGTAGATAACACAGAGAAAGTAGAGAAACCTAACCCTAAACCTGTTAAAATTTTGAAAAACCCAGCAAATCAGAGACCTATCAGGATTAGGAACCGATCATCGATTAAGTTCGTTAAAGGTCCTAATTTTGAGGAGGAAGACTTCTTAAAACCAGCATGTAATTCGCCATTAAAGTATGTACCTCCACCCAAAAGGTCTCCGATTCAAACTCCTGAGAGATCCCCTGTGAACAGGAGGTCTCCACCCAGACCTCAGAGACATACGTCTCGACCTGCAAATAGACCTAGATTCAATTCCTATTGTAGGGATGACAATATAGAAACTACGCGTTCATGTTTTCATTGCGGGTTGGGAGGTCATAGGGCTGTTCACTGTTCAACACGATTCATAGCACCCAGAAGGAGGATTGTCACACCCCCTAAATGGGACAGGGGGTCATATGTGACTAACCAATATCAAAACACAAGTGTAAAGCATAAACGAATCTAAATGAGACATTTTAAAAGAACAAAATTTGATTCGCAGCGAAAACGCAATAGTGTTTTACATAATGAAATTCATATGTAAATAATAATTGATAAGTTCTAAATATGTGGACTCCAATGCAACAGCTAGCTACGCATCATAGGGTAGCACATAAGCTAATCTTCACCTGAGACAAACATGCTTAAAATGTCAACACAATGGTTAAGTGAACATCATAGGTTTAATAATCAATAAGTTTAGACCACAAGATTTATTTCAAAACATCAAAATATTCAATATGTCATGAGTTATAATATCGAGCTAAACATTAACCCCTGACACTGTACGGTGTCGGTAATCATTATTATGTACCCCCTTGATGATCGATCAATGGGTAGAGACATCGCTCTCAATAGGACTACTCACAATAATTAAGCTTGAAACATTTCAATTCCAGCAATTAACGATATTATGGTGGGGATTTGCATGTAAGAATACAAGTTAACAATAATCTCATGAAGTTGCATATCAAAATGTTTAGGCACTTGTGTCTAAATTGTAAATCATTTAAAGCAAGCATGTGTCTCACTCTAAGATTTATAAAATTCAATAAAAGATGTAAAAGTGGGGCTATGAGTTCACCTTAGTAGCAAGTAAGTTATTCAACGAAAAGAAGAATGAACGGAGTAAGTGATCGGAGATCTCAACCTAGAGATATAATCTTTGATTAGTTAATGTCTAACAGACATAAAGTATGTTTATTAACATAGCAACTATATTAACAGTGACGGTTTTCGAGAAAAGTTTCTATTTTTGGAAACCTACTATTTTTGGAAAGCTTTCACTTATAATAAGTTTCTAGTTTAGGAAAGTCCGGGTTATAATTCTTCACAAAGATGTTGTACAATCTTGCCCAAACTTCGTTGCTATAATGCAAGTCACTCGAATGATCTGTTGTTATCGGGCGCCCAGGATTCTTGACCAGAATCTAAGTTATGGCATTCGAAATCCACAAGCGGTTCCCATAAGGCAACAAGGACCACCCTAGGCCACATGTAGCGGTGATGTGTGTAGACTTTATACGTTATCTTTAATTATAACCTTCACGTTATAGGTGTATACACATAACGAATTATTAATGTACTTATTAATTATATATATATATATATATATATATATATATATATATATATATATATATATATATATATATATATATATATATATATATATATAGGTGATAATATACTTAGTGTAATTAAAGTGTTACCAAATAGATAGGTTTATAAGTCATAATTATTATTCTTTAATTAATCAATCGTTAAGTAATCTCATCAATACATGTATATGTTTAACTATATAATGTATGTATATATTTTGTGTATGTGTTATATATATAAATAAAAAGATGGTACATATATATACACTTATATTACTTTTCTTTTTTATGTTTACTAAGTTTATATACTTATACATACACACTCATACATACATACACATGTACATATACATACACACATACACATATACATACATGTATGTATATATTTACATATACACACACACATATATCTACAATGTATACATGTACATACGTACGTATGCATGCATGCATGCACATGTATTATTATATTTATCATTTACTATTCCACCATCAAATATTACTAACTATTATTCAAGTCCATAAATCATAATACTTAATTATATTCATCAACCCTAATCTTATTAACCCTAATTTTAACATAATACATCATATACATAAATCATGATCATAATTTATATTCATGCTTGATCATATTTTCTAGTTCATAACTTTTTAATTATTCATACATCGTTCAATATACTTAACATAACTATCATCATGATCAATTCATAATTCAAAATCCTATAATCATATTCATCTTATTCGTAATCTTTTTATCATATTCAAGTTCTTGATTATATTAACCTTATACATTTATTCATCTTCATCACTTCAATATCAAAATTTTTGATCATATTCATAATCAATAACTAATAACATAATAATTAAAGAAAATTAAAAGTATGATTAGTTATAGACTTTAGGGATACCTTAAGTGAATTTTTTAACCAAAAAACAAGATAAATGATGATGATGTTGAACTGAAACAAGAACAGAAAACGCAGCATCAGCAAATCAAGATCAAATGGTGGTGAATTGGGTTGGTTTTTGGGTCTCCTGGTCACGTAAGAAACAGCAGCAACACGCAGCAATTTCAGCAACAAAATCAAGTTGATTTTGGGCTGTTTTGGAGTCACAATTTGCAGCAGCAAAACAGAATGGAGATGGGCTGTTTTCGTTGCACAGAAACAGCAGGAAACAAGCAGGAAGGGCTGTTGGTGGTGGCAAAAAGTAGGCTGTAGAGTGTGGCTTGGGTGTCGACTAAAAAGGCTATGAAGGGTGACGAATGGAAGTTGTTTTGAGAGGCTGTTTTGATGGAGAAATACAGCAGCAACAGGAGCCTGTTGTGGCTCAAAAATCACAGCAGAAACTGTTGTAATTTGCGACGGTGAAGGGCTGTGATGACAGCCGAACTAGTTGTGGTGGTGGCGGTTTGTTGGTGATGATTTGGAGGGTTGTTTGGTTCGACTAGAATGGTGATGAAGGTGCTCAAAATCTGCCGAATAACAAGCACAAGGGAGAGGGTTTGTGTGATTTTTGGTATGTAATTTGTGAATGAGGTTCAACAGCTAAAGGGGTCCTTTTATAGAGTGGAGTTTTGAATCCTACTCACATTATAACTCTAAGGGATTACTTGGAGATCAAGGACTAGTATTAGGATTAGATTAGGATTAGGATTTGACTAGGTTTGTAGGTTACTTAGTGAACAAGTTTTTTTTTATTTTAGCTGATTTTTAAATTTATATATATGTATTATTATTTTTTTTATTCTGCATTTACTTATTTATTTATATAATTTATATATTTTTTTATTAAATAATTACTTTTATTTAATATAAGTTTTATTTATTTATTGTACATTATTTGTCCATACCCTTTTTGTTAAATTTTAATCTACTTCTCATTTGTTTTAAATTTATAAATGTCTCATTTAATTTATTACATATAGTTTATATTATTAATTTAATATTAGGGTTAGGGTTTATATTTAATATTTAGGGTTAGTGCTTTAGTAATAAATACGATCATTTAATACAAGTATTAATTATAGTTCATTAATCGTAAATGGATAACAACCCTAAATCGAATACACCGAAGAACAAATAAAAATCCCAAGGGCATTTTGGTCCTTTCATAATGGAAGTATGAGGGTTGTTATAGTACCTCCCCGTTAATTTAAACTTCGTCCCGAAGTTTCAGATGGACTTCTCGGATGCATCAGCTGTTGAGAAGAGATGGGAATATTTTTGCTTCATCTGGTCTTCACGTTCCCAGGTATACTCGGGGCCTCTTCGTGAATTCCAACGGATCTTAACAATAGTAATATTACTTTGCTTTAAATGCTTGATCTCACGATCCATAACCTCTATCGGTTCTTCAACGGAATGCATTTTATCATCAATACAGATATCATCCAATGGAATAACAAGTGTGTCATCAGCAAGACACTTTTTAAGATTCGAGATGTGAAATGTATGAACATTAATTAACAGGAAGTGTAGACTAAAAATTACCATTCAGTCAACATTTTGTTAAAGCAAAGTTTACACTTAATTACAGTGGAGATCTAAATTTCCGTCTGTATGAGGCCTCCAATAAAACTTCTTCACATCATGATACATTTTACTAGAGCCTGGGTGAATAGAATATCTAGCCTTATGGACTTCATCCAAGACTAGTTCTCGAAGATTTCCAAAATAAGGAACCCATATTCGATTATTAAAACAACGCGTTCCCTTACTCTTAACTTCTAATTGACTCTCGAGTCCTTTAATTCCTTTGAGTTTGACATTTACTTCCTTCAATGCCTCAAGTTGGGCTGCATGGATTTGAGATGTAAGATTCGTACGAGTAACCATGATTAAAGCTTGGACTTGAATCTGCTTGACACAATCCTTTCTACTAAGGGAATCGGTAACTACATTCGCCTTACCAGAAGGATATTTAAGCGTACAGTCGTAGTCATTTAATAACTCGACCCAACGCATATGTCTCATGTTCAGTTGCTTTTGATCAAAGATGTGCTGAAGACTTTTATGATCGATGAACACCGTGAATTTAATTCCATAAAGGTAATGTCTCCACATCTTCAATGCGAATACTACGGCTCCTAATTCCAAGTCATGGATGGTATAGTTTTGCTCATGTTTCTCCAATTGTATAGATGCATAGGCAATAACCTTTTTACGTTGCATCAAAACACATCTGAATCCTTGATTAGAGGTATCACAATAGATTTCAAAATTATTGGTGCCTTCAGGTAATGAGGGAAACGGGGTTGTGGTCAATTTATCCTTTAGAACCTTAAATGCAGATTCTTGTTCTTCGGACCACTCCAATTTCTTCCCCTATGAGTTAGCTTGGTGAGGGGTTTGGCTAAAATAGAAAAATCTTTGATTAATCTTCGGTAATAACCAGCAAGTTCCAAAAATTGGCGTATATGTTTCGCACTCTTAGGCACTTCACAGTTGTGAATAGCGATAATTTTGCAGGATCGACATGTATTCCTTCACTATCAACTACATGCCCGAGAAATTGTACAGTTCGCAGCCAAAATTCACACTTGGAAAACTTGGCATACAATTATTCCTTCTTTAAGAGCTCTAGAATCAATCGCAGAAGTTGCTCATGCTCTTTCTCGCTCTTGGAATAGATTAAGATATCATCGATGAAAACTATCATGAATTGGTCAAGATAAGGTTTGCATACACGGTTCATAGGATCATTGAATACAGCAGGAGCATTGGTTAAACCAAAAGGCATGACAAGAAACTCATAATGTCCATAACGAGTTCGGAAAGCGGTATTAGAAACATCAGCTTCTTTGACTCTCAATTGATGATAACCCGACCTAAGATCAATCTTCGAATAGATACTTGATCCTTGAAGTTGGTCAATGAAACGACCCGTCAAAGTACACTTGACGGCCACCGTTATCTTGGTCCCACAGCTTGATCATAACTCTATATGAATTTGATAAATAACCTTGCATTCTTTATTTAAAAATGATTTCCTATAAAGGAAACCTACCAAAATATGTATGTTTAGAAAAATTATACATTAATACTTAACCAAAAGTTGACCAAAACAAAGTCAACAACATCCATTATTAAATGTATCAAAATAGAATGCAAGTTAATGTTTAACAAAAGCTACCATCATAAATATGCAGACTCTCTAAGCACAGCGGAAGCAATCAATCATGAACCTGAGAATAAAACATGCGAGTAACTGTCAACAAAAATGTTGAGTAAATTATAAGTTTAATATTGCCAACAATACTCAATTTAAACCATAAGAATTTATGTTTGAAAACATAAAAACTCCTTTTTGGACCACAAAATAATATGCTAGAAAACATATAAAAACATTATTCCATCTTCCGTGAGCCACCTGGTAACCACTTAACCATTTATTTACCCTTGCCAAACACAATAAATAATATACACAGAACAAGTGTATCTTCAACTAAATACGAAGTACTAAACATTTCGATTATAAATTGCTAGCGCGACTAACTCGAAATGGGGTTGTCAAACCCGATAGATCTATCCATAGGATTCGCGTTCACCAGTAGAAACCAGTGATTACAATTACCAGATTAGGGAATATTTTTGTTCGACTCACGATGAATAATTTAAACCATCTTCCACTTGTGTCCAATACGTGAAAATAAAATGCATGTATTCTCATCCCAAAAGATTTAAAATAGAAAAATGGGACTATAACTCACCTTAAAGCAAATGAAGTAACCAGACAAAAATGCGAACATCAATGAAGTAAAGTGATCAGGAATGATCACAACACCGACCTATAAATAAAGCAGGTCAATATAAATAACTAACTTAGGTCAAGTCTTAGTATGATAGCTATTGTACATGTTGCAAGTAGACATAGAACAACACTCAAAATGCATCGGTTTGATCGGAACAGCGTACGGACACACACTTTCTATTTTAAGAAAGTTTCTATTTTTATCAGGTTTCCATTTTTGGAAAGTATCTATTTTAGAAAAGATTCTATTTTAGGAAAGTTTCTATTTTTGGAAAGTTTCTATTTTTAAAAAGTTTCTAACTTTAGAAAGTTTCCATATTTATAAAGTTGCTATTTTTGGAAAGTATATAAGTTAGGAAAGTTTCCTTAATTAGAAAGTCAACAAAAGTCAACTGAAAGTCAAAGTCAACTGAAAGTCATCTGAAAGCCAACTCAAAAGTCAACCTTGGTCAAACATAGTCAACATTAATTTTAAAAGTATAAGTTATATTAATAATATAGGTTATAACGTTAATTAAAGTCATATATGTATAATTATGTCATAACATAAGTTTTAATTAAATTAAATGAATTATCAAAGTTAACATAAGTTTAAATGATATAATTAATATAACATAAGTATTTAATTAATTAATTAAATATTAATCATGATATAAGTATTATTAATTAATAATAGATTTTAAATCATATCATCAGTATTATTAATTAATAATGAATTATTAATCATATCATAAGTTTCTAATTATAATTATTAAATTATAAGTATTTAATAATTAAATTATAATTAAATAATAACTAAGCCTTATAATAATTAAATGATTAATTAATCCTTATTATAAGTCTTATTATAATAATCTCATAATATAAGTTTAATACTTACCATAAGTATTTTTCATTAAAAATAAAAGTATTATTAATCATAAGTTTAATTAAATGTTTAATTAAATCATAATTAATTAATAAATGATATAATAAATATATATATCAAAAGTCTTAAATTAAATAATTACTTTTTATATCATAAGTAATTTATTAATAATGAAATTCATTATTTATATAATAAGTCTTATTTAATAACCATAAGTTTTAATTAAAAGTTCATCGGGTCATAACTTGAGCCCCGGGAATCAGTTTTCGGCGAGTCTTATATATATCTTCGCCTAACCAACCCACTCGACACATTAGTGTGCTCAATAACACCCCAAGAACAGCAAACAAGTCTTGACTTACAACCATAAATCAACTTGTAGCTTTAATCCGTTCAAAAACACGTTTTAGTCATACCGGGTGATCCGTGGCTCGGATTTCGATGACCCGAACATGAAAGTTCATCCCATGATCAATCCTAATACACTATTACACCCTAAAGACTCCAAAAATGATCACAAAATCAGACCATACCTGATTCAATTCGTTTTCACATTTTAATATCAACACAACACCATTTTAAGCATAACTAGAGCTCTAGGAATCGAAATGACATGAATCCGGAGTCTAAAATTAATGTCTTGATGAGAGGAACTCATCTACACACTTTAATTTCACTTTTATATCAGTTATATTTACAGAAAATAACAATCAAACCGCTGTCCCAAAACAATCAAACCGAAAACATGAATTAACGAGCATTTCTACGCATACAATCAACAATACAATAACATATACTCATCATACTATTAATATAACATATAAAATCAGAAAAACAAATGAAAATTTGAAAAGCCAGGGTTAGGGTTTATACCCTAATCAAGAATCAAGAGATATGGTTGCGTAGAGATGAACGAGAGGAACGCGTTTATGTAATTGATTTGATGATCCAAGCTTGTTTTGATGAAGATGATGATGATTGTTTATGGTGGTGGCGACGGCCATGATTAGGGAGGAAGAGGAGAGGTTTTCTCAAAAATGAAATTAGGGTGGAATGAGGAGTAGTGAGGGTTTTGATCAAATTACATCACAAGTATCAAAGTTTGTCAACATTACCCCCTCCCCTTGTATTTTTGGGCGAACCAAAGCATGGGGTGGGCCCCACTAGCCCAACTCGTTCAAATGTTAATTGCTTGTGGCCCGAACACTCGAACAAAACCCGAAACGCGAAAACACAACTACACGATTGAAAATTCGGAGAGATAACAAATACGCGACGAAAAATATATATAAACACTATATATAAACATATGACATTAAAATATCATATTTAAAATAATTAGGACTTAAAAATCCCAAAAGCTTGACCGTTGGTTTGAAAACTGAAACGATTCACCGGATAAAAATCCGCGACACGTAGAAACGTATAACTTAAAATATTAATACAAATATTCACTTATCACATAATGATTAATATATTATTACAAAAATAATAATATAGGTCATAGAAATGATGTGGCACGAATAATAGTTAACGGGCGTTAAATAATTAACGGTAAAAGATAACGAAAAAAGTAGGGTAGTTACAGTACCTTCTCGTTACGGAAATTTCGTCCTGAAATTTAAGCAGGTGCAGGGGTTGACTCGACATCTGGGAACAAATGCGGGTATTTCTACTTCATCTGATCTTCACGCTCTCAAGTGAACTCGGGACCGCGTCTGGCGTTCCATCTAACTTGGACAATAGGAATTCTACTCTGCTTAAGAGTCTTAACCTCTAGATCTATAATTTCAATAGGTTCCTCAATAAAATGAAGTTTCTTATCAACATGAAGTTCCTCCAAAGGAATAGTCTCATCGGCCTCGGCCAAACACTTCTTTAAATTCGATACATGAAAAACGTCATGAACAGCACTGCGTTCTTGTGGCAATTTCAAATGATAAGCCACGGGTCCTACTCTCTCAATAATCTCAAAAGGTCCAACAAAACGAGGATTCAACTTTCCCCTTTTACCAAAACGTATCACGCCCTTCCAAGGTGATACCTTCAACATAACACGGTCACCGACCTGAAATTCAATATCGTTCCTTCTCTTATTGGTATAGCTCTTTTGCCTACTTCTGGTGGTTCTCAATCTTTCCTTAATCTATACGATCTTCTCGGTAGTCTCATGAATAATTTCTGGACCTGTGAGTTGAGCATCCCCATCCTCATTCCAACAAATAGGAGACCTACACTTTCTACCATACAGAGCTTCAAACGGTGCGGCTTTAATACTTGCATGATAACTGTTGTTATAAGAAAATTCAGCTAGTGGCAAATATCTATCCCACCCATTACCATAATCAATAACACACGCTCGTAACATATCTTTTAACGTTTGAATGGTTCTTTCACTCTGACCATCCATCTGCGGATGATAAGCGGTGCTCATATCCAATTTAGTTCCCAAAGCTTACTGTAAAGATTGCCAAAACCTCGATATAAATCGACTGTCTTGGTCTGAAATAATAGATACATGAACACCATGTCTCGAAACAATCTCCTTCAAATACAAACGAGTAAGCTTCTCCATCGAATCTGTTTCCTTAATCGGTAAGAAATGAGCTGACTTTGTGAGTCGGTCAACAATCACAAAAATGGTATCATATCCACCCACAGTTCTCGGTTACCTCGTAATAAAGTCCATCATAATACCTTCCCACTTCCACTCGAGAATCTCAGGTTGCACCAAAAGTCCAGACGGTTTCTGATGTTCAGCTTTAACCTTAGCACAGGTCAAACACTTAGCCACATACGTAGCCACATCACCTTTCAAATTAGGCCACCAATACAGCTCCTTAAGGTCATGATACATCTTTCCTGAACCAGGATGAATAGAGTACCTCGACTTATGAGCCTCATCTAAAACAAGTTGTCGCAGATCACCAAATTTTTAAACCCAAAGACGTCCCATAAAACACCGAGTACCATCGGTTCGTACCTCAAATTTCTTAGCCATGCCTCTGACTTTTTCGCTCACAAAATTCTCCTCCTTCAAGGCTTCTTGTTGTGCCTCAAGAATCTGCCTAGCGAGGTTTGTTCAAATTGTCATATTCAAGGCTCTAAACCTGCGAGGTTCAGCCCTTTCTTTACGACTTAACACATCAGCCACAACATTGGC
This sequence comes from Rutidosis leptorrhynchoides, assembly GCF_046630445.1. NCBI lineage: Eukaryota > Viridiplantae > Streptophyta > Magnoliopsida > Asterales > Asteraceae > Rutidosis > Rutidosis leptorrhynchoides. The sequence goes on from NC_092334.1 coordinate 667,033,825, forward strand.
CTTTCCCGGATGTATAAAAGTTCGCAATCATAATCATTCAACGTCTCAACCCACCTACGCTGCCTCATATTCAACTGTTTTTGGTCAAGAATATGTTGAAGACTTTTGTGATCAGTGTACACTGTACTTTTGACACCATAAAGATAATGTCTCCAAATCTTGAGTGCTAACACAACAGCTCCCAACTCTAAATCATGGGTTGTATAATTATATTCATGAATCTTCAACTGACATGACGCGTACGCCATAACTTTCTTTCATTGCATCAAAACACAACCAAAGCCCTGACGCGAAGCATCACAATAAACAACAAAATCATCATTACCCTCAGGTAGTGATAATATCGGAGCGGTAGTCAACTTCTTCTTCAGAGTTTGAAAAATAGTCTCTTGTTCATCCTTCCACTCATACTTCTTCCCCTTGTGTGTTAAAGCAATCAGAGGTTTTGCTATACGAGAGAAATCTTGAATGAACCTTCTATAGTAGCCTGCCAACCCTAGAAACTGACGAATCTGAGTAGGAGTCTTCGGAATTTCCCACTTCTCAATTGCCTCAATCTTAGCAGGATCAACTTGAATTCCCTGTTTACTAACGACGTGCCCAAGGAATTAAACTTCTTTCAACCAGAACGCACACTTAATCATATTTAGCATCCAGCTCTTCTTTTCTTAACAAATCAAGCACTAATCTCAAATGCTCTTCGCGTTCTTGATTACTCTTGGAATAGATAAGAATATCGTTGATGAAAACAATAATGAATTGTCCAGATAAGGTCTACACACACGGTTCATGAGGTCCATGAATAGCAGGTGCGTTAGTTAATCCGAACGGCATAACAAGAAATTCGTAGTGACCATAACGGGTACGGAAAGCGGTTTTTGGAATATCAGTTTCTTTACCGCGCAATTGGTAATAACCAGAACGAAGATCAATCTTAGAATAAATGGACGAACCTTGAAGCTGATCAAAAAGATCATAAATTCTTGGAAGAGGGTAACGATGCTTAACAGTAAGCTTGTTCAACTCGCGATAATCAATACACAATCGGAACGAACCATCTTTCTTCTTAACAAACAAAACAGGAGCTCCCAAAGGGGACGAACTGGGAGGAATGAAATATAGTTGCAACCAACAAAGAAAACATTATATAGAGTAGCCACATTAGTGGTATAGATGTTTAAGACAATTCCTTTAAGGGGATAACGAGGATCATGAACTTCAAGTAAATTTTCATTACATTTCTGAAAGGAAGACGTACAAAATGTGTGATCTTTCAACGAGAGTGAATTTCCTTGTACAATGAGCGAGGCAATCTAGGATTCATCCATATTCTTAAATTTACGTGGGGATGAAGAGAACACGAATCAAGGGTTATAAAGAATGGCCAACTCCAGGTGAGATGAATCTCCAAAAATAATTTCATGCACCTCAAAGTATTGAATCCTAGGATTGATGTTTACGAGGGTGTTGCGATTAATAGCGAATATTGAGAGTAGAAACTCCTCAAACGGTCTAGTGTAATATATATCCATGATACCTACTATAACAACAGTTGGGGTAGAAACCCACTTAGCGCCTTTTCTACAATAGGGTGACCACCGAGGGTACCCCAGAAAATTGGTTTATCGATCCGCGTTTCGGCCATGTCCAACCATAAGGGGGAAAATTTTATGAGCGCAAAGACTTTCCAAAAAATTTTATACAACTGGCATCCAAAGTGGTGTAAGAGTTTCTATCAATGAACCTAATGGTAAGTTTCATCCTTAAATGGAGGATGAGAAGAACTGTGATCCAAACACTCTGTAGAGTAATGAGAAAATTTGATAAAATCAATCAAAGGAGTTTTGAAAAAGCTTTAAACCTTTGATGTGACAACATAAACGGACCGAAGTTCTTAGTAAATTTAGAAGTATGTACAACGTGTACCATTTTATATAAAACAAATTGACTTAGTCAAGCAGCTCAATAAATGAGTGGTTTTAAAATAAATGTGAAAGTATGATTTAGTATATACTAGCCAAAAATAGGTAAGGGTAAATTTATTCATTTGAATCCATACGTACACATATGATTTTATAAATTGTATACATGACAAAATATTTCATTACTTCTATTCGCCCATAAATCTTGTGAGAATCGCCCAATTAAACAAATGTGTAAAACTCCCGATGATAAACAGAGTATCTGTATTTCAGAGGTTACAAGTTGAAGTAAGATCGTGGAAGATCGAGCAAAGGACTTGAATTGTCGTACGACATTTGACCAACAAATGTTACGAGGTCATGAAAACCAATGAGTTAAATGTTGTTTTGACTATTATCAGGACATAAATCCTTGAGCCAAAACTGTTCCCGAGCGAAGCTGTTGCTAACAAGCGAGATATGAAGGATAGAGCATGAGATAGATAATCTGGTTAAAATGAGCTTCTCGTATATCAACAAATAAGATAATGAATATTTTCCCTACCCATGTAATACATCGGAATTTCTGAATGAGTGGTGTAAAAATTTTCTTTGACTCGCTTTCTATTCCTCATGTCACAATATTGGGACTTCTTTATGAATTAACATCATATAATCACGTTGGCCTGATGCCATTATATTTCACTAATTCATAGTTCCATTCCAATAGCACTACATGAGGTCAGGACTGTAGTGACCCGAACTTTTCCATGTTTATATATATTAATTGAGATTGATATTTACATGATTAAATGTTTCCAACATGTTAAGCAATCAAACTTGTTAAGACTTGATTAATTGAAATATGTTTCATATAGACAATTGACCACCCAAGTTGACCGGTGATTCACGAACGTTAAAACTTGTAAAAACTATACGATGACATATATATGGTTATATATATAGTTAACATGTTTTTATTATAAGTATGTATCTCATTAGGTATTTTAACAATGAGTTATATACATAAAAATGAGACTATTAATTTAAGAAACTCGAAAGCGATATATATAACGATTATCGTTATAACAACGTCTTACTAGGTACATATGAATCATATTAAGATATTGATACACTTGGTTAATTATGTTAAATAATAAGTAAATATATTATTAAGTGTATTAACAATGAAATACATATGTAAAAATAAGACTACTAACTTAATGATTTCGAAACGAGACATATATGTAACGATTATCGTTGTAACGACATTTAACGGTATATACATCATACTGAGATATATTATATATCATAATATCATGATAATATAACAATTTAACATCTCATTTGTTATAATAAACAATGGGTTAACAACATTCAACAAGATCGTTAACGTAAAGGTTTCAAAACAACATTTACATGTAACGACTAACGATGACTTAACGACTCAGTTAAAATGTATATACATGTAGTGTTTTAATATGTATTCATACACTTTTGAAAGACTTCAAGACACTTATCAAAATACTTCTACTTAACAAAAATGCTTACAATTACATCCTCGTTCAGTTTCATCAACAATTCTACTCGTATGCACCCGTATTCGTACTCGTACAATACACAGCTTTTAGATGTATGTACTATTGGTATATACACTCCAATGATCAGCTCTTAGAAGCCCATTTGAGTCACCTAACACATGTGGGAACCATCATTTGGTAACTAGCATGAAATATCTCATAAAATTACAAAAATATGAGTAATCATTCATGACTTATTTACATGAAAACAAAATTACATATCCTTTATATCTAATCCATACACCAACGACCAAAAACACCTACAAACACTTTCATTCTTCAATTTTCTTCATCTAATTGATCTCTCTCAAGTTCTATCTTCAAGTTCTAAGTGTTCTTCATATATTTTACAAGTTCTAGTTACATAAAATCAAGAATACTTTCAAGTTTGCTAGCTCACTTCCAATCTTGTAAGGTGATCATCCAACCTCAAGAAATCTTTGTTTCTTACAGTAGGTTATCATTCTAATACAAGGTAATAATCATATTCAAACTTTGGTTCAATTTCTATAACTATAACAATCTTATTTCAAGTGATGATCTTACTTGAACTTATTTTCGTGTCATGATTCTGCTTCAAGAACTTCGAGCCATCCAAGGATCCGTTGAAGCTAGATCCATTTTTCTCTTTTCCAGTAGGTTTATCCAAGGAACTTAAGGTAGTAATGATGTTCATAACATCATTCGATTCATACATATAAAGCTATCTTATTCGAAGGTTTAAACTTGTAATCACTAGAACATAGTTTAGTTAATTCTAAACTTGTTCGCAAACAAAAGTTAATCCTTCTAACTTGAATTTTAAAATCAACTAAACACATGTTCTATATCTATATGATATGCTAACTTAATGATTTAAAACCTGGAAACACGAAAAACACCGTAAAACCGGATTTACGCCGTCGTAGTAACACCGCGGGCTGTTTTGGGTTAGTTAATTAAAAACTATGATAACCTTTGATTTAAAAGTTGTTATTCTGAGAAAATGATTTTTATTATGAACATGGAACTATATCCAAAAATTATGGTTAAACTCAAAGTGGAAGTATGTTTTCTAAAATGGTCATCTAGACGTCGTTCTTTCGACTGAAATGACTACCTTTACAAAAACGACTTGTAACTTATTTTTCCGACTATAAACCTATACTTTTTCTGTTTAGATTCATAAAATAGAGTTCAATATGAAACCATAGCAATTTGATTCACTCAAAACGGATTTAAAATGAAGAAGTTATGGGTAAAACAAGATTGGATAATTTTTCTCATTTTAGCTACGTGAAAATTGGTAACAAATCTATTCCAACCATAACTTAATCAACTTGTATTGTATATTATGTAATCTTGAGATACCATAGACACGTATACAATGTTTCGACCTATCATGTCGACACATCTATATATATTTCGGAACAACCATAGACACTCTATATGTGAATGTTGGAGTTAGCTATACAGGGTTGAGGTTGATTCCAAAATATATATAGTTTGAGTTGTGATCAATACTGAGATACGTATACACTGGGTCGTGGATTGATTCAAGATAATATTTATCGATTTATTTCTGTACATCTAACTGTGGACAACTAGTTGTAGGTTACTAACGAGGACAGCTGACTTAATAAACTTAAAACATTAAAATATATTAAAAGTGTTGTAAATATATCTTGAACATACTTTGATATATATGTATATATTGTTATAGGTTCGTGAATCAACCAGTGGCCAAGTCTTACTTCCCGACGAAGTAAAAAATCTGTGAAAGTGAGTTATAGTCCCACTTTTAAAATCTAATATTTTTGGGATGAGAATACATGCAGGTTTTATAAATGATTTACAAAATAGACACAAGTACGTGAAACTACATTCTATGGTTGAATTATCGAAATCGAATATGCCCCTTTTTATTAAGTCTGGTAATCTAAGAATTAGGGAACAGACACCCTAATTGACGCGAATCCTAAAGATAGATCTATTGGGCCTAACAAACCCCATCCAAAGTACCGGATGTTTTAGTACTTCGAAATTTATATCATATCCGAAGGGTGTCCCGGAATGATGGGGATATTCTTAAATATGCATCTTGTTAATGTCGGTTACCAGGTGTTCACCATATGAATGATTTTTATCTCTATGTATGGGATGTGTATTGAAATATGAAATCTTGTGGCCTATTATTATGATTTGATATATATAGGTTAAACCTATAACTCACCAACATTTTTGTTGACGTTTTAAGCATGTTTATTCTCAGGTAATTATTAAGAGCTTCCGCTGTCACATACTTAAATAAGGACGAGATTTGGAGTCCATGCTTGTATGATATTGTGTAAAAACTGCATTCAAGAAACTTATTTTGTTGTAACATATTTGTATTGTAAACCATTATGTAATGGTCATGTGTAAACAGGATATTCTAGATTATCATTATTTGATAATCTACGTAAAGCTTTTTAAACCTTTATTGATGAAATAAAGGTTATGGTTTGTATTAAAATGAATGCAGTCTTTGAAAAACGTCTCATATAGAGGTCAAAACCTCGCAACGAAATCAATTAATATGGAACGTTTTTAATCAATAAGAACGGGACATTTCAGTTGGTATCCGAGCGTTGGTCTTAGAGAACCAGAATTTTGCATTAGTGTGTCTTATCGAGTTTGTTAGGATGCATTAGTGAGTCTGGACTTCGACCGTGTTTACTTGAAAAATGATTGCTTAACAAATTTTGTTGGAAACTATATATTTTTAACATGTGAATATTATGTGATATATTAATCTCTTAACGCGTTTGATATTATGTGATAGATGTCTACCTTTAGAAAAAGTCCCATTGACTCACCTAATAATAATGAAGAGTCAAATGTAAATTGGAATGATTCGTGGACTGATTCACAAGTTCCCGAAGAGGAACCGGAAGAAGAGTCGGAACCGGAAGAAGAATCGGAACCGGAAGAAGAATCGGAACCGGAAGAAGAATCGGAACCGGATGAAGAAATAGAACCGGTGGGGGAAATAATTAAACGGTTAAGTAAAAGAAAATCCTCAACCAACCGACCAAGGTTAATTATGGTCAATGATGTTTCCGCCAAGGTAGCAAAATATTGGGAGGATTACCAATTCTCCGATGAATCGGATTCCGACGAGAATTCCGATGATGTTATAGAAATTACCCCAACTGAATTTAAAAAGGCAAAAGAAAATAATAAGGGAAAGGGCATAAAAATAGAGAAATCTAATTCCAACCCCGATGAACTTTATATGTATCGTCAACCCCCGAAGTCCTTAAGTTGTAACAATGACCCGGGAACCTCTAAACCACCAGGTTTTTCTAAACCAATGTGGACAACGACAGTTAGTATTAGGGGAACATCATATATCCCTAGAAACTTGGCAAAACGAACCAAAACCGAAGAAGAAGAAACGAGCGAGTCGGAATAAGATAGTTGTATTCGTGTGGTGTAATATATGTAATATAGTGTGCTTATGCTTTATGATATATGTAAAAATTGCTTGTATTAATAAGTATTTTTTTATGAATCTAACTCTTGTCTATTTTACAGTATAAAAACACAAAATGGATAGACAACCCAATATTTTAAGAGACCTACCCGGAGACATGATTGATGAAATCTTGTCTAGAGTCGGTCAGAATTCCTCGGCACAACTATTTAAGGCGAGATCAGTTTGTAAGACATTCGAAGAACGTTCCAAGAATGTCTTGGTTTATAAGAGACTTTCGTTTGAAAGATGGGGGATATCACATTGGGAAACCCATAAGTTACGATGTGTTTACTTTGACGCATATATTGCGGGGAACCCAAATGCTATTTTACGCAACGGGTTAAGAAATTATTTTGACTCAATGTATCCGAATATAGGACTTCATGATTTAGAAAAAGCGGCTAACATGCAACATAAAGAAGCATGCTATGCTTATGGGTTAGTAATGTTCACTTCTCACCAAAGTGAGAAAAAGAACATCGGGCTACAGCTATTAAACAAAACGTTCCCACAAGTGACGGAGTCGGTAATTGGGGTAAGAAATGAGGTTTTTAGATTGTTACGGGACTGTTGGACATTACGTAACCCTCGTCCCTTTGACGATGTTACAACACGCTGTCTTATCAACGGCCATAACAGTTATGTTCCACAAGACCAAGGATGGGAAGTAGTCCTAGTAAAACCAGAATGCATGACTTGTTTCTGGACGTATGAATTACGTGTCTTTATTGCCTTTGCTGAACGACTTGTGTACTAGCTAGAATTATCTTCACAACTATCTTGTATCAAAGTTATTTTGTGCTATATTTCATGCTTTATGTAAAATAAGCGGTATTGTAAATTTGTAAAATATTGTATAAAAGTTTGAACGCGAAATATTATTATAATCAGTTTTTCATATAGAATTGTAGTAGTTGAATTGTATATTAGCTACTAAGTATGAACTTAACGGGTAGGTACTACCCGAATTTAAACTTATAAAATGCTAATATGAAGAAAAAGCTTTTATAAATGAGTTCATATTATGCTACGAAATACTATTAACTACTCTTAATATTCTGTATGATTAACTTGTTCCATTTGACTATTTTGAAGGAAATGACACCGACTACTCGACACACCGTGAATATGAATGAAGAGGAATTCCGTACTTTTCTAGCTTCAAACATAGCCGCAGTACAGGCTGCGCTACATACCAACAATAACCTTGGATCTAGCAGTACAGGAAATCGTGTAGGATGCACCTACAAAGAATTCACTGCCTGCAAACCTTTGGAATTTGATGGAACCGAAGGACCGATCGGATTGAAACGGTGGACCGAGAAGGTCGAATCGGTGTTTGCCATAAGTAAGTGTACTGAAGAGGACAAAGTGAAGTACGCTACGCATACCTTCACAGGTTCTGCGTTAACATGGTGGAATACCTATCTAGAGCAAGTGGGACAAGACGATGCGTACGCACTACCGTGGTCAGCATTCAAGCACTTGATGAACGAGAAGTACCGTCCCAGAACCGAGGTCAATAAGCTCAAGACAGAACTTAGAGGGTTACGAACCCAAGGATTTGATATTACCACGTACGAAAGAAGATTCACAGAATTGTGCCTATTGTGTCCGGGAGCATTCGAAGATGAGGAAGAGAAGATCGACGCGTTTGTGAAAGGATTACCGGAAAGAATCCAAGAAGATATAAGTTCACACGAGCCCGCCTCCATACAACAGGCATGTAGAATGGCTCACAAACTAGTGAACCAGATTGAAGAAAGAATTAAAGAACAGACTGCTGAAGAGGCCAATGTGAAGCAAGTCAAAAGAAAGTGGGAGGAAAACGGTGATAAGAATCACCAATACAACAACAACAGTAATTACAACAATAATCGCAACAATTATCCCAACAATCGCAACATCAATCGCAACTACAACAAACGGCCCAACAACAACAACAACAACAACAACAACAACAACAACAGCAGCAGCTACAACAATCATCCCAACAACAATAATAACCGCAACAACAACAACAATCAAAAGCAGCTATGCCAAAGGTGTGAAAAGTATCACTCGGGGTTCTGCACCAAATTTTGCAACAAGTGTAAAAGAAATGGTCATAGCGCAGCGAAGTGTGAGGTCTACGGACCAGGGGTTAATAGAACGAAAGGAACAAATGGTGTCGGAATGAGTAATGGCGGAGCAAGTAGTGTCGGAGCAAGTTATGCCAATGTAGTTTGTTATAAATGTGGAAAACCGGGCCACATTATTAGAAATTGCCCGAACCAGGAGAACACGAATGGACAAGGCCGCGGAAGAGTTTTCAATATTAATGCGGCAGAGGCACAGGAAGACCCGGAGCTTGTTACGGGTACGTTTCTTATTGACAATAAATCTGCTTACGTTTTATTTGATTCGGGTGCGGATAGAAGCTATATGAGTAGAGATTTTTGTGCTAAATTAAGTTGTCCATTGACGCCTTTGGATAGTAAATTTTTACTCGAATTAGCAAATGGTAAATTAATTTCAGCAGATAATATATGTCGGAATCGAGAAATTAAACTGGTTAGCGAAACATTTAAGATTGATTTGATACCAGTAGAGTTAGGGAGTTTTGATGTGATAATCGGTATGGACTGGTTGAAAGAAGTGAAAGCAGAGATCGTTTGTTACAAAAATGCAATTCGCATTATACGAGAAAAAGGAAAACCCTTAATGGTGTACGGAGAAAAGGGCAACACGAAGCTACATCTTATTAGTAATTTGAAGGCACAAAAACTAATAAGAAAAGGTTGCTATGCTGTTCTAGCACACGTCGAGAAAGTACAAACTGAAGAAAAGAGCATCAATGATGTTCCCGTCGCAAAAGAATTTCCTGATATATTTCTGAAAGAATTACCGGGATTACCCCCACATCGATCCGTTGAATTTCAAATAGATCTTGTACCAGGAGCTGCACCAATAGCTCGTGCTCCTTACAGACTCGCACCCAGCGAGATGAAAGAACTGCAAAGCCAATTACAAGAACTTTTAGAGCGTGGTTTCATTCGACCAAGCACATCACCGTGGGGAGCTCCTATTTTGTTTGTCAAGAAGAAAGATGGTACATTCAGGTTGTGTATCGACTACCGAGAGTTGAACAAACTTACCATCAAGAACCGCTACCCACTACCGAGAATCGACGACTTATTTGATCAACTACAAGGCTCGTCTGTTTATTCAAAGATTGACTTACGTTCCGGGTATCATCAAATGCGGGTGAAAGAAGATGATATTCCAAAGACTGCTTTCAGAACACGTTACGGTCATTACGAGTTTATGGTCATGCCATTTGGTTTAACTAATGCACCAGCTGTGTTCATGGACCTTATGAACCGAGTGTGTGGACCATACCTTGACAAGTTTGTCATTGTTTTCATTGATGACATACTTATTTACTCAAAGAATGACCAAGAACACGGTGAACATTTGAGAAAGGTGTTAGAAGTATTGAGGAAGGAAGAATTGTACGCTAAGTTTTCAAAGTATGCATTTTGGTTGGAAGAAGTTCAATTCCTCGGTCACATAGTGAACAAAGAAGGTATTAAGGTGGATCCGGCAAAGATAGAAACTGTTGAAAAGTGGGAAACCCCGAAAACTCCGAAACACATACGCCAGTTTTTAGGACTAGCTGGTTACTACAGAAGGTTCATCCAAGACTTTTCCAGAATAGCAAAACCCTTGACTGTATTAACGCATAAAGGGAAGAAATTTGAATGGAATGATGAACAAGAGAAAGCGTTTCAGTTATTGAAGAAAAAGCTAACTACGGCACCTATATTGTCATTGCCTGAAGGGAATGATGATTTTGTGATTTATTGTGACGCATCAAAGCAAGGTCTCGGTTGTGTATTAATGCAACGAACGAAGGTGATTGCTTATGCGTCTAGACAATTGAAGATTCACGAACAAAATTATACGACGCATGATTTGGAATTAGGCGCGGTTGTTTTTGCATTAAAGACTTGGAGGCACTACTTATATGGGGTCAAAAGTATTATATATACCGACCACAAAAGTCTTCAACACATATTTAATCAGAAACAACTGAATATGAGGCAGCGTAGGTGGATTGAATTATTGAATGATTATGACTTTGAGATTCGTTACCACCCGGGGAAGGCAAATGTGGTAGCCGATGCCTTGAGCAGGAAGGACAGAGAACCCATTCGAGTAAAATCAATGAATATAATGATTCATAATAACATTACTACTCAAATAAAGGAGGCGCAACAAGGAGTTTTAAAAGAGGGAAATTTAAAGAATGAAATACCCAAAGGATCGGAGAAGCATCTTAATATTCGGGAAGACGGAACCCGGTATAGGGCTGAAAGGATTTGGGTACCAAAATTTGAAGATATGAGAGAAATGGTACTTAGAGAAGCTCATAAAACCAGATACTCAATACATCCTGGAACGGGGAAGATGTACAAGGATCTCAAGAAACATTTTTGGTGGCCGGGTATGAAAGCCGATGTTGCTAAATACGTAGGAGAATGTTTGACGTGTTCTAAGATCAAAGCTGAGCATCAGAAACCATCAGGTCTACTTCAACAACCCGAAATCCCGGAGTGGAAATGGGAAAACATTACCATGGATTTCATCACTAAATTGCCAAGGACTGTAAGTGGTTTTGATACTATTTGGGTAATAGTTGATCGTCTCACCAAATCAGCACACTTCCTGCCAATAAGAGAAGATGACAAGATGGAAAAGTTAGCACGACTGTATTTGAAGGAAGTCGTCTCCAGACATGGAATACCAATCTCTATTATCTCTGATAGGGATGGCAGATTTATTTCAAGATTCTGGCAGACATTACAGCAAGCATTAGGAACTCGTCTAGACATGAGTACTGCCTATCATCCACAAACTGATGGGCAGAGCGAAAGGACGATACAAACGCTTGAAGACATGCTACGAGCATGTGTTATTGATTTCGGAAACAGTTGGGATCGACATCTACCGTTAGCAGAATTTTCCTACAACAACAGCTATCATTCAAGCATTGAGATGGCGCCGTTTGAAGCACTTTATGGTAGAAAGTGCAGGTCTCCGATTTGTTGGAGTGAAGTGGGGGATAGACAGATTACGGGTCCGGAGATTATACAAGAAACTACCGAGAAGATCATCCAAATTCAACAACGGTTGAAAACCGCCCAAAGTCGACAAAAGAGCTACGCTGACATTAAAAGAAAAGATATAGAATTTGAAATTGGAGAGATGGTCATGCTTAAAGTTGCACCTTGGAAAGGCGTTGTTCGATTTGGTAAACGAGGGAAATTAAATCCAAGGTATATTGGACCATTCAAGATTATTGATCGTGTCGGACTAGTAGCTTACCGACTTGATTTACCTCAACAACTCGCGGCTGTACATAACACTTTCCACGTCTCGAATTTGAAGAAATGTTTTGCTAAAGAATATCTCACTATTCCGTTAGATGAAATCCAAATCAACGAAAAACTTCAATTCATCGAAGAACCCGTCGAAATAATGGATCGTGAGGTTAAAAGACTTAAGCAAAACAAGATACCAATTGTTAAGGTTCAATGGAATGCTCGTAGAGGACCCGAGTTCACCTGGGAGCATGAAGATTAGATGAAGAAGAAATACCCACATCTATTTCCAGAAGATTCGTCAACACCTTCAACAGCTTAAAATTTCGGGACGAAATTTATTTAACGGGTAGGTACTGTAGTGACCCGAACTTTTCCATGTTTATATATATTAATTGAGATTGATATTTACATGATTAAATGTTTCCAACATGTTAAGCAATCAAACTTGTTAAGACTTGATTAATTGAAATATGTTTCATATAGACAATTGACCACCCAAGTTGACCGGTGATTCACGAACGTTAAAACTTGTAAAAACTATACGATGACATATATATGGTTATATATATAGTTAACATGTTTTTATTATAAGTATGTATCTCATTAGGTATTTTAACAATGAGTTATATACATAAAAATGAGACTATTAATTTAAGAAACTCGAAAGCGATATATATAACGATTATCGTTATAACAACGTCTTACTAGGTACATATGAATCATATTAAGATATTGATACACTTGGTTAATTATGTTAAATAATAAGTAAATATATTATTAAGTGTATTAACAATGAAATACATATGTAAAAATAAGACTACTAACTTAATGATTTCGAAACGAGACATATATGTAACGATTATCGTTGTAACGACATTTAACGGTATATACATCATACTGAGATATATTATATATCATAATATCATGATAATATAACAATTTAACATCTCATTTGTTATAATAAACAATGGGTTAACAACATTCAACAAGATCGTTAACCTAAAGGTTTCAAAACAACATTTACATGTAACGACTAACGATGACTTAACGACTCAGTTAAAATGTATATACATGTAGTGTTTTAATATGTATTCATACACTTTTGAAAGACTTCAATACACTTATCAAAATACTTCTACTTAAAAAAATGCTTACAATTACATCCTCGTTCAGTTTCATCAACAATTCTACTCGTATGCACCCGTATTCGTACTCGTACAATACACAGCTTTTAGATGTATGTACTATTGGTATATACACTCCAATTATCAGCTCTTATAATCCCATGTGAGTCACCTAACATATGTGGGAACCATCATTTGGCAACTAGCATGAAATATCTCATAAAATTACAAAAATATGAGTAATCATTCATGACTTATTTACATGAAAACAAAATTACATATCCTTTATATCTAATCCATACACCAACGACCAAAAACACCTACAAACACTTTCATTCTTAAATTTTCTTCATCTAATTGATCTCTCTCAAGTTCTATCTTCAAGTTCTAAGTGTTCTTCATATATTTTACAAGTTCTAGTTACATAAAATCAAGAATACTTTCAAGTTTGCTAGCTCACTTCCAATCTTGTAAGGTGATCATCCAACCTCAAGAAATCTTTGTTTCTTACAGTAGGTTATCATTCTAATACAAGGTAATAATCATATTCAAACTTTGGTTCAATTTCTATAACTATAACAATCTTATTTCAAGTGATGATCTTACTTGAACTTATTTTCGTGTCATGATTCTGCTTCAAGAACTTCGAGCCATCCAAGGATCCGTTGAAGCTAGATCCATTTTTCTCTTTTCCAGTAGGTTTATCCAAGGAACTTAAGGTAGTAATGATGTTCATAACATCATTCGATTCATACATATAAAGCTATCTTATTCGAAGGTTTAAACTTGTAATCACTAGAACATAGTTTAGTTAATTCTAAACTTGTTCGCAAACAAAAGTTAATCCTTCTAACTTGAATTTTAAAATCAACTAAACACATGTTCTATATCTATATGATATGCTAACTTAATGATTTAAAACCTGGAAACACGAAAAACACCGTAAAACCGGATTTACGCCGTCGTAGTAACACCGCGGGCTGTTTTGGGTTAGTTAATTAAAAACTATGATAACCTTTGATTTAAAAGTTGTTATTCTGAGAAAATGATTTTTATTATGAACATGGAACTATATCCAAAAATTATGGTTAAACTCAAAGTGGAAGTATGTTTTCTAAAATGGTCATCTAGACGTCGTTCTTTCGACTGAAATGGCTACCTTTACAAAAACGACTTGTAACTTATTTTTCCGACTATAAACCTATACTTTTTCTGTTTAGATTCATAAAATAGAGTTCAATATGAAACCATAGCAATTTGATTCACTCAAAACGGATTTAAAATGAAGAAGTTATGGGTAAAACAAGATTGGATAATTTTTCTCATTTTAGCTACGTGAAAATTGGTAACAAATCTATTCCAACCATAACTTAATCAACTTGTATTGTATATTATGTAATCTTGAGATACCATAGACACGTATACAATGTTTCGACCTATCATGTCGACACATCTATATATATTTCGGAACAACCATAGACACTCTATATGTGAATGTTGGAGTTAGCTATACAGGGTTGAGGTTGATTCCAAAATATATATAGTTTGAGTTGTGATCAATACTGAGATACGTATACACTGGGTCGTGGATTGATTCAAGATAATATTTATCGATTTATTTCTGTACATCTAACTGTGGACAACTAGTTGTAGGTTACTAACGAGGACAGCTGACTTAATAAACTTAAAACATTAAAATATATTAAAAGTGTTGTAAATATATCTTGAACATACTTTGATATATATGTATATATTGTTATAGGTTCGTGAATCAACCAGTGGCCAAGTCTTACTTCCCGACGAAGTAAAAAATCTGTGAAAGTGAGTTATAGTCCCACTTTTAAAATCTAATATTTTTGGGATGAGAATACATGCAGGTTTTATAAATGATTTACAAAATAAACACAAGTACGTGAAACTACATTCTATGGTTGAATTATCGAAATCGAATATGCCCCTTTTTATTAAGTCTGGTAATCTAAGAATTAGGGAACAGACACCCTAATTGACGCGAATCCTAAAGATAGATCTATTGGGCCTAACAAACCCCATCCAAAGTACCGGATGTTTTAGTACTTCGAAATTTATATCATATCCGAAGGGTGTCCCGGAATGATGGGGATATTCTTAAATATGCATCTTGTTAATGTCGGTTACCAGGTGTTCACCATATGAATGATTTTTATCTCTATGTATGGGATGTGTATTGAAATATGAAATCTTGTGGCCTATTATTATGATTTGATATATATAGGTTAAACCTATAACTCACCAACATTTTTGTTGACGTTTTAAGCATGTTTATTCTCAGGTAATTATTAAGAGCTTCCGCTGTCACATACTTAAATAAGGACGAGATTTGGAGTCCATGCTTGTATGATATTGTGTAAAAACTGCATTCAAGAAACTTATTTTGTTGTAACATATTTGTATTGTAAACCATTATGTAATGGTCATGTGTAAACAGGATATTCTAGATTATCATTATTTGATAATCTACGTAAAGCTTTTTAAACCTTTATTGATGAAATAAAGGTTATGGTTTGTATTAAAATGAATGCAGTCTTTGAAAAACGTCTCATATAGAGGTCAAAACCTCGCAACGAAATCAATTAATATGGAACGTTTTTAATCAATAAGAACGGGACATTTCAAGGACACACGATCAACCTCAGATTTTCACACAATTTCGCTAAAATGATTTCTTAAACAATGTGCTAAGGATAGCACAAGAGGCAAAAACATCAAAAGTAATGAATAAGAGTAACGATGACATAAAAATGTCTTTGAAGTATCAAGAATCTTTAAATGTCAAGAATCACATTTCCGATTCGCAACCCAAAGCACAAAGGCACCACGACACAAAGGCACGTAATATAACAAGAATGTTATATACCTAAACATAATAGCTGACATTGAAATGTCGAGCCTTTAGAAGTCAAGGATGACATATCGCGTAATATAACTCAAACGTTATATACATAACCATAACAGATGACATAGAAATGTCGAGAATTTCAGAAGTCAAGAATGACATCCCTCGGTTTCACTATCCGAGGTATTCTTATAGAGATGAACTCGCATGAGTCGGAGAATACGTTTAAATCAGAACGGGAGTTCCTCCCGGATTCAGAACATAACAGAGATGTATGTATGATAACAATATACATACCAATACGATATAAATAACCACATGTAATAATATATTATAGGCCGGGCTGTAGACTAGACTCACTAATGCACCCTATTGACTCAGGTAACGACATCAATGCAGCCTAATTCCCTACAACCAGAGCTCTGATACTAACTGAAACGACCCGTCAAAGTACACTTGATGACCATCGTTATCTTGGTCCCACAGCTTGATCATAACTCTATATGAATTTGATAAATAACCTTGCATTCTTTATTTAAAAATGATTTCCTATAAAGGAAACCTACCAAAATATGTAAGTTTAGAAAAACCATACATTAATACTTAACCAAACGTTGACCAAAATAAAGTTAACAACATCCACTATTAAATGTATCAAAATAGAATGCAAGTTAATGTTTAACAAAAGCTGCCATCATAAATATGCAGACTCTCTAAGCACAGCGGAAGCAATCAATCATGAACCTGAGAATAAAACATGCGAGTAACTGTTAACAAAAATGTTGAGTGAATTATAGGATTAATATTGCAAACAATACTTAATTTAAACCATAAGAATTTATGTTTGAAAACATAAAAACTCCTTTTTGGACCACAAAATTATATGCTAGAAAACATATAAAACATTATTCCATCTTCCGTGAGCCACCTGATAACCACTTAACCATTTATTTACCCTTGCCAAACACAATAAATAATATACACCGAACAAGTGTATCTTCAACTAAATACGGAGTACTAAACATTCCGATTATAAATTGCTAGCGCGACTAGCTCGAAATTGGGTTGTCAAACCCGATAGATCTATCCATAGGATTCGCATTCACCAGTAGAAATCAGTGATTACAATTACCAGATTAGGAAATATTTTTGTTCGATTCACAATGAATAATTTAAACTAACTTCCACTTGTGTCCAATACGTAAAAATAAAATGCATGTATTCTCATCCCAAAAAGATTTAAAATAGAAAAATGGGACTATAACTCACCTTAAAGCAAATGAAGTAACCAGACAAAAATGCAAACAGCAATGGAGTAAAGTGATCAGGAATGATCACAACGCCGACCTATAAATAAAGCAGGTCGATATAAATTACTAACTTAGGTCAAGTCTTAGTATGATAGCTATTGTACATGTTGCAAGTAGACATAGAACAACACTCAACATGCATCAATTTGATCATAACAGCGTACGGACACACACTTTCTATTTTTAGAAAGTTTCTATTTTTAGCAGGTTTCCATTTTTGGAAAGTTTCTATTTTAGGAAAGTTTCCATTTTTGGAAAGTTTCTATTTTTGGAAAGTTTCTAAGTTTAGAAAGTTTCCATATTTATAAAGTTGCTATTTTTGGAAAGTATATAAGTTAGGAAAGTTTCCTTAATTAGAAAGTCAACAAAAG
Organism: Rutidosis leptorrhynchoides; assembly: GCF_046630445.1. Lineage (NCBI taxonomy): Eukaryota > Viridiplantae > Streptophyta > Magnoliopsida > Asterales > Asteraceae > Rutidosis > Rutidosis leptorrhynchoides. The sequence goes on from NC_092334.1 coordinate 667,051,854, forward strand.
TCAATTGAAAGTCAAAGTCAACCAAAAGTCAACTCAAAAGTCAACCTTGGTCAAACATAGTCAACATTAATTTTAAAAGTATAAGTTATATTAATAATATAGGTTATAACATTAATTAAAGTCATATATTTATAATTATGTCATAACATAAGTTTTAATTAAATTAAATGAATTATCAAAGTTAACATAAGTTTAAATGATATAATTAATATAACATAAGTATTTAATTAATTAATTAAATATTAATCATAATATAAGTATTATTAATTAATAATAGATTTTAAATCATATCATAAGTATTATTAATTAATAATGAATTATTAATCATATCATAAGTTTCTAATTAAAATTATTAAATCATAAGTATTTAATAATTAAATTATAATTAAATAATAACTAAGGATTATAATAATTAAATGATTAATTAATCCTTATTATAAGTCTTATTATAATAATCTCATAATATAAGTTTAATACTTACCATAAGTATTTTTCATTAATAATAAAAGTATTATTAATCATAAGTTTAATTAAATGTTTAATTAAATCATAATTAATTAATAAATGATATAATATATATATATATATATATATATATATCATAAGTCTTAAATTAAATAATTACTTTTTATATCATAAGTAATTTTTTAATAATGAAATTCATTATTTATATAATAAGTCTTATTTAATAACCATAAGTTTTAATTAAAAGTTCATCGGGTCATAACTTGAGCCCCGGGAATCAGTTTTCGGCGAGTCTTATATATATATCTTAGCCTAACCAACCCTCCTGACACATTAGTGTGCTCAAGAACACCCCAAGAACAGCAAATAAGTCATGACTTAAAACCATAAATCAACTTGTAGCTTTAATCCGTTCAAAAACACGTTTTAGTCATACCGGGTGATCCGTGGCTCGGATTTCGATGACCCGAACATGAAAGTTCATCCCATCATCAATCCTAACACACTAGTACACCCTAAAGACTCCAAAAATGATCACAAAGTCGGACCATACCTGATTCAATTCGTTTTCACATTTTAATCTCAACACAACACCATTTTAAGCATAACTAGAGCTCCGAGAATCGAAATGACATGAATCCGGAGTCTAAAATTAATGTCTTGATGAGAAGAACTCATCTAAACACTTTAATTTCACTTTTATATCAGTTATATTTATAGTAAACAACAATCAAACCGCTGTCCCAAAACAATCAAACCGAAAACATGAATTAACGAGCATTTCTACGCATACAATCAACAATACAATAACATATACTCATCATACTATTAATATAACATATAAAATCAGAAAAATAAATGAAAAATTGAAAAGCTAGGGTTAGGGTTTATACCCTAATCAAGAATCAAGAGATATGGTTGCGTAGAGATGAACGAGAGGAACGCGTTTATGTAATTGATTTGATGATCCAAGCTTGTTCTGATGAAGATGATGATGATTGTTTATGGTGGTGGCGACGGCCATGATTAGGGAGGAAGAGGAGAGGTTTTCTCAAAAATGAAATTAGGGTGGAATGAGGAGTAGTGAGGGTTTAGATCAAATTACATCACAAGTATCAAAGTTTGTCAACATTACCCCCTCCCCTTGTATTTTTGGCCGAACCAAAGCATGGGGGTGGGCCCTACTAGCCCAACTTATTAAAATGTTAATTGCTTGTGGACCAAACGCTCGAACGAAACCCGAAACACGAAAACACGACTACGCGATTTAAAATTCGGAGAGATAACAAATACGCGACGAAAAATATATATAAACATATGACATTAAAATATCATATTTAAAATAATTAGGACATAAAAATCCCAAAAGCTTGACCGTTGGTTTAAAAACCGAAACGATTCTCCAGATACACGTATAACTTAAAATATGAATACAAATATTCATTTATCACATAATGATTAATATATTATTACAAAAATAATAATATAGGTCATAGAAATGACGTGGCACGAATAATAGTTAACAGTCGTTAAATAATTAACGGTAAAATATAACGGAAAAAGTAGGGTCGTTACAGTCAAACAGGTCATCAATACGCGGGAGTGGATAAAGATTCTTGATGGTTAGCTTGTTGAGGTCTCGGTAATCAATATACATCCTTAACGTGCCATCTTTCTTCTTAACGAAGAGAACAGGTGCACCCTACGAAGACGAGCTAGGACGAATGAAACCTTTCTCTAAAAGTTCTTGGAGTTGGTTGGATAATTCCTTCATCTCAGGTGGAGCTAAGAGGTATGGTGCCTTTGCAATAGGTGCAACACCGGGAGTTAAATCAATCTGAAACTCAACCTATCGTTGGGGAGGGAGACCAGGGAGTTCTTCAGGAAATATTTCAGGAAAGTCTCTAACCACCGGTACATCTTCAATGCGTTTCTCTTTCGGTTCGAGTTCCTTAACATGTGCCAGAATGGCTTGAGTTTCACCATTCTCTAGAGGAATACTAACAATTTTATCGAAGCATAGGATTCTCGCTCTCATTGAGGCTAAACAATCCATTCCGATAAATACATTGAAACTTCCTAACTTGATCGGCAATAAGTCAATGTAATCATAAGTATGAGGTAGTTTGGTTACAACGAGTTCATCGTATATCTTCAAATTAGATGATGATTTCCCTTCATGTAATCATATTGAGATTTTCGAATAAGTAGTTTGGAAATTTTCTTTGATTCACTTTCTATTCCATATGTCATGATATTGGAATATTTTTATGAATTACCTTAATATAATCACGTTGGTCGGGCGTCATTATATTTCACTAATTCATATTTCCATTCCAAGGTCACTCCATAAGGTCAGGATACGTGATCAAACTAAAGATTTTTACTTATTAGAAAACTATCTAAGGATTTAAAACTTAATTGCTGTTTTACAGAATCCTTAACCTAAAACGTTTTCCCAACACACTAAGGATAGCATGGAGAGAATCTTCACGAGTTACGAATAACGTTTTCTGGTTCACAAACCAAGGCACCACGGTATGTATTATAACAATAATGTTATGTACATGACCGTAATCGATGACATGAAAATGTCGCGAAATTCAGAAGTCATAAATGACATCCTTAGGAAAGGAAACAGGGTATCGAGAGGGTTGCTAAGAAAATATATAAGGGCAAGATAAAAAGAAACATATAGTAAGGAAACACTAAAAACTAAGGCATGAATATGAACAAGTAAAGGCACTTAAGCTAAGCCAGGAAAGGTTATAGTCCTATAGATTGCTAAGGCACCTAACTAACACATAAGGCACACATAAAATGCAATCCTGGTTCTCTATAACAACCTGGCTCTAAAATAATGGGGGTCATATGTGACTAACCAATATCAAAACACAAGTGTAAAGTGAGAACGACTCTAAATGAGACGTTTTAATAGAACAAAATTTGATTTGTAGCGGAAACGCAATAATGTTTTACATAATGAAATTCATATGTAAATAATAATTGATAAGTTCTAAATATGTGGACTCCAATGCAACAGCTAGCTAAGAATCATAGGGCATCACATAAGCTAATCTTCACCTGAGACAAACATGCTTAAAATGTCAACACAATGGTTGAGTGAACATCATAGGTTTAATAATTAATAAATTTAGACCACAAGATTTATTTCAAAACATCAAAATATTCAATATGCCATGAGTTATAATATCGAGCTAAACATTAATCCCTGACACTGTACGGGTGTCGGTTATCATTATTATGTACCCCCTTGACGATCGGTCAATGGGTAAGGACGTCGCTCTCAATAGGCCTACTCACAATAATTAAGCTTGCAACATTTCAATTCCAGAAATTAACGATATTATAGTGGGGATTGCATGTAAGAATACAAGTTAACAATAATCTCATGAAGTTGCATATCAAAAAGTTTAGGCACTTGTGTCTAAATTGTAAATCATTTAAAGCAAGCATGTGTCTCACCCCAAGATTTATAAAATTCAATAAAAGATGTAAAAGTGGGGCTATGAGTTCACCTTAGTAGCAAGTAAGTTATTCCACGCAAAGAAGAATGAACGGAGTAAGTGATCGGAGATCTCAACCTAGAGATATAATCTTTGATTAGTTAATGTCTAACAGACATAAAGTATGTTTATTAACATAGCAACTATATTAACAGTGACGGTTTTCGAGAAAAGTTTCTTTTTTTGGAAACCTACTATTTATGAAAAGCTTCCACTTATAGTAAGTTTCTAGTTTAGGAAAGTTCGGGTTATAATTCTTCACAAAGATGTTGTACAATCTTGCCCAAACTTCGTTGCTATCATGCAAGTCACTCGAATGATCTGTTGTTACCGGGCGCCCAGAATTCTTGACCAGAATCCAAGTCATGGCATTCGAAATCCACAAGCGGTTCCCATAAGGCAACAAGGACCACCCTAGGCCACATGTAGCGGTGATGTTTGTAGACTTTGTACGTTATCTTTAATTATAACCTTTACGTTATAGATGTATACACATAACGAATTATTAATGTACTTAGTAATTATATATATATATATATATATATATAGGTGATAATATACTTAGTGTAATTAAAGTGTTACCATATAGATAGGTTTATAAGTCATAATTATTATTCTTTTATTAATCAATCGTTAAGTAATCTTATCAATACATGTATATGTTTAACTATATAATATATGTATATATTTTATGTAAGTGTTATATATATATATATATAAATAAAAAGATGGTACATATATATATATACACTTATATTACTTTTCTTTTTTGTGTTTAATAAGTTTATATACTTATACATACACACTCATACATACACACTCATACATACATACACAAGTACATATACATACATATATACACATACATATACATGTTTGTATATATTTACATATACACACACACATATATCTATAATGTGTACATGTACATACGTACGTATGCATGCATGCATGCACATGTATTATTATCTTTATCATTTACTATTCCACCATCAAATATTACTAACTATTATTCAAGTCCATAAATCATAATACTTAATCATATTCATCAACCCTAATCTTATTAACCCTAACTTTAACATAATACTTCATATACATAAATCATGATCATAAATTATATTCATACTTGATCATATTATCTAGTTCATACCTTTTTAATTATTCATACATCGTTCAATATACTTAACATAACTATCATCATGATCAATTCATAATTCTAAATCCTATAATCATATTCATCTTATTCGTAATCTTTTTATCATATTCAAGTTCATGATTATATTAACCTTATAAATTTATTCATCTTCATCACTTCAATATCAAAATTTTTGATCATATTCATAATCAATAACTAATAACATAATAATTAAAACAAATTAAAAGTATGATTAGTTATAGACTTTAGGGATACCTTAAGTGAATTTGTTAACCAAGAAACAAGATAAATGATGATGATGTTGAACTGAAACAAGAACTGAAAATGCAGCAGCAACAAATCAAGATCAAATGGTGGCGAATTGGGTTGGTTTTTGGGTCTCCTAGTCATGCAAGAAATAGCAGCAACACGCGGCAATTTTAGCAACAAAATCAAGTCGATCTTGGGCTGTTTTGGGGTCACGATTTGCATCAGCAAAATAGAAGGGAGATGGGCTGTTTTCGTTGCACAGAAATAGCAGGAAACAAGCAGGAAGGGCTATTGGTGGTGGCGAAAAGTAGGCTGTAGAGTGTGGCTTGGGTGTCGACTAAAAAGGCTATGAAGGGTGACGAATGGAAGCTGTTTTGAGGGGCTGTTTTGATGGGGAAATACAGCAGCAACAAGAGCCTGTTGTGGCTCAAAAATCACAGCAAAAACTGTTGTAATTTGCGACGGTGAAGGGTTGTGATGACAGTCGAACTAGTTGTGGTGGTGGCAGTTTGTTGGTGATGATTTGGAGGGTTGTTTGGGTCGACTAGAATGGTGATGAGGGTGCTCAAAATCTGCCGAATAACAAGCACAAGGGAGAGGGTTTTTGTGATTTTTGGTATGTAATTTGTGAATGAGGTTCAAGAGCTAAAGGGGTCCTTTTATAGAGTGGAGTTTTAAATCCTAATCACATTATAACTCTAAGGGATTACTTGAAGATCAAGGACTAGTATTAGGATTAGATTAGGATTAGGATTTGACTAGGTTTGTAGGTTACTTAGTGAACAAGTATATTTTTTTTTAGCCAATTTTTAAATTTATATATATATATATGTATTATTATTATTTTTTTTATTCGGCATTTACTTATTTATTTATATAATTTATATATTTTTTATTAAATAATTACTCTTATTTAATATAAGTTTTATTTATTTATTGTACATTATTTGTCCATACCCTTTTTGTTAAATTTTAATCTACTTCTCATTTGTTTTAAATTTATAAATGTCTCATTTAATTTATTACATATAGTTTATATTTTTAATTTAATATCAGGGTTAGGGTTTATATTTAATATTTAGGGTTAGTGCTTTAGTAATAAATAGGATCATTTAATACAAGTATTAATTATAGTTCATTAATCATAAACGGATAATAACCCTAAATCGAATACACAGAAGAACAAATAAAAATCCCAAGGGCATTTTGGTCCTTTCAGAATGGAAGTATGAGGGTTGTTATAAGGATTGAGCTGAGCCCCCCTTAAAGCGTTCATAAATTTCGATCAACCTCCCCTCCTAAGCATCAGATGTCGTCTAGACCTAATTCTCAAGGACCTAATTCTCAAGGACCTAATTCTCAAGGGTCTAATCAACATGTGATTTATGAAAATCCGTCCAAGACTGGTAATGGTAAAAGGGTTAAACAAGATAATGTTTATTTTAAGAAACTCTTACATAAAAGTCAAATGTGGGTAACAAAAGAGGGAAGTAATGGGGCTTGTGGTTCGGGTACTGCTTACAGGGAAAATGAAAAAGTTGTCAATGTTAATGGGAAACCCATTGCAGATAAGGCATGGGTATCCCCCTCAAACTAATCATTTTTCTAATTATTTATGCAGGTCGCCTTAGTACAAACAAAAATACTTGGATTGTTAATAGTGGGGCGTCCAGGCACATGAAAGAAAACATGTCTCTGCTGCATGATGTTAAATCCATTAAGGGTGGACCTGTTTCTTTTGCGTTTGATCAAGGAGGGTTCATAACTGCTCAAGGGATGATTTCAAATTCCCCGGTCAGTTTCGACAAAGTGAGTTATGTAAAGGAAATGGAAAATAACCTGTTGTCCGTTTCTCAAGTGTGTGATAAGAGGCATAAAGTTCTATTTGACGAACAGCAGTGTTACATCATGAGAAAGGATTATAAAGTTCCTGAAAATATGATTCTTATGACGGAACCTAGATGTCAAGATTTGTACATTCTTGATATGTCAAAGGCTTATGTATAACAACCCGGAATTTCCGATAAAATTTTAACAAATTCTTTACATGATTTCATCTAACCTCGACTAATTCTGACGATTCACGAACAACCGGTTATAAAAAGATATGTAAATATATATGTATATACATCATTTACAATCATTATTATTATCAGTATTATAATTATTATTATTACTGTAATAATTATCATTATCATTAATATAATTACTAATAATATTAACATTATATAGTTATCATTATTAATATTGATAATATAACATTTTTACTAAAATTATTATTGTTATTATTATTATTATTATTATTATTATTATTATTATTATTATTATTATTATTATTATTATTATTATTATTATTATTATTAATAATATCATTATTAAACTTGATATTAATTATTATTATTATCATTATCATTATTGTCATTACTAACATTATTATCATTACTAGTATTATTATTAACTAGTATTGTTATTAAGTAGTATTATTATTATAAGTAGTACTAATACTTATTATTATTATTATTTCTACCATTTTAGTATTAATACTTATATTACTAAAACACGTGGGAAACTATGTCGTTTCACCCCCACCCCCTCACAAATTTGGTCAAAACGACATTGACCCAAAAATTACCTCAAAAACGCAAAAAAACCCCTCAACTTTTGGACCTTAACAAAAGATACCCTGTAATCTAGGGGGGGTAAACTGTCAATTCCGAAACTTAAAATAAAAACTTCCCCCGTACCCTTCAACAGCCTGTATCTTCACCCTCGCTCTGATTTAAACTTCACCGAGCACTCCATTAAACTCGAAATATTATTATGAACAAAACGAGACTAACTACGTTCGAAACGGACACTTTTTAAAAAACGCTAAAAACAACGACAGCCCGTATCTTCTCGCTCGCCGCAACTTAAATTTTTTCGACAGTATCGTCAGACTCGAAATAATTTTATGAACAAAACGATACTAACTACATTTGAAACGAACACTTTTTAAAAAACGCTAAACACAACGACAGCCCGTATCTTTCTGCTCGCCAGGAGTTAAATTTTTCCGCCAGCACCGTCAGTCTCGGAATAATTTTCTCAGGAAAAAGAAACTAACTATGTTTAAACCGAACATATTTTAAAAAACACTAAAGACGACGACACCAACAATAACGCATAACACATGAGCCGTTTTCCCTTCTGTAAATAAAACTGCGTTAAACATGAATACGCGGACCGAAAGACCCCGCCGCATCGCGCGGGCTGAACCGAACTAGTTATTAATATTATTATCATTATTTTTATTATTTATCATTTATAAAAATTATTATTATTATTAATATAATATAATTATTATTATTATTAATATTATTATTATTAATATAATTATTAATTATTAATATTAAATAAATTAAAAGAATAGACATATACCTAAATTAGGTTATCTATTTTTAATTTTTTTATATATCGTGGTCTGCTTGCATTTTTTTAACTAATCCTATCAGCCTTTATATTTTTTATTTATCTGCATTTTATTTTTTAATTCAAATCGTGATCGAGCTTTTCTATTTTTCTTCTTATGTGTGCTTGAATGTCGACATCCTCAACTGCTATAAACAAATCGATCCTACATATTGGAAAAAAATTCATTCCATTACTCACCATCATTATCAGATACAATTTTTTTTTTATACTGAAAAATAAAATTTGCTCGACCTCTGTTTCATTATTTATTTATCAAAACTCGATTTCAAATGAATTATCAAAATGTAAAAATGCAGAGTTGTTAGTAATGGTGTAAACAAACTTCTGCAAAGATTCAAGTCTCAATTTTATGTATCGAGTCTTAATTTCGAAGTCAAAGCTTATTTGTAAAAAGTCAAACGATTATTCAATCAAGAAATTCGAGTTCGTTTTTAATGTTTCAGTTAAATTGATGATTTGAAAAGGTTCCTTAAATGATTTAAAACAAATTTCATGTTGTAATTTCCATCCAAAACGATCTAAAATTCGAAAACCCATTTGGAGTTCATCCTGTTCTTCGTAACTGTCATTGCTGCTGCTTGATTTTTCTGTTGATTAAGCAATCAAATCGTGGTCGTTCTGTTTCATTTGCAAATCCAAACTAAACCTATAATTCATGGTTATGCAAAGAAGAAGAAGATAAACAAATACGTGTTATATATATATATATATATATATATATATATATATATATATATATATATATATATATATATATATATATATATATATATATATATATATATATATATATATATATATATATATGTAGAAATAGATTAAAATAGAAAAACAGAAATGGAGCATTGGTTAAGGGTGTTAGCGGGTGAGCATGAGGTCACGGGTTCGAGCCCGGTTCGGGGCAATTCTTTTTATACAAGCTTTTGAAAGGTAGTTTCTTTTTAAAAATTCTTATTATTATTTATTATTATTATTATTATTATAATTAATAATTATTGTTGTTGTTACTATTATTATTATTATTATTATTACTATTAACATCATTAAAAGTATTATTATTAATATCATTAAGGTTATTATTAGTAATATCAATATGATTAAAATTATTATTATTATCATTATTGTTATTATTAGTATTAGTATTATTATTATTAATAACATGATTTTAAAACTATTATTATCATGATTATTATTATCATTATTATCAATACTAGAATTATAATAACTATATGTTTATCATTATCATCATTATTAATATTATTACTACTACTGTTAATATTATTATTATGATAACAACTATTATTTCTTACAAATACCATAATATTACCTATTATTATATTTTAATATTATATTAATTATATTTACATAATATTAAACAAATAAATATATTAATGAAAGACTTACTATATTAATGAACTAATGATGAAAATGAGTTAACATATATTTAAAAATATATATATAAAATATATATATATATATATATATATATATATATATATATATATATATATATATATATATATATATATATATATATATATATATATATATATATATATATAATTATATCACTAATAATTATGTACAAGTTTATTTGATTACAATGTTTTAATATATATAAAACTGATATAGGTTCGTAAATCTGAGGATAACTCTGCACTTGTTCAGTGCCATCATACTCGTAATTACTACGAAATATCATACAGTATCGTGAGTTTCATTTGATTCCCTTTTACTCTTTACATTTTTGGGATTGAGAATACGTGCACTATTTTATAACTGTTTTACACGCTAGACACAAGTGCAAACTTTAAACTATGCTATACCCGGCTATGTCCGACTAAGTCCTTAACCGACAAGTATAAACACAACTTGTCTTTGGGGCAAACTATGAACAACTTTTGGATCTACGTGATCTACTAATTGGTCCCTGCGAGACCAAGCTTATGAATAACTTTTAGATCTGCGTGATCTACTAATTGGTCCCTGCGAGACCAAGCTTATGAACAACTTTTGGATCTACATGATCTACTAATTGGTCCCTGCGAGACCAAGCTTATGAATAACTTTTGGATCTGCGTGATCTACTAATTGGTCTATGTGAGACCAAGCTTATGAATAACTTTTGGATCTGCGAGATCTACTAATTGGTCCCTGCGAGACCAAGCTTATGAACAAAAATCTTGTGGTCTAACACTATTACTGAAATCATTATTTATGACAAACCTATGAACTAACTCAACCTAGTGTTGACTTTTTAAGCATGTTTATTCTCAGGTACTTAAATATTGCTTCCGCTGTATATCTGCTGCTTTGATGATGATTGCTTGCCATGCTTGGAGTCATGCATTTCATATCATATCAATTAAAGACATTTAATGCATTGTTCATTAAATACAATGTAATCTATTTATCTTCCGCTGTAAAACTCAATAAAATGTCTCATATAGAGTCGTTCTCATTTATAGAACTATAATTTGATATATTTTGTGACGTTATTCTTCCAGGCCCTATCTGGAGGACGTCACAGATTGGTATCAGAGCAGTGTTGTTGTAGAGAACCAGGATTGCATTTTATGTGTGCCTTATACAATTAGGTACCTTAGCAATGTAGGACTACAACTTTCCTTGAATACAGTGTCTTTAATTGTTGCCTTTAATTGTTAAATGCTACACTATACTTTAGAAACTTAACGTATCTTAGAATGCTGAGCTAATCTAATAATTCTTCTCACTTTCCTAAGTACTATCCAATTCCGCCACCGCATTTAATTGCAACATCATGATTTCAGAAATTCTTGACATTCCTATGTCATTTATCATGGTTTTGTGTATTATATATGTATTACATGAAACATTATCCATGATTTTTGAAACTCCTATAATTGTTACTATTCATACTCAAACGTATATAACTCCCTGTTATATATCACGTACCTATATGCCTTATGCCTTTATGCATCGGTTTGCGAATCGGAAAATGTCATTGGGTTATCACAGTATACGAATTGAAAGTCTTTAATCGAAAGATTATCAAATTACATACTTATCATTTTATGATCTCGACACGTCATACTGCCATTATTGGAGTATAGACACATCATATCTTATTATATCTTATCATATCTATCTCAATAGACTTTGTCTAACACTTTTCCTAAATTTCCTCCGTAAATTACGGGAATCTTTTTGCTATATATACTATTCTAGGAGACGAAGATATCATTTAATATTCAACACCCATTTCATATCAAACCCTATTCAAAACACATAATATAGATTTCTCGAACTTCTCGAGCTCCAATAGCAGCGTAACCGGAATGAACCAACCAATTAGCCATCATCTATTTTGGATGAATTGGGGGTGGGTTCATAGCCGACTCAATCAATGGAGGCAAGAAAAAGGTGATCCCTTCCACCAACCGAATTCACCACTTGACGAAGAACCAGAAGCACTTACCGGCGAACCAATCCGAAACACCATTTTCACCCTCATTTCCAGAACAGCTCGCCACGATTATATAATATCTAGAATTCTAGATCTTATTCGTCCCCTTGTCCGAACCGCCAATCATCCCAGTATAATAGAAGAAGTTAACGAGATTCGCTCTCGAGTGGTGGCTCTGGAGAATATGGTGCAATATCTACAAGCATCATCAGCACCAGCAGCATAACCAGCACCACCAGTACCATCAGCATCACCACCAACAGCACTAGTACCAACAACAACATCTGCATCCCACGCCTCAACATCGCATTCGGAACATCGAACATCAACATCATACGCCCCATAGATACCAAGGAATATTAGTAATAACGAGTTAAGATGTATTGACTCATTCTTCCTGAAGAATTGTATATGTATACTTGATATATCTACATGGATTGGAACAATAATAAATCTTTTCGTACTAAGCTATTACGTGTGAATCTTAACTAGTATGTACTACTTGGTTAATTCATATCACTAATATGCTATAATGTACATCCTTCGTTAATGACTTAACAATCGTTAATCACTACTTCAGCACAATAAACTCCATTTCATAATAAACTACGTGTATTATTCAAATACATGTTTGATTTTACACTTCTGTTTTCGATGTACTCGAAACTTTCTAGAAACCATCATTCGTGCCTTGCGAATTTCACAAGGATTCCACGAGCACCAACATCATATACCGAGGTATATCAAAAACAATGAACGATGAAGTATTGATTCATAACTTCATTAAAGAAATATTCCGTGACGATTATGTAATCTCTCAAGTTTTGAAGATTATTTATTCTCGCTTCAACCGCAAATCAAATGAGTTTAATATTATATTAACTCATTAAATCTATATTATACCTGAAGAATACATATATGAACGTATATCTTCATAAAGATGATAATCCTTTTGTACAAACCGTTAATTGTGAAAATATTTTAACGGGTAGGTAAAACCCGAGAAATATTTATATCTCACATTAATATGTTACATCGTACAAATTCTGATTCAATAGTCAGTAACTATACTACTTACATTCACAAGATATATGTATCTGTTCACTAAGGAACAACCATTTGCATACAAATTCAATTAAATATTCTGATTTTGACATATCAGAATCCAAGTAAAACTTTAGCAAGTGTTATCTTCCTAAAGATCACTACATTCATGAATTATATTCATTCGTATTCTATGATGAATTATCACATCAAACCACCGAAATTATCATTCATTACTTTTGAAATTAACAACGCCTATTCATCAACCATTAAATCCGTTGACGATTACAATCAGCATTTAATCATCTAAAAATAAAATTTCTTGAAACCATCTCGGATTGATAATCAATGATTCAGATTCGTTAACCTTGAGAATGCTGACGAAGCAACAAAATCTATAGACAGTCTTAATGGCCAAAAGTTTGATGATAAAAAATAGTATAAGCTCAGATTTTGAACTGGAAAACGGATTGAGCAAACTATGAAGGAGGCTGTGGACAAATCATAAGGACTAAACCTATACTCAAGGAATCCAGATGATTCGATTTCTGATGGAAATTACAGAAGACAAATAATCTCCTTACGCATTCTAAATCCTTACAGAAGAATTTTCCACATTATCATTCGATCTTAGAAATTCTAAAGATTTCATCGTATCTTTTGTTATAAATATCCTCTATATTTCTGAAGATATCTTCATAACGATTCTTGGTCGCAATTAATTATCTCTTTGCGATATCTTTATCACATCATAAAGGAAACTATTTTAGTTTCTATATTCTCTAAAATTCAAGTTTAAATTATAAATGTTTTGAAGAAGTGTTGAGAATTGAAGCATGAGTTAGTATAATATAATGACGTCAGGCCAACGTGATTATATTACAGTAAGTTATGCTAAATTTTTAATGGAAGATGATGATTCATAGACTTTATAATCATCATTCGCCATGTTACACGACTCTTACATTCTATTTAACCTCTAAACATATCAAGAAAATATTTTTCTTGATGATTCGGTCTTTTCCCAGATATTCTGTTAATTTGACAAATCAAATCGTGCTATTACCTTTCCTTTCTACTTTATATCATTCAAAACTTCATACCTACGAATTCTGGACCATCACTCGCTTTACTTAAGAGTCGAGAAGAGAATAAAAAGGCAAAGAGCTCCGACATATAAGGAAAAATATAAAGCCCGATAACGATACCGAAATTACAAACCGTGTATATCAATACGTATGGCAACGTAAAGACACGGGAGAATTAAAAATATTATAACCCCAAGGTAATAGTAGAAGAAAACAAATTCCTCTGGTGGTAAATGAAAAAGAAGAATGACTGCATATATGGTCAATATAATAACAAGTATCAATACGGGATTGAGCATACTAACAAATCTTTTGGAAGTATGAATTTAGGAAGAAAGTATAGAAGTGGTGAAGATAATGAAACAGAAGAAGCTAATTTATAGCAAAATTCCAAACACAGCAATCGAGGCAATTCACCGCATTTAATCAAATAAATCTCAAAATTCCTTAACTACCGGAGAATCAAATCTTATAGATTATGAAGATTTCCTTTAATTCCTTGAATTCCGAAAATCAATCGTGACTACATCAAAAGATAAGGCGAACATTTAATTTTCTCATTCACTGATTTACGATAGCTTCGCTTATACTCTTCCTATAATCGAATCGTTTTATCCGAATTATTCAAAAGGAGTTAAAACTCTATTTTTCAACTCATATTCGTCATTCTTGTTGTAAACAATGACGATCTCTATCAAATTTCATGACTATGATTTTCATGAACTCCTCTATGTTTTGTCTGCCCTAATATTGTGGCATAAACGCTCAAAGTTTTAAATAAGCTCACTATTATTCATAACACATTTCATGTGTTCAGTGTACTGAAATGCTTATATAGCATCATCATTCCTTTTGAGGATAACCTAGTCAAATGACACTCTTGTTAATCTTTTAGATAACCTCTGCATTAATAATAAAATGCACTTCATCGAAGAACCTGTAAAATATATGGTTCGTATGATTTAAACTCTTGAAACAAAACAATATTCTATTAGTTGGAATTCACGCAAGGCCCCGAGTATACATGGGAACGTGAAGACCAAATAAAACGTAAATATCCTCGTCTATGTACGAACAACGCCGATTGATGGCAACAACTAAATTTCGGGACGAAATTTCTTTTAACGGGTAGGTACTATAACAACCCGGAAATTTTCGACAAAATTTTAACAAATTCTTTACATGATTTCATCTAACCTCGACTAATTTCGACGATTCACGAACAACCGGTTATAAAAAGATATGTAAATATATATGTATATACATCATTTACAATCATTATTATTATCAGTATTATAATTATTATTATTAATAATTATCATTATCATTAATATAATTACTAATAATATTAACATTATATAGTTATCATTATTAATATTGATAATTTAACATTTTTACTAAAATTATTATTGTTATTATTATTATTATTATTAATATTAACATATTATTAATATCATTATTAAACTTGATATTAATTATTATTATTATTATCATTATCATTATTGTCATTACTAACATTATTATCATTACTAGTATTATTATTAACTAGTATTGTTATTAAGTAGTATTATTATTATAACTAGTACTAATACTTATTATTATTATTATTATTATTTCTACCATTTTAGTATTATTAATATTATTATCATTATTTTTATTATTTATCATTTATAAACATTATTATTATTATTAATATAATTATTATTATTATTAATATTATTATTATTAATATAATTATTAATTATTAATATTAAATAAATTAAAAGAATAGACATATACCTAAATTAGGTTATCTACTTTTAAATTTTTTATATATCGTGGTCTGCTTGCATTTTTTTTAACTAATCCTATCAGCCTTTATATTTTTTATTTATCTGCATTTTATTTTTTAATTCAAATCGTGATCGAGCTTTTCTATTTTTCTTCTTATGTGTGCTTGAATGTCAACATCCTCAACTGCTATAAACAAATCGATCCTACATATTGGAAAAAAAATTCATTACATTACTCACCATCATTATCAGATACAATTTTTGTTATTTATACAGAAAAATAAAATTTGCTCGACCTCTGTTTCATTATTTATTTATCAAAACTCGATTTCGAATGAATTATCAAAATGTAAAAATGCAGAGTTGTTAGTAATGGTGTAAACAAACTTCCTGTAAAGATTCAAGTCTCAATTTTATGTATCGAGTCTTAATTTCGAAGTCAACGCTTATTTGTAAAAAGTCAAACAATTATTCAATCAAGAAATTCGAGTTCGTTTTTAATGTTTCAGTTAAATTGATGATTTGAAAAGGTTCCTTAAATGATTTAAAACAGATTTCATGTTGTAATTTCCATCCAAAATGATCTAAAATTCGAAAACCCATTTGGAGTTCATCCGTGTTCTTCGTAACTGTCATTGCTGCTGCTGCTTGATTTTTGTTTCTGTTAATTAAGAAATCAAATCGTGGTCGTTCTGTTTCATTTGAAAATCCAAACTAAACCTATAATTCATGGTTATGGATTTCTGTCGACTTGAATTTGGGAAGAAGAAGAAGATAAACAAATACGTGTTATATATATATATATATATATAGAAATAGATTAAAATAGAAACACAGAAATGGAGCATTAGTTAAGGGTGTTAGCGGGTGAGCGTGAGGTCACGGGTTCGAGCCCGATCCGGGGTAATTCTTTTTATACAAGCTTTTAAAAGGTAGTTTCTTTTTAAAAATTCTTATTATTATTATTATTATTATTATTATTATTATTATTATTATTATTATTATTATTATTATTATTATTATTATTATTATTGTTGTTGTTGTTGTTGTTGTTGTTGTTGTTACTATTATAATTATTATTATTATTATTATTATTATTATTATTATTATTATTATTATTATTATTATTACTATTAACATCATTAAAAGTATTATTATTAATATCATTAAGGTTATTATTAGTAATATCAATATGATTAAAATTATTATTATTATCATTATTGTTATTACTAGTATTAGTATTATTATTATTAATAACATGATTTTAAAACTATTATTATCATGATTATTATTATTATCATTATTATCAATACTAGAATTATAATAACTATATGTTTATCATTATCATCATTATTAATATTATTACTACTACTGTTAATATTATTATTATGATAACAACTATTATTTCTTACAAATACCATAATATTACCTATTATTATATTTTAATATTATATTAATTATATTTACATAATATTATACAAATAAATATATTAATGAAAGACTTACTATATTAATGAACTAATGATGAAAATGAGTTAACATATATTTAAAAAATTATATATATATATATATATATATATATATATATATATATATATATATATATATATATATATATATATATATCACTAATAATTATGTACAATTTTATTTGATTACAATGTTTTAATATATATAAAACTGATATAGGTTCGTGAATCCGAGGACAACTCTGCACTTGTTCAGTGCCATCATACTAGTAATTACTACGAAATATCATACAGTATCGTGAGTTTCATTTGATTCCCTTTTACTCTTTACATTTTTTGGACTGAGAATACATGCAATATTTTATAACTGTTTTACACGCTAGACACAAGTACCAACTTTAAACTATGCTATACCCGGCTATGTCCGACTAAGTTGTAGTGACCCGAACTTTTTCATGTTTATATATATATTAAATGAAATTGTTATTTACATGATTAAGTGTTTCCAACATATTAAGCAATCAAACTTGTTAAGACTTGATTAATTGAAATAGGTTTCATATAGACAATTGACCACCCAAGTTGACCGGTGATTCACGAACGTTAAAACTTGTAAAAACTATATGATGACATATATATGGATATATATATAGTTAACATGATATTATGATAAGTAAACATATCATTAAGTATATTAACAATGAACTACATATGTAAAAACAAGACTACTAACTTAATGATTTTTAAACAAGACATATATGTAACGATTATCGTTGTAAAGACATTTAATGTATATATATATCATATTAAGAGATATTCATACATGATAATATCATGATAATATAATAATTTAAAATCTCATTTGATATTATGAACATTGGGTTAACAACATTTAACAAGATCGTTAACCTAAAGGTTTCAAAACAACACTTACATGTAACGACTAACGATGACTTAACGACTCAGTTAAAATGTATATACATGTAGTGTTTTAATATGTATTTATACACTTTTGAAAGACTTAAATACACTTATCAAAATACTTCTACTTAACAAAAATGCTTACAATTACATCCTCGTTCAGTTTCATCAACAATTCTACTCGTATGCACCCGTATTCGTACTCGTACAATACACAGCTTTTAGATGTATGTACTATTGGTATATACACTCCAATGATCAGCTCTTAGCAGCCCATGTGAGTCACCTAACACATATGGGAACCATCATTTGGCAACTAGCATGAAATATCTCATAAAATTACAAAAATATGAGTAATCATTCATGACTTATTTACATGAAAACAAAATTACATATCCTTTATATCTAATCCATACACCAACGACCAAAAACACCTACAAACACTTTTATTCTTCAATTTTCTTCATCTAATTGATCTCTCTCAAGTTCTATCTTCAAGTTCTAAGTGTTCTTCATAAATTCCAAAAGTTCTAGTTTCATAAAATCAAGAATACTTCCAAGATTGCAAGTTTAGTTCCAAGTTTTCTAAATCCATTCCAAGTAATCATTTAAGATCAAGAAACCTTTGTTACTTACAGTAGGTTATCTTTCTAATACAAGGTAATAATCATATTCAAACTTTAATTCAATTTCTATAACTATAACAATCTTATTTCAAGTGATGATCTTACTTGAACTTGTTTTCGTGTCATGATTCTGCTTCAAGAACTTCGAGCCATCCAAGGATCCGTTGAAGCTAGATCCATTTTTCACTTTTCCAGTAGGTTTATCCAAGGAACTTAAGGTAGTAATGATGTTCATAACATCATTCGATTCATACATATAAAGTTATCTTATTCAAAGGTTTAAACTTGTAATCACTAGAACATAGTTTAGTTAATTCTAAACTTGTTCGCAAACAAAAGTTAATCCTTCTAACTTGACTTTTAAAATCAACTAACCACATGTTCTATATCTATATGATATGCTAACTTAATGATTTAAAACCTGGAAAAACGAAAAACACCGTAAAACCGGATTTACGCCGTCGTAGTAACACCGGGCTGTTTTGGGTTAGTTAATTAAAAACTATGATAAACTTTGATTTAAAAGTTGTTATTCTGAGAAAATGATTTTTATTATGAACATGAAACTATATCCAAAAATTATGGTTAAACTCAAAGTGG
Source organism: Rutidosis leptorrhynchoides (assembly GCF_046630445.1). Taxonomy (NCBI): domain Eukaryota; kingdom Viridiplantae; phylum Streptophyta; class Magnoliopsida; order Asterales; family Asteraceae; genus Rutidosis; species Rutidosis leptorrhynchoides. The sequence goes on from NC_092334.1 coordinate 667,071,693, forward strand.
AAGTATGTTTTCTAAAATGGTCATCTAGACGTCGTTCTTTCGACTGAAATGACTACCTTTACAAAAACGACTTGTAACTTATTTTTCCGACTATAAACCTATACTTTTTCTGTTTAGATTCATAAAATAGAGTTCAATATGAAACCATAGCAATTTAATTCACTCAAAAAGGATTTAAAATGAAGAAGTTATGGGTAAAACAAGATTGGATAATTTTTCTCATTTTAGCTCCGTGAAAATTGGAAACAAATCTATTCCAACCATAACTTAATCAACTTGTATTGTATATTATGTAATCTTGAGATACCATAGACACGTATACAATGTTTCGACCTATCATGTCGACACATCTATATATATTTCGGGACAACCATAGACACTCTATATGTGAATGTTGGAGTTAGCTATACAGGGTTGAGGTTGATTCCAAAATATATATAGTTTGAGTTGTGATCAATACTGAGATACGTATACACTGGGCCGTGGATTGATTCAAGATAATATTTATCGATTTATTTCTGTACATCTAACTGTGGACACCTAGTTGTAGGTTACTAACGAGGATAGCTGACTTAATAAACTTAAAACATCAAAATATATTAAAAGTGTTGTAAATATATTTTGAACATACTTTAATATATATGTATATATTGTTATAGGTTCGTGAATCAACCAGTGGCCAAGTCTTACTTCCCGACGAAGTAAAAATCTGTGAAAGTGAGTTATAGTCCCACTTTTAAAATCTAATATTTTTGGGGTGAGAATACATGCAGGTTTTATAAATGATTTACAAAATAGACACAAGTACGTGAAACTACATTCTATGGTTGAATTATCGAAATCGAATATGCCCCTTTTTATTAAGTCTGGTAATCTAAGAATTAGGGAACAGACACCCTAATTGACGCGAATCCTAAAGATAGATCTATTGGGCCTAACAAACCCCATCCAAAGTACCGGATGCTTTAGTACTTCGAAATTTATATCATATCCGAAGGGTGTCCCGGAATGATGGGGATATTCTTATATATGCATCTTGTTAATGTCGGTTACCAGGTGTTCACCATATGAATGATTTTTATCTCTATGTATGGGATGTGTATTGAAATATGAAATCTTGTGGTCTATTATTATGATTTGATATATATAGGTTAAACCGATAACTCACCAACATTTTTGTTGACGTTTTAAGCATGTTTATTCTCAGGTGATTATTAAGAGCTTCCGCTGTCGCATACTTAAATAAGGACGAGATTTGGAGTCCATGCTTGTATGATATTGTGTAAAAACTGCATTCAAGAAACTTATTTTGTTGTAACATATTTGTATTGTAAACCATTATGTAATGGTCGTGTGTAAACAGGATATTTTAGATTATCATTATTTGATAATCTACGTAAAGCTTTTTAAACCTTTATTGATGAAATAAAGGTTATGGTTTGTTTTAAAATGAATGCAGTCTTTGAAAAACGTCTGATATAGAGGTCAAAACCTCGCAACGTAATCAATTATTATGGAACGTTTTTAATCAATAAGAACGGGACATTTCAGTTGGTATCCGAGCGTTGGTCTTAGAGAACCAGAATTTTGTATTAGTGTGTCTTATCGAGTTTGTTAGGATGCATTAGTGAGTCTGGACTTCGACCGTGTTTACTTGAAAAATGATTGCTTAACAAATTTTGTTGGAAACTATATATTTTTAACAAGTGAATATTATGTGATATATTAATCTCTTAACGCGTTTGATATTATGTGATAGATGTCTACCTCTAGAACAAGTCCCATTGACTCACCTAATAATAATGAAGAGTCAAATGTAAATTGGAATGATTCGTGGACTGATTCACAAGTTCCCGAAGAGGAACCGGAAGAAGAGTCGGAACCGGAAGAAGAATCGAAACCGGAAGAAGAATCGGAACCGGATGAAGAAATAGAACCGGTGGGGGAAATAATAAAACGGTTAAGTAAAAGAAAATCCTCAACCAACCGACCAAGGTTAATTATGGTCAATGGTGTTTCCGCCAAGGAAGCAAAATATTGGGAGGATTACCAATTCTCCGATGAATCGGATTCCGACGAGAATTCCGATGATGTTATAGAAATTACCCCAACTGAATTTAAAAAGGCAAAAGAAAATAATAAGGGAAAGGGCATAAAAATAGAGAAATCTAATTCTAACCCCGATGAACTTTATATGTATCGTCAACCCCCGAAGCCCTTAAGTTGTAACAATGACCCGGGAACCTCTAAACCACCAGGTTTTTCTAAACCGTTGTGGAAAACGACAGCTCGTATTAGGGGAACATCATATATCCCTAGAAACTTGGTAAAACGAACCAAAACCGAAGAAGAAGAAACGAGCGAGTCGGAATAAGATAGTTGTATTCGTGTGGTGTAATATATGTAATATAGTGTGCTTATGCTTTATTTATATATGTAAAAATTGCTTGTATTAATAAGTATTTTTTTATGAATCTAACTCTTGTCTATTTTACAGTATAAAAACACAAAATGGATAGACAACCCAATATTTTAAGAGACCTACCCGGAGACATGATTGATGAAATCTTGTCTAGAGTCGGTCAGAATTCCTCGGCACAACTATTTAAGGCGAGATCAGTTTGTAAGACATTCGAAGAACGTTCCAAGAATGTCTTGGTTTATAAGAGACTTTCATTTGAAAGATGGGGGATATCACATTGGGAAACCCATAAGTTACGATGTGTTTACTTTGACTCATATATTGCGGGGAACCCAAATGCTATTTTACGCAACGGGTTAAGAAATTATTTTGACTTCATGATTTAGAAAAAGCGGCTAACATGCAACATAAAGAAGCATGCTATGCTTACGGGTTAGTAATGTTCACTTCTCACCAAAGTGAGAAAAAGAACATCGGGCTACAACTATTCAACAAAACGTTCCCACAAGTGACGGAGTCGGTAATTGGGGTAAGAAATGAGGTTTTTAGGTTATTACGAGACTATTGGTCATTACGTAACCCTCGTCCCTTTGACGACGTTACAACACGCTGTCTTATCAACGGCCATAACGGTTATGTTCCACAAGACCAAGGATGGGAAGTAGTCCTAGTAAAACCAGAATGCATGACTTGTTTCTGGACGTATGAATTACGTGTCTTTATTGCCTTTGCTGAAAGACTTGTGTACTAGCTAGAATAATCTTCACAACTATCTTGTATCAAAGTTATTGTGTGCTATATTTCATGCTTTATGTAAAATAAGCGGTATTGTAAGTTTGTAAAATATTGTATAAAAGTTTGAACGCGAAATATTATTATAATCAGTTTTTCATATAGAATTATAGTAGTTGAATTGTATATTAGCTACTAAGTATGAACTTAACGGGTAGGTACTACCCGAATTTAAACTTATAAAACGCTAATATGAAGAAAAAGCTTTTATAAATGAGTTCATATTATGCTACGAAATACTTTTAACTACTCTTAATATTCTGTATGATTAACTTGTTCCATTTGACTATTTTGAAGGAAATGGCACCGACTACTCGACACACCGTGAATATGAATGAAGAGGAATTCCGTACTTTTCTAGCTTCAAACATAGCCGCAGTACAGGCTGCGCTACATACCAACAATAACCTTGGATCTAGCAGTACAGGAAATCGTGTAGGATGCACCTACAAAGAATTCACTGCCTGCAAACCGTTGGAATTAACGGTGGACCGAGAAGGTCGAATCGGTGTTTGCCATAAGTAAGTGTACTGAAGAGGACAAAGTGAAGTACGCTACGCATACCTTCACAGGTTCTGCGTTAACATGGTGGAATACCTATCTAGAGCAAGTGGGACAAGATGATGCGTACGCACTACCGTGGTCAGCATTCAAGCACTTGATGAACGAGAAGTACCGTCCCAGAACCGAGATCAATAAGCTCAAGACAGAACTTAGAGGGTTACGAACCCAAGGATTTGATATTACCACGTACGAAAGACGATTCACAGAATTGTGCCTATTGTGTCCGGGATCGTTCGAAGATGAGGAAGAGAAGATCGACGCGTTTGTGAAAGGATTACCGGAAAGAATCCAAGAAGATATAAGTTCACACGAGCCCGCCTCCATACAACAGACATGTAGAATGGCTCACAAACTAGTGAACCAGATTGAGGAAAGAATTAAAGAACAGATGGCTGAAGAGGCCAATGTGAAGCAAGTCAAAAAAAAGTGGGAGGAAAACGGTGATAAGAATCACCAATACAACAACAACAGCAATTACAATAATAATCGCAACAATTATCCCAACAATCGCAACATCAATCGCAAATACAACAAACGGCCCAACAACATAAACAACAACAACAATAACATCAACTACAACAATCATCCTAACAACAATAACAACCGCAATAACAACAACAATCAGAAGCTGCTATGCCAAAGGTGTGAAAAGTATCACTGGGGTTTCTGCACCAAATTTTGCAACAAGTGTAAAAGAAATGGTCATAGCGCGGCGAAGTGTGAGGTCTACGGACCAGGGGTTAACAGAACGAAAGGAACAAATGGTTTCAGAACGAGTAATGGCGGAGCAAGTAGTGTCGGAGCAAGTTATGCCAATGTAGTTTCTTATAAATGTGGAAAACCGGGCCACATTATTAAAAATTGCCCGAACCAGGAGAACACGAATGGACAAGGCCGCGGAAGAGTTTTCAATATTAATGCGGCAGAGGCACAGGAAGACCCGGAGCTTGTTACGGGTACGTTTCTTATTGACAATAAATCTGCTTACGTTTTATTTGATTCGGGTGCGGATAGAAGCTATATGAGTATAGATTTTTGTGCTAAATTAAGTTGTCCATTGACGCCGTTGGATAGTAAATTTTTACTCGAATTAGCAAACGGTAAATTAATTTCAGCAGATAATATATGTCAGAATCGAGAAATTAAACTGGTTAGCGAAACATTTAAGATTGATTTGATACCAGTAGAGTTAGGGAGTTTTGATGTGATAATCGGTATGGACTGGTTGAAAGAAGTGAAAGCAGAGATCGTTTGTTACAAAAATGCAATTCGCATTATTCGAGAAAAAGGAAAACCCTTAATGGTGTATGGAGAAAAGGGCAACACGAAGCTACATCTTATATATATATATATATATATATATATATATATATATATATATATATATATATATATCACAAAAACTAATAAGAAAAGGTTGATATGTTGTTCTAGCACACATCGAGAAAGTACAAACTGAAGAAAAGAGCATCAATGATGTTCCCATTGCAAAAGAATTTCCCGATGTATTTCCGAAAGAATTACCGGGATTACCCCCACATCGATCCGTTGAATTTCAAATAGATCTTGTACCAGGAGCTTCACCAATAGCTCATGCTCCTTACAGACTCGCACCCAGCGAGATGAAAGAACTGCAAAGCCAATTACAAGAACTTTTAGAGCGTGGTTTCATTCGACCAAGCACATCACCGTGGGGAGCTCCTGTTTTGTTTGTCAAGAAGAAAGATGGTACATTCAGGTTGTGTATCGACTACCGAGAGTTGAACAAACTTACCATCAAGAACCGCTACCCACTACCGAGAATCGACGACTTATTTGATCAACTATAAGGCTCGTCTGTTTATTCAAAGATTGACTTACGTTCCGGGTATCATCAAATGCGGGTGAAAGAAGATGATATTCCAAAGACTGCTTTCAGAACACGTTACGGTCATTACGAGTTTATGGTCATGCCGTTTGGTTTAACTAATGCACCAGCTGTGTTCATGGACCTTATGAACCGAGTGTGTGGACCATACCTTGACAAGTTTGTCATTGTTTTCATTGATGACATACTTATTTACTTAAAGAATGACCAAGAACACGGTGAACATTTGAGAAAGGTGTTAGAAGTATTGAGGAAGGAATAATTGTACGCTAAGTTTTCAAAGTGTGCATTTTGGTTGAAAGAAGTTCAATTCCTCGGTCACATAGTGAACAAAGAAGGTATTAAGGTGGATCCGGCAAAGATAGAAACTGTTGAAAAGTGGGAAACCCCGAAAACTCTGAAACACATACGCCAGTTTTTAGGACTAGCTGGTTACTACAGAAGGTTCATCCAAGACTTTTCCAGAATAGCAAAACCCTTGACTGCATTAACGCATAAAGGGAAGAAATTTGAATGGAATGATGAACAAGAGAAAGCGTTTCAGTTATTGAAGAAAAAGCTAACTACGGCACCTATATTGCCATTGCCTGAAGGGAATGATGATTTTGTGATTTATTGTGACGCATCAAAGCAAGGTCTCGGTTGTGTATTAATGCAACGAACGAAGGTGATTGCTTATGCGTCTAGACAATTGAAGATTCACGAACAAAATTATACGACGCATGATTTGGAATTAGGCGCGGTTGTTTTTGCATTAAAGACTTGGAGGCACTACTTATATGGGGTCAAAAGTATTACATATACCGACCACAAAAGTCTTCAACACATATTTAATCAGAAACAACTGAATATGAGGCAGCGTAGGTGGATTGAATTGTTGAATGATTACGACTTTGAGATTCGTTACCACCCGGGGAAGGCAAATGTGGTAGCCGATGCCTTGAGCAGGAAGGACAGAGAACCCATTCGAGTAAAATCTATGAATATAATGATTCATAATAACCTTACTACTCAAATAAAGGAGGCGCAACAAGGAGTTTTAAAAGAGGAAAATTTAAAGGATGAAATACCCAAAGGATCGGAGAAGCATCTTAATATTCGGGAAGACGGAACCCGGTATAGGGCTGAAAGAATTTGGGTACCAAAATTTGGTGATATGAGAGAAATGGTACTTAGAGAAGCTCATAAAACCAGATACTCAATACATCCTGGAACGGGGAAGATGTACAAGGATCTTAAGAAACATTTTTGGTGGCCAGGTATGAAAGCCGATGTTTCTAAATACGTAGGAGAATGTTTGACGTGTTCTAAGGTCAAAGCTGAGCATCAGAAACCATCAGGTCTACTTCAACAACCCTAAATCCCGGAATGGAAATGGGAAAACATTACCATGGATTTCATCACTAAATTGCCAAGGACTGCAAGTGGTTTTGATACTATTTGGGTAATAGTTGATCGTCTCACCAAATCAGCACACTTCCTGCCAATAAGAGAAGATGACAAGATGGAGAAGTTAGCACGACTGTATTTGAAGGAAGTCGTCTCCAGACATGGAATACCAATCTCTATTATCTCTGATAGGGATGGCAGATTTATTTCAAGATTCTGGCAGACATTACAGCAAGCATTAGGAACTCGTCTAGACATGAGTACTGCCTATCATCCACAAACTGATGGGCAGAGCGAAAGGACGATACAAACACTTGAAGACATGCTACGAGCATGTGTTATTGATTTCGGAAACAGTTGGGATCGACATCTACCGTTAGCAGAATTTTCCTACAACAACAGCTACCATTCAAGCATTGAGATGGCGCCGTTTGAAGCACTTTATGGTAGAAAGTGGAGGTCTCCGATTTGTTGGAGTGAAGTGGGGGATAGACAGATTACGGGTCCAGAGATTATACAAGAAAATACCGAGAAGATCATCCAAATTCAACAACGGTTGAAAACCGCCCAAAGTCGACAAAAGAGCTACGCTGACATTAAAAGAAAAGATATAGAATTTGAAATTGGAGAGATGGTCATGCTTAAAGTTGCACCTTGGAAAGGCGTTGTTCGATTTGGTAAACGAGGGAAATTAAATCCAAGGTATATTGGACCATTCAAGATTATTGATCGTGTCGGACCAGTAGCTTACCGACTTGAGTTACCTCATCAACTCGCGGCTGTACATAACACTTTCCACGTCTCAAATTTGAAGAAATGTTTTGCTAAAGAAGATCTCACTATTCTGTTGGACGAAATCCAAATCAATGAAAAACTTCAATTCATTGAAGAACCCGTCGAAATAATGGATCGTGAGGTTAAGAGACTTAAACAAAACAAGATACCGATTGTTAAGGTTCGATGGAATGCTCGTAGAGGACCCGAGTTCACTTGGGAGTGTGAAGATCAGATGAAGAAGAAATACCCGCATTTATTTCCAGAAGATACGTCAACACCTCCAACTGCTTAAAATTTCGGGACGAAATTTATTTAACGGGTAGGTACTGTAGTGACCCGAAATTTTCCATGTTTATATATATATTAAATGAAATTGTTATTTACATGATTAAGTGTTTCCAACATGTTAAGCAATCAAACTTGTTAAGACTTGATTAATTGAAATAGGTTTCATATAGACAATTGACCACCCAAGTTGACCGGTGATTCACGAACGTTAAAACTTGTAAAAACTATATGATGACATATATATGGATATATATATAGTTAACATGATACTATGATAAGTAAACATATCATTAAGTATATTAACAATGAACTACATATGTAAAAACAAGACTACTAACTTAATGATTTTTAAACGAGACATATATGTAACGATTATCGTTGTAAAGACATTTAATGTATATATATCATATTAAGAGATATTCATACATGATAATATCATGATAATATAATAGTTTAAAATCTCATTTGATATTATAAACATTGGGTTAACAACATTTAACAAGATCGTTAACCTAAAGGTTTCAAAACAACACTTACATGTAACGACAAACGATGACTTAACGACTCAGTTAAAATGTATATACATGTAGTGTTTTAATATGTATTTATACACTTTTGAAAGACTTCAATACACTTATAAAAATACTTCTACTTAACAAAAATTCTTACAATTACATCCTCGTTCAGTTTCATCAACAATTCTACTCGTATGCACCCGTATTCGTACTCGTACAATACACAGCTTTTAGATGTATGTACTATTGGTATATACACTCCAATGATCAGCTCTTAGCAGCCCATGTGAGTCACCTAACACATGTGGGAACCATCATTTGGCAACTAGCATGAAATATCTCATAAAATTACAAAAATATGAGTAATCATTCATGACTTATTTACATGAAAACAAAATTACATATCCTTTATATCTAATCCATACACCAACGACCAAAAACACCTATAAACACTTTTATTCTTCAATTTTCTTCATCTAATTGATCTCTCTCAAGTTCTATCTTCAAGTTCTAAGTGTTCTTCATAAATTCCAAAAGTTCTAGTTTCATAAAATCAAGAATACTTCCAAGATTGCAAGTTTACTTCCAAGTTTTCTAAATTCATTCCAAGTAATCATCCAAGATCAAGAAACCTTTGTTACTTACAGTAGGTTATCTTTCTAATACAAGGTAATAATCATATTCAAACTTTAATTCAATTTCTATAACTATAACAATCTTATTTCAAGTGATGATCTTACTTGAACTTGTTTTCGTGTCATGATTCTGCTTCAAGAACTTCGAGCCATCCAAGGATCTGTTGAAGCTAGATCCTTTTTTCTCTTTTTCAGTAGGTTTATCCAAGGAACTTAAGGTAGTAATGATGTTCATAACATCATTCGATTAATACATATAAAGCTATCTTATTCGAAGGTTTAAACTTGTAATCACTAGAACATAGTTTAGTTAATTCTAAACTTGTTCGCAAACAAAAGTTAATCCTTCTAACTTGACTTTTAAAATCAACTAACCACATGTTCTATATCTATATGATATGCTAACTTAATGATTTAAAACCTGGAAACACGAAAAACACCGTAAAACCGGATTTACGCCGTCGTAGTAACACCGCGGGCTGTTTTGGGTTAGTTAATTAAAAACTATGATAAACTTTGATTTAAAAGTTGTTATTCTGAGAAAATGATTTTTATTATGAACATGAAACTATATCCAAAAATTATGGTTAAACTCAAAGTGGAAGTATGTTTTCTAAAATGGTCATCTAGACGTCGTTCTTTCGACTGAAATGACTACCTTTACAAAAACGACTTTGAACTTATTTTTCTGACTATAAACCTATACTTTTTCTATTTAGATTCATAAAATAGAGTTCAATATGAAACCATAGCAATTTGATTCACTCAAAACGGATTTAAAATGAAGAAGTTATGGGTAAAACAAGATTGGATAATTTTTCTCATTTTAGCTACGTGAAAATTGGTAACAAATCTATTCCAACCATAACTTAATCAACTTGTATTGTATATTATGTAATCTTGAGATACCATAGACACGTATACAATGTTTCGACCTATCATGTCGACACATCTATATATATTTCGGAACAACCATAGACACTCTATATGTGAATGTTGGAGTTAGCTATACAGGGTTGAGGTTGATTCCAAAATATATATAGTTTGAGTTGTGATCAATACTGAGATACGTATACACTAGGTCGTGGATTGATTCAAGATAATATTTATCGATTTATTTCTGTACATCTAACTGTGGACAACTAGTTGTAGGTTACTAACGAGGACAGCTGACTTAATAAACTTAAAACATCAAAATATATTAAAAGTGTTGTAAATATATTTTGAGCATACTTTGATATATATGTATATATTGTTATAGGTTCGTGAATCAACCAGTGGCCAAGTCTTACTTCCCGACGAAGTAAAAATCTGTGAAAGTGAGTTATAGTCCCACTTTTAAAATCTAATATTTTTGAGGTGAGAATACATGCAGGTTTTATAAATGATTTACAAAATAGACACAAGTACGTGAAACTACATTCTATGGTTGAATTATCGAAATCGAATATGCCCCTTTTTATTAAGTCTGGTAATCTAAGAATTAGGGAACAGACACCCTAATTGACGCGAATCCTAAAGATAGATCTATTGGGCCTAACAAACCCCATCCAAAGTACCGGATGCTTTAGTACTTCGAAATTTATATCATATCCGAAGGGTGTCCCGGAATGATGGGGATATTCTTATATATGCATCTTGTTAATGTCGGTTACCAGGTGTTCACCATATGAATGATTTGTATCTCTATGTATGGGATGTGTATTGAAATATGAAATCTTGTGGTCTATTATTATGATTTGATATATATAGGTTAAACATATAACTCACCAACATTTTTATTGACGTTTTAAGCATGTTTATTCTCAGGTGATTATTAAGAGCTTCCGCTGTCGCATACTTAAATAAGGACGAGATTTGGAGTCCATGCTTGTATGATATTGTGTAAAAACTGCATTCAAGAAACTTATTTTGTTGTAACATATTTGTATTGTAAACCATTATGTAATGGTCGTGTGTAAACAGGATATTTTAGATTATCATTATTTGATAATCTACGTAAAGCTTTTTAAAACTTTATTGATGAAATAAAGGTTATGGTTTGTTTTAAAATGAATGCAGTCTTTGAAAAACGTCTCATATAGAGGTCAAAACCTCGCAACGAAATCAATTATTATGGAACGTTTTTAATCAATAAGAACGGGACATTTCATAAGTCCTTAACCGACAAGTATAAACACAACTTGTCTTTGGGGCAAACTATGAACAACTTTTGGATCTACGTGATCTACTATTTGGTCCCTGCGAGACCAAGCTTATGAATAACTTTTGGATCTGTGTGATCTACAAATTGGTCCCTGCGAGACCAAGCTTATGAACAACTTTTGGATCTACGTGATCTACTAATTGGTCCCTGCGAGACCAAGCATATGAATAACTTTTGGATCTGCGTGATCTACTAATTGGTTCATGTGAGACCAAGCTTATGAATAACTTTTGGATCTGCGAGACCAAGCTTATGAACAAAAATCTTGTGGTCTAACACTATTACTGAAATCATTATTTATGACAAACCTATGAACTCACTCAACCTAGTGTTGACTTTTTAAGCATGTTTATTCTCAGGTACTTAAATATTGCTTCCGCTGTATATTTGCTGCTTTGATGATGATTGTTTGCCATGCTTGGAGTCATGTATTTCATATCATATCAATTAAATACATTTAATGCATTGTTCATTAAATACAATGTAATGTATTTATCTTCCGCTGCAAAACTCAATAAAACGTCTCATATAGAGTCGTTCTCGTTTATACAACTGTAATTTGATATATTTAGTGACGTTATTCTTCCAGGCCCTATCTGGAGGACGTCACATTATGTAAAGGCAGCTGCAGGGCATCAGGCTTTTGTGTCCAAGGCCACTGAACAGGAGTCTATGTTATGGCATAAAAGGATGGGTCACTTAAGCTTCAGGAAAATGAACCATTTAGTCCACAATCTTTTAGTGGAAGGGGTGAATGTAAAAGGGTTTCATGCTCCTGATGGTTGTGTGCCGTGTAAGAAAGGGAAGCAATCTAAGAGACCACACAAAGTTAAGAAACATCATTCCATTGATACTCCTCTTGAGATGCTTCATATGGATCTTTTCGGTCCTGTTAACTAAAAGAGCATCACTGGACATTCCTATTGCTTGGTGGTTACTGATGAGTACTCGCATTTTACGTGGGTTGTGTTGCTAAAAAGTAAAGCTGAAACTTTTGAACAAATCAAATTGCTGATCAAGAGACTTGAAACGTTATATAAGCTGAGGGTTAGAAGGATTTGAACCGACAATGGGACAGAGTTTAAGAACAAGAAGATGGAAGAGTATTGTAATGAAAGGGGAATTCAACAACAATTCAGTTCACCATACACTCCGCAGACGAATGGTGTTGCTGAAAGAAAGAACCGTACTCTAATTGAGACTGCTAGGACCATGCTAACTGACTCAGAATTGCCAATTACCTTTTGGAGTGAAGCAGTGTTGAATGCGTGCTATACGATGAATAGAGAACTTGTTGTGAAACGTCACGGCAAGACATGTTATGAGCTGCTACTGAAAAAAAACCTCACATCAAACATCTCTTTGTACCATAATGGTTAGAGATACAGGTAGGAAATTTAATCCAAAAACTGTTACAGGTAGGTTCTTGGGTTATGGGAATGCGTGCAACCGAGTTGATAATTTGGAATCTCGGTGCGTTGAAGAATTTACCGAAATCGATGTTCAAAGACATGCAGTAATTCTAGCTGGTAAAGGTTATTCGTGGCAGTTTGATTATGACAAGTTGTTTGATTCGTTCAATCTTCCGGAGGATGACTCAGATGATGAAGAGATTGCTGCACAAATGATGTATAACATGCGTACCTCCGTGGAACGTATGTCTGATGTGCGTGTGCAATCTCAAGTACCTATTGTGACTGACGATAAAGCACCAGTGTCAGGGCCAGATGATGATGAATCAGATTCTAGTGAGTCAGTTCCGGCAATAGAGGAATCGACATTACAATCTGAGGGGGAGGATGTGTATCTGGATGAAGTTTATGAGGATTTGGTGGATGAGGAACCCACTAGAATTGTGCTTGACGAACCTGTTCAATCTGAGGAACCTATACAAACAGTGAATGTGGATCTGTTACAAACTGATACAGATAACACTACTGAAACAGGCGGACTAAGACGGTCTAGTCGATCGGTATCTCTTCCTAAATGTTTTGATGATTATGTTATTAACCCTGCAGGTGTTTCAGGTGCTAATACAGGTGAACCTTCTGCTTCGGACGAGCGTGTTACACCCTCTGAAAATGTTGTTACTGCTTTTTATACTCAATTAAATCAAACAGGAAGAATCTTCAGAAATGTGTACTGTGCTTTTGTGTCGCAAATCGAACCTGAAGATGTCAAAGAGGCATTGCAGTATGATGAGTGGCTTTCAGCTATGCAGGAAGAACTTTAACAATTTAATCATTTGGGTGTTTAGAGGTTAGTAATACCACCTTCCGGCTGTAAACCGTATGGCCTGAAGTGGGTATTGAAGAATAAGATAGATGATCAAGGTATCGTGATCCGAAACAAAGCAAGATTGGTTGTTCGAGGTTATCAACAAATTCCAGAGATTGATTATGATGAAGTATATGCTCCGGTTGATAGACTTGAGGCAATTCGAATGTTTTTGACATTTTGCTTCATGGAAAGGGTTTAGAGTTTTTCAGATGGATGTTAAGAGTGCATACTTGTATGGCACTCTCCAAGAGACTGTGTATGTGACTCAGCCACCGAGTTTTGTTGATCCACATCATCCAGAAAAGGTGTATCTCTTAGAAAAGGCACTTTATGGTCTTCACCAAGCCCCGAGAGCTTGGTATGCTACTCTGTCAAACTATATGATAGAGAAAGGTTTTAGACGTGAAGTCATCGATCAGACTCTATTTATTAAAGAGAGGGGCAACGATATCATGTTGGTACAGGTATATGTGGATGATATCATCTTTGGATCGACCGATCAGAAAATGGTTGATGAGTTTCAGGATGTAATGCAGAAACGATTCAAGATGAGTTCACTAGGGGCCATTAATTTATTCTTGGGGTTGCAGGTTGATCAAACTGAAAAAGGCATTTTTCTACATCAATCGAAGTATGTAGCTGACATCTTGAGCCAGTTCAAGATGGAAGATGAACGAATTGCCAAGAATCCTCTGTCGGTGAATCATGGGATTACGCCAAAAAATACAGGGCCAAAGTCAATCCAACTCTATATAAGGCTATTATTGGTTCTTTGATGTATCTTACAGCATCTAGCCCAAATATCATGTTCGCAACGTGCTTGTGCGCTCGTTATCAAGCACAAACGAATGTGAATCATATGTTAGCAGCGAAGAAGATCATGCATTATCTAAAGGGAACTCCAAGTTTGGGCTTATGATATCCAAGAAATGATGGGTTTGATTTAATGGCATTCAGTGATTCTGATTACGGGGGTTGTAGGAGAGATTTCAAATCGACCTCTGGTGGTTGTCAGTTTCTAGGTAGCAGGTTAATAAGTTGGCAGTGTAAGAAACAAACGATAGTTGCACAATCAACGTGTGACGCTAAATATATTGCTGCTGCAAGTTGTACATCTCAGGTAGTCTGGATTCAGCAACAACTTCAGGATTACGGTTTACAAATTTCTAACACTCCTATATATGTTAATAATACTGCTGCTATTGCTGTTACTAAAAACCCTGTTAATCATTCTAAGACCTAACACATAGGGATCAAGTACCATTTCATTAGGGACTGTTATGAAAAGAAACTAATAGATACCCTGCAAATAGGTACTACCACCCAAAGGGCTGACTTGTTTACAAAAGAGTTTGACTGACCTCGCTTCCTGTTCCTGTTAAATGTGTTAGGAGTGAAAGATAGGGCGTAGGTTGTGTCCGATAGGGAGTTATTGAAGTAATCATCCAATCTGTATCATTTGTATATTTGCATTTGCATGTTGCATCATTTTTGCATGTTACTTAGCTTATTTTCTGCTCATTTTATTTTTGCATGATCATTTTATTTTCTGTTATGCATTCTTATATTGAAAA
The DNA here is from genome assembly GCF_046630445.1 of Rutidosis leptorrhynchoides. Lineage (NCBI taxonomy): Eukaryota > Viridiplantae > Streptophyta > Magnoliopsida > Asterales > Asteraceae > Rutidosis > Rutidosis leptorrhynchoides. The sequence continues at coordinate 667,087,002 of NC_092334.1, forward strand.
AAATTGTGTTTATTTGCTTTCTGTAACTAGAATAGTTGAGAAAATTGGTTCAACGGAAAATACAAAAACATTGAAAAATGAAAAAGGCATAAAAATCTGAAAAATTAGAAAATGAGAAGTTGTTATGTGAAAATGAGAAATGATTGTATTACTGAACTTGCATGTTAATCGTTCTGCGTAATAAGTAAGTAGTACATGATTAGTTAATGAATGTTGATGAATTTTGAGGATTGAATTTTGGAATGAGAGGATCACTAGCGCATAAAGTAAATAATCTTGGCAAGGAAATCGTGAAAAGGTTTACAGCGGTTGACGGTAGTCACCTAACTATCACTGGGAATGTACTGAGAAATGATCGTTCAGGAACTCAACAGATGATTGAGGTCTCCCCTACTACGATTTATACTCTAGTGAAGGATTGCCAAGTAAGTCCGCAAGATGAGTTTACTATGTTCGAACCTATCAGTTTCTATTTTCCTTTATTGCTTGGGCCGAAACGCATTAGGATAGTCAGGTATCCAAAGGGGGTTTCTTCTCACTATGAACGGGTCGAAAAGTGCAATTCTGTATCACAGACATATCATCGGTTTGAGAAATTATCGGAGGAGACTGTTTCAATGCCAAAGATTAAAGCTAATGTGTGATTCATTTCAATAAGTGGTGAATCATCATCAAAGTTATATTTATTATTCTATTTAAAGTTATCTTTGTTTATGTTGGAAAAACTAAAGCGCAACATCAGAAAATCCAAAAAAAAAAAAAAAGGGTATATATGTTATCATTTATATGTTAGTAACACAATAAATATGGTGCTCCACATCAAATACAAAGAATCCGGGTTATCAAAGTTTGGACTTCGTGTCTATCTATCCACTGAATTCTACATGTGAAAGATGATCAAACAATGTGTCGATCAGAACAATTTAAGTTGTCTATATCCGAGGGGGAGAAGTTTCAGAGTTTCAGATCTAGAAAACTCAAATCATTCTGTCTGTCCTGGAAATCATAATTTTAGCAGGATTTTGCTTATCATTTAGAGGGACGCTACATCTATTGTCTGCGATATGGGTTGTGCCTATTGGTCTAGATAGCTGGGAACGTCTTCTGGAGGGTATTCTGACTTAGAATTCAATCACCCCCAAAAACATCATATCATTCCATCATTATTAGCTTTCCGCTTAAGCATGGGGTTTATAGCAACTGGTAACTGTGTTTTTACGGAGTATGTAATAAAATTGAGATAAAAAAAGCCTTCTGAATCGAAAGGTATAAGTTTAAGGTAGAAGCTCATGGCTGACAGGGTTGCTAGAAACATCGTGAGATGCTTCATGTTCAATCAAATCGAAAGTACATCGAGGTGATAGCAGACAGCTTCAATTTATTGTGCTTAATTGACTACCTAATAAATTTGTGCGATCTCAAGTGAAGACTAAGTTTAAGATTATTTACTTAAGTGTGCAAGTGATTTTCAAAAAGTCTGGAAGGAGAGTCTAATAAGTTTATTGATATTCAAAGACTGAAAGTATAGGTACTTGATAACTTGAGAAATATAGTTCAGTTCTGATCCCAATAAAAATGTTGATTAATTCATCTTCTCACAAAAATATGTGTTTATGCTTTGATTGCTGTATAGTTTACACTCCTGATAGAATAGTTCAGTTTGTTTAAATTGTATAGCATGTCAATTAGCTAGTTATGTCATGCTTGTGATATTCACTATACGGTTAGTTTATTGTTTTAATTCATCATAATGTTTATGCTTGCATTTATTTTTCATAGTCTGCATTTTAATATGAAAAAGACAAAAAGATTTTGTATGTTCTTAGCATTGTTGCATGTTTCAAACTGTATATTATTGCATATCATTTGGTGATTACTTCAGAAATTCCGCATGTGTGGACCAGGGGGAGTAAGCAAGTGTGAAAGAGATCCGTAAAATGAAATGTTCATTGAGTCAGATATTAGTTCATTTAACTTAGGTTGAAATACTATTGGATCTGGTAAAGGTTGAAACAACTAGAGTAAAGGTAAGGTGTTTGTTTGGATGAGACGAATTGTTTAGAAGAGAAAGTTAGAAAATACGAGAATGGAAAATTAAATTTTAAAATTGTGAATTTGCAACCGGGCGGTTACTCAATGCAAACGCACGGTTACACCATGTAACCGCCCGGATACGTAGATTAAAGGGTTTTTGAACTTCATGTACAAATGTACTGCTATACATTGCACCCGCGCGGTTGCATAATTTTTGGCCGGATAAAACCCTGCAACCGCACAGTTGCAGGACGGGTATAAATACCCAAACTCAGAACCGTGGGTTGCTTGTGCTCACAAATTGGTTAAGTCTAAAATTGTTCAAAATTCACAAAGTGCTAAGGGGAGTTTTTGATCTCCTTTTTCTTATTCTACTCATGTTACTGATCAATTTCATCTATAACAGGTATCTTTCCATCCATTAAATCTCTTGTTTTGATTAGTTTTTAGTTTTCATGAACTTTAGATCAATACAGGGATTGTTAATGTGTTATAACTGGAATTGTTGATCAAAATGTGTTAGTCGGAGGTCATAGAAGCTAATTAAATCATTTGCTTGATGATCAATACATGGTTTGTAGGTTTTGGGTTTTGAAAACCCTAACAGATACGAAGAATACAACCGTACGGTTGCATTTTAAAACCGCACGGTTGAACATATATCCGTAGCACTATTCAGCGCAACCGCACGGTTACACAATTGATTCAAAGTTTAGATTTTAAATATGTATCCGTGTGATTTGAACCTGCACCCGTACAGTTACAGGTGCACCCGGGTTAGATCCTATTGCAACCATACGGATGCATATCAGAAACCCTAATTTTGAAATTTTGATTACTAACTTTTGGGTTTGCGATATTTTTGGTGTTTGTTTCAGATTCAGCTATGTCTGGGACTCCAATTACTAATGCTCCTACAACTGAGGGTACCGGCTCTGGATCCGGTCGTCCTCATGCTGAGAAGAGGTCTAAGCCTCGTCGTGTGACAAAGTCTAGATCCAAGAAGGCTACTGACCACAACAACGAACTTCAAGTGGGCCCTAACAATAACCAGCTGGCCAATCTAAATAAGATTGAGTATTTAGCTGACTATCACGGGATTATGGAGTTTCTTGAGAGATCTCGTATTTACACAGTGACGACCCGGAAATTTCCGACCAAATTTAAACTTAATCTTTATGTGTTTCCGACACGATAAGCAAAGTCTGTAATGTTGAAGTCTCGAAAATTTTGAAGTGTGTTCATGTAATCAATTACCCTTCGACTGTTCTCGACGATTCACGAACAATTATGTGTAAATAGATATGTATGTATATGTGTGTGTGTGTGTGTGTGTGTGAATATTAAATTGAGAAATATTAATGAAACATTAAACGGTTTGGTTGATATAAAAATAAGAAATCTATTATATGACTTGAAAATGTTAAATGTATAACGATATACTTATTCGTTTGAGATAAACATCTACGTAATAAGACGTGTCATGTGAAACGTGTATGTATAGGTAGACAAAGTATATTGAATATATATATATATATATATATATATATATATATATATATATAAGCGGTTTCGAATACAATTAATAGTTATAGTAACATTTGATGGTTATTAAACTAGTTAATAAAAACTTATAAGGATTTAAAAATGAACATAAGTTCTAGTAATAGATTATGTGATCTGAATATATCTAGTTCTAAAAGAATAAACTTTATAATAGTTATTTGATTTAATGAGAACGTTTTCAGTCTAAAAGAATTCTTTTTCTAAAACTTTTCATAATGTAATTTGAATATATGTATAAAACCTAATTAAAACTTTACGATATATATATATATATATATATATATATATATATATATATATATATATATATATATATATATATATATATATATATATATATATATATATATTATATATATATATTAAATCACAAGTACATATAATTATTGTTTTAAAAAATATATATAAAAAATTTTGAATATATAAAGTTAGAAAACTTAATTAAAGCTTTATATTATAAATTTATATATATATATATATATATATATATATATATATATATATATATATATATATATATATATATTGTTTTAAAGGTATACAACGTACTATGATAAATTTCGAAAGATTGTACATATCAAGAAGTAGATTATTAAGTTATTATCATTATCTTTTATTGCTATAAGTGTTAGAAATTATATAAAATGATTTGAGTGTCACGTCTTCTTTAAAAATAATATAACTTTATAAATATCTAGGACCATTTTTGACAAATTGTCACCAAGCCATTTTAATAAAGATAAAAGTTTTAACGTTACCTTAAAATTTAGAATCTTTCTAGAAATCTTTTGACAAGTTATAAAAGATAACGGTCCGTGATTCAATTAAAAATAAATAACTTGCAACGTGTAATTAAAAAATATGTTCATATATATTTTGAATTATTTAATAAGTGATATTAATATTCGATTATTAAATCGATACTCATTTAGACAAGTTAACTTATGAGAATTTGATACATGCAAATTACTATATTATTATTATTATTATTATTTTCATAATTATTATTACCATTATCATTAGAAATCTTTATTATTTTTATTATAGTTATCATTATTATTATAAATAATACAAACTATTATTATTATGAATAATATTAAATTTATCATTTTTATAGTTAATAACAATATTATTATTATTATTATTATTATTATTATTATTATTATTATTATTATTATTATTGATTGTTGTTAAGTAATTATTATTATGACTAATATTAGAAATAAAGTTATTAGTATAATTAATATTATTATTATTTTATTAAAGTTATTATTATTACTTTTATTATTAGTATTATTATCAAAACTACTAATATTAGTGTCATTACTAAATATTTATCTAAAGTATATAAGTATAGTTAATTTAGTTATTAATGAAACATACAATTACTAACATTAACATTTTAATTAAAATTATTACTATCACTATTATTATTATTATTTTCATTAACATGATTTTATATATAATTTTATTTACATTATTTTTATTATCATTATTATTATTATCATATATATTATTATCATTACAGTATTATTATTACTACAAACATAATAACATTATTTACATAAATGTTTACATATAACAAATTCTGATTTAAACAATATAATACTAATTATATAGATATATATGTATTAACATAACTATATGTATAAATATTAATATACAAAATATATATATATATATATATATATATATATATATATATATATATATATATATATATATATATATATATATATATATATATATATATATATATATATATAACCTTTGAAATAACACATACATTACTAAATTAAATAAGTAATACATATATAAACTAGTTTGATTATTATTACAAGTTAATTATATGTTTTAATATATGTAACTGATATAGGTTCGTGAATCCGAGGCCAACCTTGCATTGTTCAGTATCGTCGTATGAATATTTTTACTACAAAATATTGTATTGTGAGTTTCATTTGCTCCCTTTTTAAATGCTTTTGCAATATATATATATTTTTGGGACTATGAATACATGCACTTTTATAAATGTTTTACGAAATAGACACAAGTAATCGAAACTACATTCTATGGTTGAATTGTTATACCGGATATCACCCTTGTTGAACTTGGTAGCCTAAGAATTGGTGTTTATTATAATTGCAACCAATTGACGCGAATCCTAAAGATAGATCTATGGGCCTTGACACGCCCCAGTCAGAGAATTTGAACTGCTTTAGTACTTCGATGTTTATATGATTGGGGATATTCTAGATGCATTTTGTTAATGTCGGTTACCAGGTGTTCAATCCATATGAATGAATTTTAAACACTTACGAGTGTATGATTATTGATTAAATGAAATCTTGTGGTCTATTAAAATTATGGAAATGATTGATTACGATAAACTAATGAACTCACCAATCTTTTGGTTGACACTTTAAAGCATGTTTATTCTCAGGTATTAAGGAAATCTTCTGCTGTGCATTTGCTCATTTTAAAGATATTACTTGGAGTCATTCATGGCATATTTCAAAAGACGTTGCATTCGAGTCATTAAGTTCATCAAGATTGATAAGAAGTCATTGATAGTTTGATATATTAGGAAATGGTATGCATGCCTGTTAACTTTCGATGTAATGAAAGTTTGTCTTTTAAAAACGAATGCATTGTTTGTAAAATATATCATTTAGAGGTCAAATACCTCGCGATGAAATCAACTATTGTGAATCGTTTATAATGTATATGAACGGGTCCTTTCATACACGGCTATCTCTATTGTGGTGCCAGCATATCTTTCTCATCAACATGAGTTTTGGAAGAATGTTACTTTATCAAAGGCAATGGATGGTGAACGACAGATTGATGTGATAAACAGTGTTGTTCAGGGTAAGCCGATTGTTGTAACTGAATGGCATATCAGGAGGCTATTAAGCTTTCGTGATGTAGCGGATATGAAAACTAGACTTAATTTGGGACTAGTCAAAGGCTGTTTCCAGATATGCAAGCACTCTGGGGATTTGACAAAGTCAATGGTGTTGAAGTCAGGTTTCTGTCCAACTTTCAAATACTTAGCTCATGTTATTGTTCACTGTTTGAGCTCTAGAAGAGAAGGTCATGATGAATTGAATTTCGTGATGCAATCTATGATGGTGGCTTTAATTCCGAATCTTCCATTTAACTTCTCTGGAGTTATATTCGATTACATCATCGAGAACAGCAAGTTCAAGTCTGATCCTTATCTTCTTTATCCACGATTTCTCCAGCTCGTTATGAATTCTCAGCATACTCAGCTTGTCAAGGAGGATAAATACCTTATTAAGCTGAATGTGATGACAAATGAAGTGGTGAGGCGTATGATTTATTACAAGGGTAAAGTGGCTCCACCAAACCGTCCACTATTCGGTCATTTAAAAAGGGTTAACTACGTAGCTCGTAATCCAAGAATGTGGAGGAATGAGAATAGTGATTCGGACAAAGAAGACATTGTTCCTGATCTTACTGAAACGGATGATGAAGAGGAGGTTGTGGAAGTTGGTTCTCATTCTGGTCGTGCTGCCGATGACTTGGATAATTATAGTTTGGAGGATGAGGTGACAGAAGGTGGTGAGTTATTGATGTCCTTAAAGCGAAAGGAGGTTGCTAAAGATGAACCTTTGAGAAAGCCGAAGAGGAAGAGAGGTCATGTGAGACGGGCTGTTGATCTCTAAGGAGGTGCTTCAGCTACTCAGACTGCAACTCAAAGAGCTGAGGTGCCACCTACTCAACAAGCTCAGGCTCCTCCAGTACTACCTACCCGATCTACTCAACAAGTCACAACACCACCAGTTGCGTCTACACATGAGGGTAGTTCATTGGTTCTCGCAACTGCTGATCCTGCATTTGTTACTCTCCAGGCTACTGTGCTCAATCTGGTTGATAAAGTTGATGAAGTAATGAAGAAGAATAAAGACAAGAAGAATGAGGTGAGTGAGTTACAAGCTAAAGTGGACCCTCTGACATCTGAACTCGAGAAATCAAAGAAGTTAGCAGCTGATCTGAAGAAGTTAACAGAAAAACAGGCCAAGAGGATCAGACGGATGGATAGTCGTGATAGGAGGTTCAAGGGAAAGTTAGAGGCTGATCCTCAAGATGGGACAATTCGTTTGAAGATGAAGCATGTTAATGATGATCTCCTGTCTACCAAAAGCGAATATTCTTCGGACTCTTCCTCTGAGGGGACTGCGAACGTAAGTCAGATACAAGAGGTACATTTTCCTAAACCTCTATCTGTTTATATTCATAAGTTAACATATTTTTTAGACCATCAAGGTACAGTGATTAGCTCGCTAGACTATGATGTGGAGGAGGGAGAAATTGTACATACAATGACAGATGAAGAGGTAGCTAGAATGTTTGGTATAGAGGTATATAAGTTGACTGCTGCAGAAAAAGCTCCAAATACTGTTGGTACACGTGAGAATAGGCATTCAGGTGATGATAGTGCTGAGGAAGTCATCGTTGAAGATGCTTCTGATGATGAGAATGTTGCTGATAGTGTAGATGAAGATGACTTACCTGAGTTTGCTGATCTTTTCAATCAACAAATGATGATGTTTTGAATCGGAAAGTGGATGAGAAGCGGACTACTGAGGAAAGTGAGTCATCTGGTGTGAACAAGGAAGGTGAGAATATTGATACTGTAAACAAACAGAAGAACCAAGAATGGAGGGAGTATCAGAGATCCTGTACCAAGGCGTGGTTTAAGAAAGTACCGCTGGAACCCAAATACAAGTTATATTATGATCGAACGGGAAAGGTTACAGGTGGGAAGATTCTTAGCTGGGCATATTTGAAAGATTTCAATTGCTTTGCAGTACGAAGGGAAAATGGTGTTGATTATTTTAAGCATGATGTTGATATGAAAACACTCCCATATTTTGAAATGATGGAACTTGCTAGATTGCCACTGCTCTATCATGAATCTGATGGATGGGGACAGTGGATGCAGTTTAAGATTAGGAAAGAGTTTAAGTACGGCTGGTCTGTGTTAGAGCCGCAGTTTCCAAAAGTTTCTTATCATACTGATGAATCTACAGGGAACAGAGTTCGAGTGGTTAGGTATAAGCGTGCAAGGACAATGAAGTTTGAACCAATTCGTAAAATGCCACAAAATTTTGGTGATCGTTTTCGATGGTGGTATTATGATGGACGAACAGAAGAAGCGGTGATTTTGTTGTATAATCCTAATGGTAGTTTGGACCAGATCAGGATTATAGATCCAAGGTGGATTCGAAATTTGTGCAAAGAAGATATCAAGGTGTTGCGGAGACACCCTATCTTTCATGAGTTGTCTAATACTGCGCAGGCAATTCAGTTCAATCGTGCTGTTCGAACATGTTATGCTTATGATATCCATGCTTAAATGTCTGTCTTTTGAATTTGAATTAATAAACTGTGGACTTGAATGTTTTATTTTTCAGTTTATTTTGATTTGGTTGTGATAACGTGACATAAACGTCTTAATTTTCATGTTATTGAATATGTTTGATTGTGTGATTATTTGTCTTTTACCGAGGAAAGTATATTTTGTTATTTAAGATAATGAACTGGGTCCTAGGGGGAGTTTGTTGGAGCATACTTAGTCCCCGAGTTCATTATGATCACGTTGAAGTGTTTATCGTTTAACTTTCTCTGTTGGAATGCAACAGCACGGTTGCAGGTATGCAACCGTACGGTTAGACAGGCAACCGCACGGTTGCAAGGTGCAGCCGCCCGGTTGCACACGCTGTGTGTGTATATAATGGGTATTACGAGTTCATTGTTAGGGTTACGAATCCTAACCTATTTCATACGTACAATTCGATACCCTGGTATTCTAGCATTTATCTAAGTCGATCTTTAACATATCTAAGTCGATTTATTCATTAAGATCAAAGGTTTTCATTGGATTTTGAGTATAAAACCCAATAACGAGATTTTCTCCACTCGTTATTGAATCTAAGATCATTTGATCCTGTTTACACGATCCTACATTAGTTTACGTATTTTTATTACTTTTAGTTGAAATTCGATTGGATTGTTAAACTACATACACTAAGATATGATTTTGCTACAGTATTTCATATACAGATTTCGTTTTCTTTTTAAAATATTTTGCGAGTAGAGCGTATATAAAACGTGAAAAGTTACACATGGAATAAGGAGCATGATATATTTGACCAAGATGATGTTGAAGTGTCGACTGAGGGATGATTTTAAGAGACAAAAATCGTACGATGTAATGATAACTTGAGTGGACAACTTAACGCGTACTAAATGTCCGATTTTTCTTTCTTTCTTAAAAAGCGATCATGACCACCACTTCTTGGACAGTTGGACTCTATCTTCTTTCACAACATCCAAAATAACCCAAAAAAATAATGCCAACATTATATACTTTTAATTTGTAGATCCACTTGAACGTACTGAAAAATAAAATATTAATTGGTTTCATTCCCTGCACATTTTCTCTTATTAAAATCTTTATTTTTCAACTTTTAATTTAAATATTTTTATTTATATTATATAATAGTTGATAAATATTATACTATAAAAACACATTTAAAACTCAATTTATGCATATAATTTTTATCAAATTTATTTTAAAAAAGAAAGATTGTCAAAAGTTAAATTGGACACTCCAAATGAGATAAGGGAAGTAATAAGCTTAATTAATTAGGTTACATAACTAGGTAACAACAAACCGTTATAATAATGTTCGACTTTTAATATGATTGTTATTTGTTAGGCCACTCCCTATCGTAACTAAACTATTCATCCTCTTAACCTTCTACATCAGCGCCACATCAACACCAATATCCTATAACTAACTCATAATTAAACACTCCATATCATGGCTAAAACAATACTCCTCTTAATATACAACGTACAAGCAATAAAGCATCAAGTTCAACAATAAAAAGCCACCGGGACCCACAATTCCTATAACTAACTAAACACATCCGTTAAATCCATGGTGAGTGCGGGTTACTAATGTGGGTAACTAAGCCATGCCTATGGTTCATTACGGGTAATGACGGATAACTAACCCATAGGGAGTGGTCTTAGTCGGCTTTGGGTTGTATTAAGGGATAAGATCGATTCAATTGGTGGCATTTTCTTGGTTTGTTTTTAATAATCATAGTTAGACCACTCCCTATGGTTCCATTACCCGTCATTACCCGCTCATTACCCGTAGTTACCCGTAATGAACCATAGGCACGGATTAGTTATCCGCGTTAGTTATCCGCATTCACCATGGATTTAATGGAAGTGTTTAGGTTAGTTATAGGAATTGTGGGTCCCAGTGGTTTTTTATTGTTGGACTTGATGCTTTATTGTTTGTACGTTGTATATTAAGAGGAGTATTGTTTTAGCCATGATAGGAAGTGTTTAGTTATGAGTTAGTTATAGGATATTGGTGTTGATGTGGCGCTGATGTGGAAGATTAAGAGGATGAATAATTTAGTTACGATAAGGAGTGGCCTTAGGGTTGATGGTGTTATGGTTTCTGGTGTTGATTGGTTGTTTATAAGACCACTCCCTATGGTTCCATTATCCGTCATTACCCGCTCATTACCCGTAGTTACCCGTAATGAACCATAGGCACGGCTTAGTTATACGCGTTAGTTACCGCACTCACCATGGATTTAATGGAAGATTTTTGGTTAGTTATAGGAATTGTGGGTCCCATTGGCTTTTTATTGTTGGACCTGATGCTTTGTTGCTTGTACGTTATATATTAAGAGAGGTATTGTTTTAGCCATGATAGGAAGTGTTTAGTTATGAGTAATTTATAGAATATTGGTGTTGATGTTGCGCTGATGTGGAAGGTTAAGAGGATGAATAGTTTAGTTACGATAGGGAGTGGCCTAATGCTTTTTGTTCAATGTAATTGATCTGTTGTAGATCTGGTACAAAAGAGTACTACTCATAATGATCATATGATCATGTTAATTAGACGTCAAATCTACGTCATTTGTAATACAATTTTTTTGGAAGTTCGGGGATCACCAGGGGACAAAATTACCCACGCATTCATCTCCCGCAGTTGAATAGTCCGCCTCCAACTGCTACTCATGAGAAAACAACGGCCCAATCCGAGGGCATGAACGGTATAACCCCCATTCCCCCACTGCCCCGCAACGCGATGTAAGGAAGGCACATGTGGGTGGAATTCAAGAGTTAAGGGACAACTTTGTGTGCAATGTTGCACCTCACGGGAGACGAACTCCTGACCTCTCACTATGAGAGTCGGACCACTAACACATAACACATGACACAATGTTTCATTTGTAATACAATTAGATCTTTTAGAACTATTTTAATATAATTTCTGTATTTTCTAATAATAAACCAATGAACATGTTCACTTATAATACACATGAATACATAAAATAAAATTAACTATCAGTTAATCTTAAACAAGAATTAAATATAGGATATGTTGTTATTCTATATAAGCCCTAAAGCAATATACAGTATACATGGGTGGATAAAGTTGTTTTGGACTTATATATCATTACTTTATTGGACTGGCATAACTCTGTGTACATCCCCCCTAAAACTCATCCAACCATTTCTCATGTTTACTTCCGAATAAAGGTAAGGGGTTAAATTGAAATTCAACCCATGAAAATTTTTTAAGGTATTACACATATAATCAAAATAAAAAAGGGGCCTAATTTCGCCTTTTTTCCTAACCGGCCACCTCGAAATGCGTTACTAGTAAGGTTCGAATATTTAACTCATGTGAGAATGTCATAACACAAACCACCAAGTATCGTTACATATATATATCATCAAATAATAGACATATATAGTAGCCAAATAGTATATAGTTCATCTCAAAAGGTTTCAAATTCAAACTTCAGAAAAATATCTTAAGGGTGGTCATGAAAAAGAGTCGAACAATCACATGTTACCTATATAGGACACACACATCCAAGTGTAAGCTCTTTTCTGGGTAGTCAACTGAAAAAACTATATATGTTTATATAGTAGCCAAATAGTATATAGTTGCTCCATAATCCATATATTCAAAATCCATTATTTTGTGCAACAGTGTGAGTATAACTGTGCAAGCTAGTGTAACTGTACGTAACAACAAAATCTTTTAGGTCTGCTAAGTGATGATTGGGTTATATTTATCCATGTAAACAACCAAACATATCGTTTTGATTTTTGTCTATAAGATTTGTTGATTTTTTTTTTTACTTTGCCCCTTGATAAACTCAATGTTGTTAATTACCCCGTAAAGTTTAAAACAAAATGTTTGAGCGTATATCAACTTCTAAAAACCCCTATGATAATATAAATCTTAATTTACTTCAATTCATGTCTGCAAAAGAATAGCAACTCATATATCTGCTGCAAATCTGCAAATAACTACTGTATATGTACGTACGTATCCTGCAGATACTGGAATACAGTGTTATAACCTCATGTTGTCCAACATTATTCTGGTAATTTTTAATTTAATATACAAATACAATTTTTTCCAATAGATTATAAGGTTAATGTATACTTAATAACCTAGAGGCGGAAAACACTAGACAAAGCTTAATCGAATTAACACGGACTTTCGGGATCGTAGAATCGAACCTACTTGAGATTAGAACGACACCTAGAGTTATTATTCATGTTGGCTATATCTGGGAACGATCAAAGACGATAAAACCCGGTTAGGGTATGTGTAGCGTGTGTAACCTAGCAATGTAACCCATAACCCATGTTTATAGTATCTGTAGTCTTCGACTGTCCCCCTCAGACGACAGTTACTCAACTAGTACCGACTTACTCTATCTATCGACAGAGGCGACTGTCGGTCGACAGTAAGTCAGTTTAACTTTGGATTACATTATTAACTAACATGAACGATCAATATCCAAAAGTCAATCTACGATTACAATAATAGTTCAATACCAAATGGCTGAGTTTAACTTACAATGCGATTAGAACTAGGGATTAACAAATATGCACTAATAAATACGCGTGTGTATATACATCAAGCATAATTTTTAAACCAAGACTTTATATTGTCTTCAGGAGTTGACCTGGTAGGGTGTTATATTGTATTGAAGCCTAGAAGTGAACTATCAGTTTAATTAGCACAATATCTTTTACTCCAATATAATTGACAACCAAACTGTTCACACTTAAAACTAATTTATTAGCCATAAATTATATATTAAACAGAAATTAAACTAGGATTAACATCAAAATATTACATTCAGAAAACTTCAAAGAGAGCAGTAGTACCCTTGGTCTAATCATATACTACAATTGGCACTAATGAGACAGATTGATAATCAAACCAGTAACAATATGCACAAGTAACACTGACCTAATTGTAATTGCCTTCCCACACTTTACCATTTAACTGATACTCATTCAATTGATGCTGCAAAACAAATTATAATTTACATCAGATATTAGTGTACCAAATACTAATACCTCTACAGTAATTATTAAAAAATATATGCATACTGGAAATAATACAGTATGAATTACCTCATTTTGTCCAAAACTATGCTGGTAATTGAACAAGTAATCAGGGCTCCAATTGCCTGTCATCAACAATGAAGAATTATCACCTACAAATCCTGAGTTAGTTTGCAAGTTCGAGCTCATCCGATCTAATTGATCGTTTCCAATTAGACGCTCGGATGGGCTACAAAATCCTAATTGGTTTACATCTTGATTTAAAAATGGTCTAAATTTTGAAACTTGATCATGATCACCACCACCACCATGTTTACTATTTCTCTTTGAAATAGTTCTCTCTCTTGCTCTCTCTCTTGCCCTATCTCTTGTTGCTTTTGCAAGAGGATGATGAAAATCTGCACATCTCCTAACTAATTTACTACTACTTTTTTCCTTTTGTTTTTTGCTACTTTCAGATGAAGATTTTGCTACTTGATCATCATGATCATATCCAGTACTCTTAATCAACATGGATTGATCAACTGTTCCAGATAAAACTTCACATTCTGAAGTTGAAGATGCACTGTTGGATACACCCATGAAGCTGCAACTAGGGTCAGGAAGAAGTTCTAAAATCGACGCTTTCGATTTTTGTATTAGCCAATCAACTGTCTTACTAGCCTTATCAAACCCTAACAGGTCTTGCAGCCCAAACAACTTTTTAGCAACATCAAGTGACAATCTCATTCTTCGATCTCTAAGGCCCCGAGCCGTGTTAATCTTGCTGTGTCGATCTCTTTTCGAATGTTTTTTTCTTTCAGGCTCCATTGGATTATTATTATTAACATTAATATCCCATTGATCATAATCTGCATCATTGTTCATAGCAACATTTCCAATATTATTATTGTTACTACATTCTACAACTGTAGATTCTTCCATGTTATTAGTCATGTCATGAGCTAGCATATTTGAATTGTGGTGGTTATGATCATTGGAGAAAAACTGGTGTTGATTAAAGAAATCACAAAATACAGCTTCATCTTCTATTGGAAAGTTAATAGGGGATGGAAGGGAAAAGGAAGAAGAAGAAAAAGATTGAGTATGATAATTATCTTGAGGGATGATTATGTTGTTTGAATAGGGGTACTTCATACTGTTTGTCTTTAGCCTCCAGAAAGCTACATGTGGTTAAGTAACTGTAGAAAGCATGAAAATGAAAGGCTTAATTACCACACAACAATAAATTTTAACTGTAACAAGGTACAAGATTAAGAATAGGATAAAAAGAAAGAGAAAGGTACATACATATATAAAGAGAGATGAGAAAGATGAAGATTAATTGAACATTTAATAAGAATTGGGACTTTGAGAGAGGCTAGCAAGCATGCTATACTTTTCATCATAGAGCTCTAGACATATATACTGATTGTGAAAGAAAAGGAGGCCCATTTTCTTCCTCTTATTGGTCAAGAAGCAAGAACAAGAAAGCACTTGTTAATAATGGAGCAAAGGTAAATACACTTTTGAGATAGAGAATTTTGTTTTGGTAGTAGTTTCTTACTCACTCCTCACCATACACATTGATATTTTCATCCTCACTATACACATTCATATTTTCATGTGTTCCAAAAAATTACTTTATCTCTTTGTAAACCTCGTCTCGAATTTATTGTCCAGTATTTCATTTTAAAATGTCTCAAATTAAGTGTTCACTTTTATAAATTAAAAAAAAAATAAGAAGTTTAAGTTCTATCATGTCATTAATGTATGTGGATGAGATTAAAGGAAGAAAAAAAAGTAAAGATCAAACTGTAAAGTAACAGAAAATATAACACGTTTATGACATTTTCTTAAACTGTGTGTTTATTGTCTGGCGATAATTAATGCGGGACGGAGGGCGTAATTATTAATCATTAACCTTAACAAATAATTTTTATTTATTAGTTCAATTATTTATTTCATAAACTTTTTAGTCACACTGTCTTAGATATATTTGTTGGGTCAATCAAGTTTACAAACTTAGTTTTAAATAAAGTATTTATTTAGTACGATTTAGGTACTGAAACTTGAGTAGCAAAAAAACAAGACTAATTAGTTAATTAGTAATCCTATTATTTAGTTGTCATTATTAGTTTTCTAAAAGGCTATATATATATATATATATATATATATATATATATATATATATATATATATATATATATATATATAGGGTCAGGATCAATGAGGAAGTAACCAATCGGGGGAAGCAAATTTTTTTTATTTTCGTTTTTTTGGAATTTTTTTTTTCTGCATCAAGATCACACGAAAATATGAACATTTAGAAGAGACACTTCGTGATGAATGTTATTATTTAGGCGGGAAAACGATCGACAAAAATAACATTCAAGATAATATTGTTCGTGAAGAATATGAGCGTTTTTTTTTTCATGTTTTGTGAAGTAAAATTTTGCCCGATTTAGATTTTAGGGTTTAGGGTTTGGTGTTTTGGGTTTATTCCATAAACCCAAAACACCAAACCCTAAACTCTAAACTCTAAACCGTTCGTGTTAAAAACTCAATCTAAGTCCTAATTCACTCAATCTAAATCCTAATTCTAAACCCTAAATCTAAACCCTAAACCCTAAATTTCTAAACCATAATATCTAAACCCTATAAACCCTAATATCTAAACTCCAATAGCTAAAACCTCAACATACGCTCGAAAAACACGATAATTGTTATATATTACATCTTCGAGCGTTTTCCCGCCAAAATTAAAACATTTATCACAAAGTGTCTCTACTAAATGTTCATATTTTCATCTCATCTATAATGTTCGTGAACAAAGTTTTTTCAAAAAACGAAAAAAAAAAAAAAATTTACTTCCCCCCGCTTCCCCCCGATTGGTTACTTCCCTCTTGATCCTACCACTATATATATATATATATATATATATTGAAAGGATCCATAGAGAAATAGAGTATGTAGAGAACCCATAGAACTCATAGATTGAACTTCAATATATGTGGAGATTGAGCTTTAAAAAAAAACTGAAAAAAGTCAATCTGCACACTAAAAAAAGTCAATCTGCAAAAAAAAAAAAGTCAATCTACACAAAAAAAAAACTGAAAAAAAGTCAATCTGCAAAAAAAAAAACTGCCAAAAAAGTCAATCTGCACAGAAAAAAAAAGTCAATCTGCAAAAAAAAAAAAAACAAAACAAAAACTGTAAAAAAAAGTCAATCTGCGAAAAAAAAAAAAATCAAATCTGCACAGAAAAAAAAAGTCAATCTGCAAAAAAAAAAAAAAAAATTGTCAATCTGCAGGATATTGACTCAATCTGCACGATTTTCATGAGTTCTCTACTACCTTTAGTTCTCCATGGATCCTCACCCTATATATATATATATATATATATATATATATATATATATATATATATATATATATATATATATATATATATATATATATATATACACACACTAGTGAAATGACCCGTACAACCACGAGTTTGTTTAAACGAAACAGTTTAATGATATATATTAGGTATTAAGTGAATGTATGTTAAAGTCATTTAGTTCAATGACCCGTAAAACCATGGATTACGACTAAAAAACTTCTCGTTGTTTTTACAAACATATTGATGTACTTATCTTGGTCCGAATAAATGAACTACATTTATTCTCCCACTACAGTCTTTCAATTTTCATCACAGTAACTAATTTCATTGTCATAAAATCTACATTACAACATTTTATTGAGACATGTATATCGCATACATATGTAACATAATTAATTCCGTAAAGAGAACTCATATTTAAATAATAATAATAATAATAATTATAATTATAATAATAATAATATTATAATAATAATTATAATAATAAATAATACTAATAAAGTTTACTTAAAAATTGAATATTTATATTATTAATAATAATTATTGGTAATAACAAATTTTTTTTGAAATTTTTTTAAAAATAAAATATAATTATTATATGAAGGTTGTACAATATTCATCAAAGTTTGTATATGTTTTCAAGAGGTGTTTTGTAAAAAATTGTATAATTTGTTTTAAAGTTTGTACATATGGTCATGAGGTGTTTTATCATAAGTTTGTACTTAATACTTCAAATATTGCACATATGATAATGAGGTGTTTACCATAAGATTGTACATAATGCTTCGAATATTGTATATATGGTCATGATGGTGTTTTCTCATAAATTTGTACATAATGCTTCATATATTATACAATTAAATATTAATATCTATATTTTAGTAAATATAATTAATTATTTTAATGACATCAAAGGACAATTGGCCCAACGGTATCGTGGTGACCCTCCAACCAAGAGGTTGAGGGTTCAAGTCCCATTTGGGACATATTCATGGTTCTAAATATTCGTGTTAATGGTATGTGTGAGTTTGCCTTTCAAAAAAAAATTATGGGGGTTTATAATTTTTCTTTTTATTTTTGATTTTTTTTAAAACTTGAATAATTCTCATTTATGATGTCATTATTATAGAGATTTATATATATATATATATATATATATATATATATATATCACATGAATAGAAAAAGTAGAAGAACGAGTATATTAAAAATATAGTCTTTGTGTTCTTTTCCTTTATCTCAAATTTTGGTTATATTTGTATACTTTATTCTTGTTCTAACAATTGGAATGTTCTAATTTGTAATAAGAAAGAAAGTAGCATGGAAAAAAAGGGTTGATTACAACCTTCTACATTCAAAGTAAGAGGAAGTAAGCTGGAACACTTGGCTGATCATAATCGTGAACAAAAGAAAGATGCAGTAAATGTTCACAAATCGACGATCAATAGCAACCAAGCAACAATCAAGTAGCAAGATTGATCACAATCTGTTATCAAAGAAAGAAACATGAAACAACAGTAAGCCAACAAGATTACAAAAAGAAATAGCAGCTAGCTAAGTAGCAACAAGTCAACAACGCAACAAGAATCTAGAAAGAAAGAAGACCAAGACTGTCTTTTTCTCTCGAAAGTATAGAAATAAATGTCATCAAATAAAAGAACGAAAAGAATGAAGAAGCCGACTAAGAAGTGATTGTTGGGTTAATCGGGTTCCCAAGTTAAGTTTTAGATAAGGTACTTATTTAGTAACCAAAACTTTAGTAGGAAAAAAATGGATCAGTTAGTTAAATAGTACTTCGTATGATCTAGTTGCTATTTTTAGTTTTTAAAACGCTCTATATATCATATATTGTATGAATAGAAAAATAGAAAAACGGTTATATTAGGAATTAATAAATGCGTGTCGTAAAGGCACACAATAAGATTATTATTACATATGACCATTTAAATTGTAACAATAATTCCTAAGAGCATCAGGAGTGGGAGCTCGTTTCCCCTTAGTCACCTACCCCGTCGCAAGTCACCCCACTCCCCAACCAATTTTCGAGCTTGCGTCCCGGCCTGGTCAGTCGCATAGGCAACGAGGTGGTTCGGTGTATTAAAAAAAAAACATTAAACATGCCAACAGCTCTTTTCCTACCGTTGGGATTTTTTTTTGTTTTTCAATTCTATATATACACAACACATATACAAACACAAACACAAACACATATCATTTTACATCCATTTTACTCAACATATACTCACACAATCAAATCCAAATTCTCTCATCAAAATAAAAAATATCTTTAAAAATGAGTAGTTCCGACGAAGAAAGTTTGGTGAACGCAATGAAACGTATATTTGCTTATCGAAGTAACGTGGTAATACGTAGAGAGGCCGAGGAACAAAATGAGGATCAAAGCTCAAGACGAAAACGTCGCTACATTCGTCGTGATCGTGTAGAAGCGCACAATCGTTTGATGAACGATTATTTTGTTCAAGATCCGAAGTATCTCCCTGAATATTTCAAACGGCGTTATCGAATATCACAAAGTCTTATTGAAAAAATAATTGAAGGTATACTTTCTTACTCTACTCGTCCCGATGCACCAAAGTGGTTTACTTAATTTCAACAACGTCCCGATGCACGTGGTGTTCTCGGAGTATCTACTATTTTAAAAGTCACTACTGCCATTCGTCAACTAGCATACGGTGATTCACCGGATCTATTTGACGAATATTTACAAATTTCAGAGAGAACATCACGTGAGTCTTTGCAAAATTTTACAAGATGTATTATAGACTTGTATGGTAATGTATACATGAGAGAACCGACCGAGGATGATATACGTCGGTTGTATCATAAACATGAAGAACTAACCGGCTTTCTTGGAATGCTTGGAAGCATTGATTGTATGCATTGGGCTTGGGGAAAATGTCCAAATGCATGGAAAGGGCATTTCACCCGAGGCGATCAAGGTTACCCGACAATCATGTTGGAAGCCGTTGCATCGTATGACAATTGGTTTTGGCATGCATATTTTGGAATGGCCGGTTCGAACAATGACTTGAATGTCCTTAATGCATCTCCATTGTTTGATAGTTTCCTAACTGACACGGCTCCTCAAGTTCCATACGAAATTGGGGACGTTGATTTTGACCGAGGCTACTATCTTGCCTATGGGATTTACCCTTCGTGGGCTTCTTTCGTTAAGGGATTCTCAAGTGTTGTTGACGCAAAAAGGAAATACTTTACAAAGAAACAATCTGCAGCTCGTAAAGACGTTGAGAGGACATTTGGAATTTTGCAAGGTCGTTGAGGTATTTTAAGACAACCTGCTAGGGCATATAGCGTAAACAAAATCAAAAGAATCATGTATGGTTGCATCATATTGCACAACATGATAATTGAAGACAATGGTTTTAACATCGTTGAAAATAAATCTTACTACTTGCCTGTCAACAACCTACAAGGATCAACTTGGTACGAAAGGTGTGATGTATATGGCGAGAAGACAAAAGAGCTGCGCGACAAAGACGAGCATGCGTATCTTCGACATACTCTAGTTTCGCATCTATGACATAATCGCGATGACGAAATAGTTAACGAATTGTAACTTTTTAATCGCGATAACGTATTGTTTTTTATTTTTTATTTTTAGGAATCGTATGGTTTTAATTATTAGGAAATGTAATGTTTTTTTTATTTTTAATGAAAGTTATTTTCATTTATGTTAATTTTTATAATTTTATCAATATATGTTATATTTAAAATCATTAAAATAATAATAAAAATATAAACTGACATGCCCAACTGACATAGGTCACCACTCTCTACTTTTTCAGACTCAGTAAGTCAGGCCTGACATGCCAAGTGACATCAGTCACCACTCCCAGTTCTCTAATAATGTAACTTTTTGATTTTCTAGATTTCTCATATTTACCCTATATTTTGAACTTTTAAATTAGTTTTGTGTAAATACATAAAGTGTTGATTTGGAAAAATATTGTGTAATAATTTAGAAAATTAAAGTTTTACATGTAATAAAGGTTTTAACATATGCCCTTAAGGTACACTACAAACGCACATTAAAAATGTAGTCTTTGTGTTCCTTTTCCTTTCACTCAAATTTAGCTTACATTTGTGTATTTTAGGCCTTGTTCCAACAATATCGACAAAATTTGTGACTTATTGTAAATTCAATGGGGACAATAAAATTAATGAAACGGGAATAATTGGTAAGTGAATGGATAGGAATTAGTTGTTATTGTGCCACTTCACGTGATTGAAAGCAGCAGGTGTGTTGTTTTCTTGTGAAGCTATAATGAATCCAATACATATACCTTTTCTTTGAAAGCAACTCTTGGTAGTGCCTTGACCAAAACATGCATGCTGTGTATGTGTTCTTTAATTTCTAGGGGAGGGGGTCCTGGTTGTGGTGGTGCTTGATTGAAAATTGATGGTGGAAAACTAGTTAGCTCAGGAAATTAATTATGGTTGCTTTTTTAATTTAGTTGATCTCAATGGAAATGGAGACTAGCTTGAGTGTTGCATGTACAGGAGAAAGACAAGAAGATCAAGACCTAGCTATTATCCTGATGTGATTGCTCGACTCTTCTCTATTTTGCTAAAATATTAAATTATTTGAACAATATTTCTCATTACAAATTGAGTATGTATTATATAATTTGAAAATAAATGTTACAAATTTCATAAATCATCGTACATGTATAATTATCTAAAGATGGTTAGGAAAACGGTCGAGTTCAATTAATTAAATGATCGAATATTTTTATTAGGTCTGAAGAATCGAATTACGTAGTATAAAATAGGTAGATTAAAACCTAAAAAAAAAAAAATGTAATTTACATGAATCAAAATGAACGAAATAGAAAACAAACAACAAAAGATTTTCTTGTTACTGTATCTGAAATTGTTCATCTATAGCTTTTCTATGCAACAAAACTCTTCTTTTGACTTGCCTAACGCCATGTCACTTTCACCAAAAAGATGCTATTTAAAGGAAGATTAGGTATACTTGGAAGATTATTTGTATTATTTTTTTTAATTAATTAGCTCCATAATCGAAGTTGATACACGTAATTACTATTTACAAATATAGTCTTTTGCTTCCCTTTGATGATAAAGTTTATAGTTAACCTTCTACTTTTGTAGATAACGGTTCATAGTATTTTAATAAAACCGGCCCTCGAATTTTGTCAACCCAAGTTCGATTCCAACTCTAAACACGGAGTTTTCAACATTTGATGGTACTACCAACATCAATGTGATTTTAAAAGGTTTTTGTGGGTTTCCTCACCTTTGATGGTACTACCAACATCAATGCGATTTTGAAAGGTCTCTGGGGGGTTTTCCAACCTTCGATGGTACTGCCAACATCGTCGTGAATTTGATTTCCTCCTAACGCGTGTGTTGATGACAAATGAGAGCATTTAATGTCGATATCGCCATTAAAAAATATATATAAGGAGTTTAATGATATTTAATACTCCCTCCATCCAAATATAAGCGTCTAATTTTGAGTTATAAAAGTCTTTTTCTTATACTTTAAATAATATTGTTTGTGTTATATAATAGTTGATACAAATTATATGAATAAATTAAGTTTTAAATGTATTCATCAATTATAATATATCACAAACAAAATTAGGTAAAATCATAGTTGAAAAGAATGACATTTAAAATTCAAATTAGACATTTATAGCGGAGATGAAGGGAGTAGTTATTTTGTGCAACCAGACAATTTTTTAGAACATATATATAATTAGTAACATAGACATTCATTTTGAGACGGATGGAAACATTAATTCTTGTCTTTATGTCCCTTAATTTTTATGATCAAATAGCTCTAAGTTCAAAAGATGTATATTGAAAGAGACGCCATAACATGTGTTTCCTATAGAAATTCACCAGACGCATCCGAATAGTCGAATACCGAAAAATTACTTCCACCGGATCCCCACACATTTGACAGAAGCAATCATCATCCGACTGCCACAAGAGTTGTAAATTCTTGTTCAAGCTTCCACATAGCGGATTCCAGCTTCAAAGGTTTTGGATACCAATAAGCTATTGCTACATTGGTAACTTTTTTTTACCCCATTTTTGTATAATTGATCTGATATGTTGATCTTCATGTTGAATAGTGAAGCACCCCCTGACAATATTTATTATAATTATCTTACGATGAAATTTAGCACCTCATATTTATATTAATTTAAATTATTTACCGAACTCTCAATCATATTTTGTTGCATCACTCAATACCTTCTAACAACACATCCACAACGATACACATAACACCCCTTGAAAAATGTCATCAATATCACGCTAACCAACAAACATCAAATACCTCCACGCTACAGTCACTATAACGGATAATCTAATGCAAAGATAAATAAAATATTGAAAACCTTAAAAGGAGCATAAATTTAATTTTTAAAATCAAACTCACACACCAATTACACAAATATACAATAATTCACAAGTCTAATAATAATAGTATATTTATAGTAGGACTGAAACTCTCAATCTCGTAGTTGAAAGGGTAACCATGATAGACCAATAACCCTTTGTATAAATTTTTGTTACCATGATAGACCAATAAGCCTTTGTATAAATTTAAGTTGCCGTGTTCAGTTTTTACTGTTGCACTGCAAGGGTAGTACAATTTCTTGAAAAATGTAGTCGACCAAACTCCATGTGAAGCAAGCACTACTATTAACTTTCCATATTTACATGCCGCATATATCTTTAATTTTTTCTCTACTTTTCTATATAAAGACTTAAAGCTAGAAATCCCTAACTTACGCTGTCATTTCCTTTGTAGACTTATGACCACTTAAATAGGACCACATAAGTTGGTTCTAGGGTACGTTGCTTTCATTTCACATATATATTCAGATAAGGATGACTACATGAGGCCCTCAACTATTTACCAATATATGACATAACAATGTGTACTATGCCATTCATTTCAAGTGTGGATGACATACATCTTACAACCCTATTTATTAAGTGCTTTCATTTCAATTTTACTTTATCTAGAATGCACCTTTTGATATGTTTGTACTCTAGTACTAATAGAATTCAAGTTAGTATATATGATGCTTCTCTAGCTAATTCTTTGATATTTGAAATTAGTTTTGAGATCTTACCCAATATAGTATTCACGTTTACAGGTACACGGTCGACGTTTTCCCTATTCATAATTTCCTTATTTAGTTTATCAATGAAGGGTCGAGTATGGTCTTATTGGGTTATCATGTGATTATTTTCGATTCTTTCTGGCTACTATACATCAAGATTCTCTTATAAGGATATGAGAACTCGAACCAATAAGCTATTTTATCAGTTTATACGTTTCATAAATGATTATACGATCAATCTTAAACATGATATAATAAAGATCATATGGTTGATCCCAGGGCAAACCAATGATCTTAGATCAATCTTGCTAGCTTTTTTTGAGATAAGGGTGTAGGATCTTACAAAGAGGATAACAAATTTGATAATCTTATTTCTAACCGTCACTACATATTTAATTAACACTAGTTTAAAGGCTTCTTAGTGCCTTTTTAAGGCTAGTTGTAAGTATGGAATTTAACTTTAAACCTACGGCGGGCCCATATGAAATTTGGGCTTAATCAGGAATTTGAAATATATTCCTGAGGTAATAGTAAACATGTACTCTAAACTGTATATAAACCATATTTTTTGTTTTACAAAATTATACATGTAAAGTCAAGTAAAAAATCTTAGCATGTATGTATATGTATATTATATATAAGTTACTTTCTATATCATCAATTATCTTTAAGCTCGAATCTCATTGGACTTATATACCTGTTTTTACGAGTGGGGCTGAAAAATTAACGAAGGTAGCACTATATATAATCATTACGCTTTGTGCGTTGTGGGTGTACGATTGATTCTAAACCATGTACATGTCAATTCAATATGTCATCTAATTCTTTAATTATTCTCAAACTGTACTTTTGGTCATATTCCAGTTCCCACCCAGCTGGGCTGTTGCTCACAAGGTTCATTTCATCTGCAATTTTGGGTAAAATATAAATTATTGGTGCATCACTTTCCATCTTTAGCAATAAAAGTGAAGTGACCTGATGACACCAATATAATAGCCAGCTGCTTGAATTATGAATTTCTTTATTTGATAGAACTTGTAACACTTATGTACTGTATGACTTTTAGGGTTTGTAACTTTAAATTGGATTTTTCTTGTTTTGAAGTCTTTCAATTCCAAATTGCTTTCTACCTCCTTTTTTTGGACACTTGTGTATCAAAGGATTATAGGGTTTGTTCACAGTACTCCTGCTTGTATATAATTGTCGATGACCTTATTAAGCAAGTCCTGCGTAACTTCCTAGCCTGAATTATTCTTTGATTTGTGTGTATCATAGTTCTCCATTAACGATAATGATTTTAAACAACACAAAAACCTTGAACTAACTCTATATTATACTTCTATAATTCTTCTATCTATACTATACTATATATATATATATATATATATATATATATATATATATATATATATATAATGTTAGGATTATTGGACCCAACAATAAGAGTGATTTGCAGAAATCACCCACTCACAAAAGATAAACGAAATAAAGAAAAATAAGAACGTTAAGAATTAACGTGGTTATATGTAATCAACGGATTGATTACTTTAATCCACGGACCAAACTAGATAGATTTTATTGATAATTTTCGTGATACATTGTATGTGTTACATTAGGGTGCTTAAATAGGCAAAACTCAACAAGGAAACAACTTAACGAGCAAGAAAACTATTTTCTAGAATTTTCTTCAGTCAGGACGCACTTCGCGACCGCGATACAAAAGTTATGGTCGCAAGTTTTGACTTCCAAGCTAACTAATCTTCTGATGAGCTTTTCGCGACCATAGCTCACTTTTATCCTGTCGCAAAAGGAACCTGGTGACCGTGAGTCACCCTCCTATGGTCGCAAGAATCAGAAATCGACAAATTCTTCTTTTTGTTTCAATCTTCTTCACCACTCCAACAATCTCCCACTTGAAGGAGTATTTAAAAAAACCCAATCTTCGTCAACCCAACACATCAGCAAACTAACCAAGATAGTTGAACCACCATACATACCGCCAAAACGCCATTTGGGACACACACACTCATCACATACGTCGAATGAGTAGACTTTCGATAAAAGGTCTTCAACACTTCTTGTTAGACTCGAACCATCATCTCTCTATCTCTCTAGTAGGTCATCTTCTCTCATCAATTCATGAGAAGACCGGTTGAGGCAATGCAAAACCTCAACTTGTCCGTCGTCACCACCTTAGTAAGCATATCTGCGGGATTATTCGAACCAAGGACTTTCTTCAATTTTAAAGTACCATCTTTTATATGTGTCGAATAAAATGATACCTCAACTTGATGTGTTTCGTACGACTATGAAACACCGGATTCTTCCCAAGATAAACCGCACTTTGATTATCACAATACAAGAAGCAATAGTCTTGTCTTTTACCCAACTCACACAAGAAGTCCTTCAACCACTCAAGCTCTTTAGTAGCTTCCGCAATAGCCATGTATTCAGCCTCCGTTGTAGATAAAGCAACACTTCTTTGTAGTCGAGACATCCAACTAATCGCCGTCTTCCCTAATGTGAAAACATAACCCGTAGTGCTTTTTCCCGGATCATCACATCCACCCAAATTAGCATCCGCATAACCTCTAAGTATGACATTTTTTTAGTAAAACACAATCCCATATTAGAAGTACCTTTCAAGTAACGAAGCAACCATTTGACCGCTTCTCAATGCTCTTTCTCCGGTTTAGACATATAATGGCTTATTACTCCCACTGAATGGGCAATATCCGGTCTCGTACAAACCATGGCATACATAACACTACCCACGGCCGATGCATAAGTAACAAACCTACTTTTTCCGTTATTATCGTTACTTGTCCGTTAAATATTTAACGGTGATTACATAGAACCTTATGTGTTTAATTGAATTAAATGCATATTTGATCCTAGTGGATTACTTGAATTAATATGGTTATATTAATTAGTGAACTTGTTTCGGATATCGAAATACTTAGAAAATGATACGATTAAGATGATCGCCTAGAAATCTTTTCAGTTTACAGAACTTAGAAAAATGATAAATAATTAATTTTGATAATTATTGACCTTATGAAAAATTTAATTAATTTATTATTTATTTAATGAAATAAACTCGGTGATTTCGTTTCAACGACTAGTTAACGTTTCGAAGACCCAGTACGGTTAACGGCACAAGAAACGGACCACGCGCGTACAAGAAATTAAACAAAACCGAGCCCGAGACCCCCCTTAAAGGGCCATTCGGCGGACCACTCCCCCTAGCCCCCTTGTTTTGTAGTTTGGGCCCTTGTTTGCTAGCATTGGATTTTGATTAGGCCCTAAACCTATATATAAATGGAAAATTTAATCTGTAAACTCTCACAATTTCACAAGCTAGTCGACTGTTGCCTCTCTTCCCCTCTCCTTTGGCCGTCGATCACCATCTCACCACCATCACCTTCAAAACTCAAAATTAGACAAAACCTCGTGCATCAAATTTGTTCCTCGCATCGTTCTCTACGCGTACATACTTGCAATTTGTGTTTTAAGGTATAATTGATAACCCTAACTTTTCTAGATCAGTTTTTATTTCAATTAATAGTGTATTAATGTCTAGTGCTCAATTGGTTGCAGTTAGAGTCGTTATTAGTCGTTAATTTGCTCGATTGTTGTCGTTTGATCGATTCACGAATTTGATTGCTATGAATCTGATTATATAAGTTTATGTACTAATCCTTTATTGTATCTATATGGATAGATCTCGAAATATTAATAAATTTGGACTTTGATTTTGCATGATTTCATTATCGTATGCTTAAGTTATGGTCAATCGAAATTTTCGTTAGGGTTTTGCATGCTATACGAATTTTCTGGGTTATATGCTTTATGAATTGGTCATTGTAATGATAACCACTAAACTTCTTGTTAAAAATTACTCAAGTTGGACTCAAGAATCGTGCCAAAAGGTTTTGTATTGCTCCCGGTGTGTTATAATGAAAATTGACGTTTTATAATGAGCTAAAACTGTTTTCGTAGTCACGGGAAATGACCTCACATGAATTATAAGTTGATTGAGACCTTGATCTTATGTAATATGATTATTTAAATGTTCCTAAGCGTGTTACTTTTGTATGATAACTTCTGAAAATGTGATTTACTATGTGTTTTATGCTACACTAAATGACATGTCTGATTGTTTCTCAAAAACTGAAGGTCTGACTTCATTGAATTAACTGTACAAATTGGCTACATGAAAGTCTTCGGTTATTTTACCACTAAAACTTTGAAGTGTCTGGAGTAATCTCCAATTTTCTGTTCATTAAAAGCTATTTTCTAAATTAAACAATAATTTTTCTAAAACTGATGCGCGTGCAGAAACTGATTTGGTACACCGTAACTAGACCCTTTCTGAAACCTGACTTGTAGACATCGTATGAGACCCTGACTAGACTTTTTGGAATCATTTTTGAGTCAACTTATGATCTGGAGTTTTCCATATTACCATGATTTATTTGCTATGAATTAGGTGCGTTTGTTTGCGACTAGTGCATGAATTCGATGCGAAACGATGAACTGTTAATGCGTACTTGACGAACTGTGAGCTAAAACATGTTAGTTGACTTAGGATTAAAATTTTAACCAAGATTGCATGACCTACTGAGATGTTTGACTTTATTTGACCACTTTGACCGATTTGACTTTTGGTTTGACTTTTGTTAACTTTTGTTGACTTGCATGAACTAATTGACTTTTACTTGCTTATTGAGTCGGTTTGAGCACTAGAACTATGCGTACACTATGGGTTGACATGGTGTGACCTATGTATTTACTTAAGATGACCTATTTGACTAGGTTGCGTTTTTCGGTCGTGATTGTTCGACTATCGTACGGTTTTACTAAGAGGTTTACTCTACTTTTGCAAAGGTGAGTCTACAGTCCCTACTACTTTTTACATGGGATGAGATAACATGCTTTTTCTAATATTTTACATATTAGGCACGAGTAACTAAATGATATACATATGAGTTCAGATAAAACATCCCTTAGCTTGATTATATTAATTACTTTACGTAAGCTCGACTTATAGAGACGGTACAGTTAGGTTTGACAAATTTCGCCTCAACGTACGGGGTGCTTATTCTGTTGTAACTTGTACACTTGATCGGTGTATGCTTAGAAAGGGTAAAAGGAAGACGTGTTGTGCTTTAGCTATCCGCAGGGTTAAAGCATTATAATCAAGCGCTCATGCTAATGTATTATTTTTACGATGTTTTTCAGAAATCTCGTGGCCTAACTTATGATAAATGCTTTACTAAATCTGTAGATTCACTCAACGTTTTCGTTGTCCTTTTTGCATGTTTTTATCTCATGTCCTTAGAGGTAATGCTTCTGCTAGTTGAGGTTACTCTGATTGCTTGTTGCTAAGTACTGGAGTGAAGTCCAGCATATTTTATCATTTCTATTTCAAGAACTTATATTCACATTGAAAACCGTTTGTTTCAAATAATGTTTTGGGATTACTTATGTTGGTCTTTTGTGTCAACTGTTTTTTAGAATTATTTTACATTTCATGGCTTTACCATTTGAAATTTAATGTGAATACTTTTCGAAAATGTCTCATATAGAGGGCGTGACCGTTAACTGTGGGACCAGAGTTAATACGCCGTTAGTGGATTCTGACGGGGTATTACATATGGTATCAAAGCTAAAAGGTTACCTAGGCTTAGGCTGCATTAGAGTGTCGAACTTTAGGGCACCTTTTGAGTCTAGACCGTAACCATAGACTTGTTAAGTTACATAGACTATAGTTACACTACTTGTTACCTTATTTGATTTCTATATCTTAATGATATAATTGCTAAGTGTACTAACTTTGTGATTTTCTTGAGTGTTAGATGACTTCTTCCAATCCCATTATTCTTACCGACTCCGACACGAAATTCGAGGAAACCGTGCAAGCGCAGGGAAACACTATACTTGAGTTCATGGATGAGGTTGTGTTCGAACCTGAAATGGAGTCTGAACCGGAAGAGGAACCGGAAGAGGAAGAATCGAAAGAGGAATCGGAACAGTAACCGAAGGAGAACTCGGAACCAGAATCCGAATCTGAACCCGAACTACCCAATTCACCTACTGGCACCGAATCACCTTTCAGGTACCCAGATTTTGATAACCCTTACGGACCGAGAGGCCACCGTAAGATACCGAAGGGACCCGCTCGAGGTAATAACCCATTTTGGAAGATCTTTCATTTTGACAACCAATCACTTAAGATGTGCCCCCGTTTCCATCCCTATGATGCTTCTACTTCCCAACCTAACACCTCCACTGCTGCTACTAACGATAACAATACCGATAACCTTAAGTCGAGAGTTGAGAACTTGGAAAAGATCGTCGAGTACCTGTTGAAGGAACTTCAGAAACCAAAATAGAGATGCTTTATTTGAACTTGTTCCGCCTTACTAGATACTATTTTATTTTATTGCTTATTACTTGGTACTCGCACATACATTGCTGGATGTGGTTTTTCTTTTATGGTTTTTACGTATGACATGAGGGATGTTTTACTTCTTTGTTAATGCATGAGCAATAAATGAATAATTTTGCTACTTAAAGTGTTTGGTTTACTATTGTCTTGTAATACATGGTAAATTATTAATAACTGTTGTGAATGGTTTATTGTCACTACTGTTATCACTTCAAGTTGTTACTTAGTGTTGATACTACTACTGTACACTATCACTGCTACTGTTACTACTAAGCACTATGTACCACTACTACTTACTACTGGTGTTGGTTAAGATTTCAATCATAATATTCAAAAGTTAATCACTTTGTTTTGATGATGACACAAAAGACATAAGTGCTTAATCATATGTAAGACGACATGAGTTCATAAGCCTACACTATCTCTAGCAAAAGACCAATGCATAAATAATCATCTTGGTAAAAGTGGTACGCGGCTGCACCACGGTCGACCATGAACCTGACCGTGTGTGTCCTGTACTAACGAACTTAAGTTTTTCTAAAACTGTCAATCTACGACTAACCCCACTGTCAACCGCAGTTCGACCACAGTTTTCTCCGTTACCAAATTCATCCACTTTAAGTTAGACCACTTTGAGGCATCTATAATTTACAAAAACCTTTTTAAACATATTTATAATAGTTTCCATCTTTGATCTCAAAAGAGTTTTGAACCAACAGATGTTAATTTTTCCTAATCACACCTAATGATACCTTAATGACATTTTAAGCCAAATTAAGGTTAAACACAAAAGTGTTTTATCTTTCACTTGTTACCAAATGTCATTTAAATACATACTAATGATGGTCATTAAAAGTCCCAACAAAAGAGATGCTCTCCCATGAATCTTATGTATGTATGTATTATTGTGAACTAGTAATTTGTTAAAGTCTCCAATTATGTTCCAACTAGACTCAAACTAGTTCATTTGAGATGTAACAATGTTCCAAAGGACAATACACTTCCATTAGCAAAATGACAAGTAATTAAGAAAGGTTGATGAAGTTTTTGGAAGATAATGGTTTGTCAAGAGATAAAATTCTGCAATTACCCCATTAAGTAATCAATGACAAATGGTCAAAGCTGGAAGACTTTCTTCTTTTATGGACATGTCAACTTCTACACTTATGTCCAAAACAAAAAGGGTAATGGGGATGATTTCAGAGATAATTGGCCTTTAGTTGCAGCTATTCAACAAGGGAAAATGACAATTTTTAAGGGACAAAAACAGCCATAAGAATCAGATGTCAGAGGTACACGGTCGAACCACGGTCGATCGTGCAGTGAGCCGTACAGCTTCCAGGCTGATTTCTCTTTCCTATAAAAGCCAAGCCTTAAAGCATTTGAAGACTCACCTCTAGCACTCATATTTTCTTTTAGTTACTGATATCATTCTCACAATTCATTGTAAACTTTTAGAGTGATTCTAGCAAGAGTACTTGTAAGCTTAAGTTGTAAGTTTACTTGTAAACTATCTTCTTAAAGGGATCTAGAAGGTAGTTGTATTTTCACTAGGATAGTGCATTATGATCTTGTTGTAAGAGCTTTAGGTGATTTAAATTCTTCAAAGGGACGTAAGGGTTCACAAGTTGCGGCTTATCGAAGTACTAGTGTTGTATCCGGACACTCCACCGAGTTTGGAGTATCATAGTGAAGAAAAATCTCAATTCGTAGATTTGGGGAGTGGATTAAGGAAGATTAGTTAAAATCTTCCCGAACCACTATATATCGTTGTATTTGTTCTCTCTTCCCTTATCTTTTTGATTACATTTACGCATACATATATTTTATACGTAGTGTTTAAGAACAAACATTTTAAATCACACTATATCAAGTTCAAGTTCAACAAAACGTAAAGAATTTTTTTTTGTAAAATCGACTAAGTAACTATTCACCCCCTCTAGTTACTTACAACTGGCACTACTAGAATCTTAACTAGTTAATATTAGTTACTATGCATCACTACCCGTTGCTAGTATATTTTTACGTACCGATTTCATTGACGCCAACCTGGTATGTTATTTTGACCAGAAAGATAATGCCACCAAAGAGTGTTACCCAAGCTGATGTCCGTCGTTGGATCAATGAAGGTTTAACAGAAGCTGTGGCTGAACTCCGGAATGGAACCAAAATCAATCAACGGAACCAGGATAACCAGGATACCACCAACACTACCAACACTAATCAAGGAGGATGCACATATAAGACATTCACGACCTGCGAACCACACTCATCCACTGGTACTGAAGGCCTAGTCGGCCTGACTCGTTGGTTCGAGAAGCTTGAGTCTGTTTTTCATATCAGCAGCTGTAGGGATGCTGATAGAACCAAGTTTGCATCTTGTAAGTTGTCATATGGTGCTTTAACGTGGTGGAATACGTATGCGAAGTCAGTAGGTATGGATCATGCTTTTGAAACTACATGGGAGGATTTGAAACAGAGGATGATCGAAGAGTATTGTCATTATAATGAGATCGTTAAGATGGAGCGAGAACTCCAGAACTTGAAACTGGTTGGTACTGATTTAGCCAGCTATAATAGGAGATTCTTTGAGCTTGCTCTTATGTGCCCGAATATGGTTACTCCCGAACGCCGAAAGATCACCTTGTATGTGAAAGGGTTAACCGAGAACATCCAGAGCGGTGTGACTACTTCAAAGCCAAGGACTGTTCAAGAGGCCGTTGAGATAGCTCATGAGTTGATGGATCAAGTTGAACAGCGAGGAAAGGCTCTTGCAACAACTGAGACTATGACTTTCGACAACAAGAGGAAGTGGAATAACAACAACAACAACAACAACAACAACAACAATAACAACTCTGGAAAGAACTACAACCAGTAGCCTTACAAGAAACAGGATACCGCCAAGGGCAATATTACTACCCCGAGTACTAACTCCGGATATAAGGGAAGATTTCCATTATGTAATAAATGCAATAGGAATCATCTGGGAGATTGCATAAAAAGGTGTGATAAGTGTAAGAAGAAATGGACACTTGGCCGCAGAGTGTAAATCTGGTACGAATGTTTGCTATGAATGCGGGAAAACTGGTCACTTTAGAAATGATTGTCTGACTGCAACTAAGAATATTGAACCTGCCAGAGGAAGAGCTTTCAACATCAACTCTAGTGAAGCTCGGGATGATCCCAAGTTAGTCACGGGTACGTTTTTACTCGACAACCATCATGCTTATGTACTTTTTGATTCTGGAGCTGATAGGAGTTTCGTATCTAGAGAATTTTGTCATAATCTTAAGAATCCTGTATCGTCATTAGAAAACTTGTACTCTATAGAACTAGGTAATGGTAATCTAATGAGAGCAGATAAGGTCTATCGTGACTGTACTATGATTTTGGCTGGAACGTATTTTATAATAGATGTGATACCGATTAAGCTAGGAAGTTTTGACCTTGTGGTTGGAATGGACTGGTTAGCTGCGAATAGAGTCGACATCGCTTGCTACGAGAAAGCGATTCGCATTCCCGTTACCGAAGATGAACCTTTAATGGTGTATGGAGAGCGAAGCAATACACCGCTATACTTCATTAATTGTTTGAAGGCGCAGAGACACATAAGAAAGGGTTGTCTTGCTATGTTGGTTCACGTGAGCAAAACTGAACCTGGAGGTAAGAAACTCAAAGATGTGCCGATTGTCGGAGAATTTCCCGATGTTTTTCCAGATGAGCTACCTGGATTACCACCGCACAGAGAAGTAGAATTCCATATTGACTTAGTGCCTGGAGCGGCACCTGTAGCGCGTGCACCCTATAGACTTGCACATTCAGAATTGCAAGAGTTGTCTAGTCAGTTACAAGAGCTTTTGGACAAAGAGTTCATTCGACCGAGTTCTTCACCATGGGGAGCTCCAGTTCTTATTGTTAAGAAAAAGGATGGATCAATGAGTCTATGTATCGATTACATGGAACTGAATAAGCTGACTATCAAGAATAGATATCCGTTGCCGAGGATCGGTGATTTGTTTGATCAGCTACAAGGATCAGGATGTTACTTTAAGATTGATCTGAGGTCAGTACCTCAGATGAGAGTAAAGGAGACAGATATATCGAAGACAGCATTTAGAACACGGTATGGACATCATGAATTTACAGTAATGCCATTTGGATTGACGAACGCACTGGCAGTGTTTATGGATCTCATGAACCGTGTGTGTAAGCCATATATAGACATGTTTGTTATTGTGTTTATTGATGATATTCTAGTATATTCTAAGTACGAGAAGGAACACGAACAACATCTCTGCTTGTTACTTGAGATGCTCAGGAAAGAGCAGTTGTACACGAAATTTTCGAAGTGTGATTTCTGGCTGCAAGAAGTTCAATTTTTCGGACATATCGTAGGTGTCAATGGTATTCGTTGATCCTGCGAAGATAGAAACGGTTAAGAAATGGGAGACGCCTAAGTCGCCAAAGCAGATTAAAAAATTCTTAGGTCTCGCCGGCTACTATAGAAGATTCATTGAGGGATTTTCCACTATTGCCCAACCGTTAACAGCATTGACTCAATGGGTAAAAGTATGAGTGGACTGAGCAACATGATTCTGCATTTTAGTTATTAAAATAGAAATTGACTACTGCTCTGATTTTGTCTTTACCCGAAGAAAATGAAGATTTCGTGATAAATTTTGATGCTTCACGACAGGGTTTTGGTTGCGTGTTGATGTAACGTAAGAAAGTGATTGCCTATGGATCACGACAACTGAACATACACGAACTGAATTACACTACGCACGATTTGGAACTTGGTGCTGTGGTCTTTGCACTGAAGATGTAGAGACACTACTTGTATGGTACTAAGTTTACTGTTTTCACCGATCATAAGAGCTTGCAGCATATCTTCGACCAGAAATAGCTCAACATGAGGCAGAGACGTTGGGTAGAGCTATTGAATGACTACGATTGCGAGATCCGCTATCATCTTGGCAAGGCTAATGTTGTTGCGGATGCCTCGAGTAGGAAAGAGAAGGCTAAACCTCTCCGAGTTAGAGCGCTGAATATGACTGTCCGAACGAACCTTACTTCTCAGATACGCGACGCACAACTTAAGGCATTGAAAGAAGGGAATATTACTACTGAATCACTTAGAGGACTGGATAATAAATTTGTCGTCCGAGAAGATAGAACCCGATACTTCATAGATATAATCTGGATATCGAGGTTTGGTGGATTAAGGGAACTAGTGCTAGATGAGGCACACAAGACAAGATACTCCATTCACCCTGGATCCGACAAGATGTATCAAGATATTAAGGCACTATACTGGTGGCCTAACATGAAAGCTGACATCGCTACCTACGTCGAAAAGTGCTTGACTTGAGCTTAGGTCAAGGCTGAGCATCAGAAACCGTCGAGACTGATAACACAACCAAAAATTCTCCAATGGAAGTGAGAATGTATTACCATGGATTTTATCACAAAACTGCTGAAAACGGTGGGAGTTTACGACACCATTTGGGTTGTTGTGGATCGTCTCACTAAGTAAGCTCATTTTCTACCAATTAAAGAGACGGATAAGATGGAGAAGTTGACACAGATTTACATCAAAGAAGTGATTTCGCGACATGGAGTTCCAATATCTATCATTTCTGATAGGGACAGCAGATTTACGTCTAGGTTCTGGCAAGCATTGCAAGATTCCATGGGAACTCATTTAGACATGAGCACAGCGTATCACCCACAAACCGATGGACAGAGCGTGAGAACCATCCAAACACAAGAAGACATGCTGAGAGCATGTGTTATCGATTTCAGAAATGGATGGGATAAGCATCTACCACTAGTAGAATTCTCGTACAACAACAGTTACCATACGAGCATAAAGGCTACGAGCATAAAGGTCGCGCCTTTTGAAGCACTTTATGGCAGAAAGTGCAGATCACCCGTATGTTAGACTGAATTATGGGATAGTCAATTGATTGGTCCTGAGATCATACATGAAACAACAGAGAAGATCGTACATATCCAAGAGAGACTGAAGATGGCTCGAAGTCTTTAAAAGAGTTACGCTGACGTTAGAAGTCAAGATTTGGAAATTCAAGTTAGAGACAAAGTTATGCTCAAAGTATAACCATGGAAGGGTGTAGTGCGTTTTGGTAAACGAGGAAAGCTAAGTCCGAGATATATTGGACCATTTGAGATTATCGAGAGAATTGAACAGGTAGCGTACAGACTGAAACTACCGCAAGAACTCAACAAAATTCATGACACTTTCCATGTTTCTAACTTGAATAAATGCTTATCGGACGAAAGTCTAGTAATTCCTTTGGAGGAAATACAAGTTGATCCAAAGCTTCATTTTTTTGAAGAACCTGTCGAGATTGGATCATGAGGTCAAGCAGTTAAAGCAAAGCAGAATTCCGATAGTTAAAGTTTGATGGAACGCCCATAGAGGACCAGAATTCACGTGGGAGCGTGAAGATCAGATGAGACAAAAGTATCTGCAACTGTTTCCTGAGGAGACGACTACGGCGGACGTGCACTAAAATTTCGGGACGAAATTTTTAATAATAGGTGGGTAATGTAACAACCCTACTTTTTCCGTTATTATCGTTACTTGTCCGTTAAATATTTAACGATGATTACATAGAACCTTATGTGTTTAATTGAATTAAATGCATATTTGATCCTAGTGGATTACTTGAATTAATATGGTTATATTAATTAGTGAACTTGTTACGGATATCGAAATACTTATAAAATGATACGATTAAGATGATCGCCTAGAAAGCTTTTCAGTTTACGGAACATAGAAAAACGATAAAATAATTATTTTTAATAATTATTGACTTTATGAAAAACTTAATTAATTTATTATTTATTTAATGAATTAAACACGGTGATTTCGTTTCAACAACTAGTAACGTTCCGGAGACCCGGTAGGGTTAACGGCACAAGAAACGGACCACGCGCGTACAAGAAATTAAACAAAATAGAGCCCGAGACCCCCTTAAAGGGCCATTCGGTCGACCACTCCTCCTAGCCCCCTTGTTTTGTAGTGTGGGCCCTTGTTTGCTAACATTGGACTTTGATTAGGCCCTAAACCTATATATAAATGGAAAATTTAATCTGTAAACTCTCACAATTGCACAAGCTAGTCGACTGTTGCCTCTCTTCCCTTCTCCTTTGGACGTCAATCACCACCTCACCACCATCACCTTCAAAACTCAAAATTAGACAAAACCACGTGCATCAAAGTTGTTCCTCGCATCGTTGTTTGTGTTTTTAAGGTATAATTGATAACCATAACTTTTCTAGATCAGTTTTTATTTCAATTACATAGTGTATTAATGTCTAGTGCTCAATTGGTTGCGGTTAAAGTCGTTATTAGTCGTAAATTTGCTCGATTGTTGTCGTTTGATCGAATCACGAATTTAATTGCTATGAATCTGATTATATAAGTTTATGTACTGATCTTGTATTGTATCTAGATGGATAGATCTTGAAAAATTAATAAATTTGGAATTTGATTTTGCATGATTTCGTTATCGTATGCTTAAGTTATGGTTAATCGAAATTTTCGTTAGGGTTTTGCATGCTATACGAATTTTCTTGGTTATATGCTTTATGACTTGGTCATTTTAATGATAACCATTGAATTCCTTGTTAAAATTACTCAAGTTGGGCTCAAGAATCTTGTCAAAAGGTTTTGTATTGCTCTCGGTGTGTTAAAATGAAAATTGACGTTTTATAATGAGCTGAAACTGTTTTCGTAGTCACGGGAAATGATCTAACATGAATTATAAGTTAATTGAGACCTTTATCTTCTGAAATATGATTATTTATATGTTCCTAAGCATGTTACAATTGTATGATAACTTCTAAAAATGTGATTTGCTATGTGTTTTATGCTACACTAAATGACATGTCTGATTGTTGCTCAAAAACTGAAGGTCTGATTTCATTGAATTAACTGTACAAATTGGCTATACGAAAGTCTTTTCTTATTTTACTACTAAGACTTTGAAGTGTCTGGAGTAATCTTCAATTGGCCGTTCATTAAAATCTATTTTCTAAATTAAATGAGAATTTTTCTAAAACTGATGCGCGTGCAGAAACTGGTTTGGTACACCGTAACTAGACCCGTTCTAAAACCCGACTTGTAGACATCGTATAAGACCCTGGTTAGAGTTTTTGGAATCTTTTTTGAGTCCACTTATGATCTGGAGTTTGTTATATTACCATGATTTATGTGCTATGAATTATGTGCGATTGTTTGCGACTAGTGCATGAATTCGATGCGAAACGATGAACTGTTAATGCGTACTTAACGAACTGTGAGCTAAAACATGTTAGTTGACTTAGGATTGACATGTTGACCAAGATTGCATGACCTATTGAGATGTTTGACTTTAGTTGACCACTTTGACCGAATTGACTTTTGGTTTGACTTTGGTTGACTTTTGTTGACTTGCATGAACTAGTTGACTTTTACTTTCTTATTGAGTCCGTCTGAGCACTAGGACTATGCGTACACTATGGTTGACATGGTGTGACCTATGTATTTACTTAAGATGACCTATTTGACTAGGTTTCATTTTTCGGTCGTGATTGTTCGACTATCGTACGATTTTACTAAGAGATTTACTGTGCTTATGCAAAGGTGAGTCTACAGTCCCTACTACTTTTTACATGGGATGAGATAACATGCTTTTTCTAATGTTTTACATATTAGGCACGAGTAACTAAATGATATACATATGAGTTCAGATCAAAAATCCATTAGCTTGATTATATTAATTACTTTGCGTAAGCTCGACTTATAGGGATGGTACCGTTAGGTTTGACAAACCTCGCCTCAATGTACGGGGTGCTTATTCTATTGTAACTTTTACACTTGATCGGTGTATGCTTAGAAAGGGTAAAAAGAAGACGTGTAGCGCTTTCTCAAGGTTAAAGCCTTATAATCAAGTGCTCATGCTAATGTATTATTTTTACGATGTTTTTCAGAAATTTCGTGGCCTAACTTACGATAAATGCTTTACTAAACCTGTAGATTCACCCAACGTTTTCGTTGACCTTTTTGCATGTTTCTATCTCAGGTCCTTAGAGGTAATGCTTCCGCTAGCTGAGATTACTCTAATTGCTTGTTGCTAAGTACTGGAGTGAAGTCCAACATATTTTATCATTTCTATTTCAAGAATTTATATTCGCATTGAAAACCCTTTGTTTCAAATAATGTTTTGGGATTACTTATGTTGGTCTTTTATGTCAACTGTTTTTTAGAACTATTTTACATTTAATGACTTTACCATTTGAAATTTAATGTGATTACTTTTCGAAAACTTCTCATATAGAGGGCGTGACCGTTAACTGTGGGACCAGAGTTAATACGCCGTTAGTGGATTCTGACAGGGTATTACACGTACAGAACCTTTTCCAACTTCGCTTTGTCCGTGTTTAGGTGATTGACGCTTCGATAACCTTATTGAGCTTCCCAAAGGCATAGAACGAGCCTTTGAATTCTCCATGTTGAACCTCTCTACTACTTTTTCAATGTATTTAGTTTGAGACAAGTATAGAGTTCCTTTCACACGATCACGCACAATACTCATCCCAAGTATTTGCCTAGCTCCACAAGGTCTTTCATATCGAACTCATGGGAAAGTAACCTCTTTAACTTGTTGATTTTGGACATGTTAGAACCCGCAATCAACATGTCATCAATATACAATAACAAGATGATATAAGAAGACTTGAATTCCTTCAAGTAGCAACAATGATCGGCTTCACATCTTAAGAAACCAATCTTCTTCATAAACTCATCAAACATCAAGTACCATTGCAGAGGTGATTGCTTCAATCCATACAAACTTTTCTTTAGCTTACAAACCCACTTCTTTTTACCCTTTACCTCAAAGCCATCGGGTTGCTTCATATAGATCTCTTCATGAAGATCTCCGTGTAAGAATGTGGTCTTCACATCTAATTGCTCTAGATTTAAGTCTTCAGATGCAACTATAGCAAGTACCAACCGAATAGTAGTCATCTTAATTGCCTGTGAAAAAATCTCGTTGTAATCCACTTCTTCCTTTTGTTGAAAGCCTTTGACCACCAACCGAGCCTTGTACCTCTTCTTGCCATCCAACTCATTATTTATCTGATACACCCATTTATTTTGCATCGCCCTTTTATCATGAGGTAATTTCACAAGTGACCAAGTTTTTTTCTTCTCAAGTGACCCCATCTCTTCTTTCATGGCAAGCTTCCATTGTATGGATTCTTTAGATTGTCTCGACTCAAAGTAACTCTCGGGTTCACCATTCTCGGTATAGAGCAAGTAGTTTATTGATGAAGAATACCCAGGATTAGGCTTGGGTACTCTAGTAGAACGTCTTAGTGTAGGAGCAACCGGTATGGTTGGACCAGTTCCATCATCATCCTCCTCATCACTAGAACTCCCACTATGTTCGGAACTATCACCGCTTTCCGAACTATCTTCATCATTAGCACTTTGTGACTCCTCAACATTATTCGACAATTCATTCTTACCCGAACTCCCACTAGAACCTACAAGATCATCAATAGAAACATCCTCAAAAGTAACATAATCCAGTTTAGGTATCCCCATTTCCGGTTTGCCATAAACTGAATCCTCATCAAAGGTAACATCACGTGAACAAATCACTTTTCTAGCTTCGTTATCTCAACATCGATAACCGATCTCGTCTGAACCGTAACCAATGAAAGTACACCTCTTTGACTTAGCCTCAAGCTTGTCTCTATCCGCATCCTTGTTCTTCACATATGCATTGCACTCAAAGATTCTAAGATGACCATAACTTACCTTTTTACCTTTCCATTCTTCCTCGAGAATTCGAAAAATCAATGGTGTTGAGGGTCCCCTATTTATCAAATAAGCCGTCGTACTAACCGTATCCGCCCAAAACATCTTAGGCAACCCGGCATGTAGTCTCATACTCTTAGCCCTTTCATTCAACGTACGATTCATACGTTCGGTGACCCCATTATGTTGTGGTGTCTCCGATACCATTTTTAACATCTTAATAATGAGCTTTGAACAATGTTCCTTTAAACTCAAGACTACCATATTCTCCTCCATTAGCTGACTTTAAGCACTTCACTCTTAAATTAGTTGCTTTCTCTACCATAGCTTTCCACTTTACAAAAGTATCAAATACATCGGATTTAGCTTTAAGAAAATAAACCCATACCTTTCGAGTGGAGTCGTCAATGAAGGTCACATAATAACGAGAACCTCCATGTGATTCTACATTCGTTGGACAGAACACATCCGTATGAACTAGCTCCAATTTCTCCAACTTGGGCGCATTCCCCGATTTCTCAAAAGTCACCTTCTTTTGCTTCTCATATATACATGGTTCGCAAAACCCAAGATCCATTTTCTTCAAATCCAGAATTCTCCTATTCGAAAAAAGCATCTTCATACCCTTTTCACTCATATGCCCGAGCCTTCGGTGCCATAGAGTATAACTATCTCCAACATCAACCGTATCAACCACCTTGTTTTCATCAAACACCTCTACCATATAAAGCGTTCCACTTTTATGTCCACGTGCCACAACCCTACTACCCTTAACCACCTTCTATTGGCGATTTTCAAAAGTAACCGCATTACCTTCCTCATCTAATTGACCAACCGAGATAAGCACCCTTTTCAACTTAGGAATAAACCTCACGTCTTTCAAAGTCCAATTAGAACCAAGAGTAGTCTTCAATACAACATCTCTTGTACCTTCAATTTCAAGCTTTTTATTGTTTGCCAATCTAACCTTACCTTGATACGATCGAAAATTCGTCATCAAACTCCTAGTGGGTGAGGCATGAAACGAAGCTCCCAAATCCAAAATCTAAGATGCCACCGAATCTTCAACACTACATAAAAGTGCATCATCCGTATCTTCCGTGGTAAAGTTAACACCTTTTGCCAGAGAATTTGTACAATTCCTTTGAAAGTGTCCCTTTTGATTGCAACCCCAACAAATAGCTTCACTTCGGTCCTTTGATGGATACCGCTTCTTTGACTTCTTCTACCCTTCTTCTCACCACCACTATCAATTTTCCTACCCCGATTGTCGGCACTTGACAAGGATTCGGATAACGATTCCCCCAAGTTTCACCTACGAGTGCCTTCACCGAGAATCAAATCCCTAATACCTTCAAACGCTATCTTAAGCAAGTCCTGCGTAACTTCCTAGCTAGAATTATTTTTTGATTTGTGTGTATCATAGTTCTACATTAACAATAATGATTTTAAACAACCCAAAAATCTTAAACTAACTCTATATTATACTTCTATAATTCTTTTATCTATACTTACTTTCATATTTATATTTATACTATATATAT
The DNA here is from genome assembly GCF_046630445.1 of Rutidosis leptorrhynchoides. NCBI lineage: Eukaryota > Viridiplantae > Streptophyta > Magnoliopsida > Asterales > Asteraceae > Rutidosis > Rutidosis leptorrhynchoides. Next base: position 667,130,406 of record NC_092334.1, read on the forward strand.
ATATATATATATATATATATATATATATATATATATATATATATAAATGTTAGGATTATTAGACTCAACAATAAGAGTGATTTGCAGAAATCACCCACCCATAATAGATAAACGAAGACAAAAATAAAGAAAAATAAGAACGCGAAGAATTAACGTGGTTATATGTAATCAACAGATTGATTACTTTAATCAACGAACCAAACTAGAGAGATTTTATTGATAATTTTCGTGATACATTGTATGGGTTACATTAGGGTGCTTAAATAGGAAAAAGCCAACAAAGAAACAACTTAACGAGCAAGAAAACTCGTTTCTAGAATTTTCTCTCGTCAGGACGCACTTCGCGACCGCGATAGAAAAGTTATGGTCGCAAGTTTTGACTTCCAAGCTAACTGATCTTCTGATGAGCTTTTCGCGACCATAGCTCACTTTTATCCTGTCGCAAATGGAACCTGGTGACCGTGAGTCACCCTCCTATGGTCGCAAGAATCAGAAATCAGCAAATTCTTCTTTTGTTTCAATCTTCTTCACCACTCCGACAAAAAACACTGATATTATTTCAGCTTTTGTCAAAAGATTAAATCAAACATTAATAATTAAATGAGTTGAAAACTTTAAATTTCAACAATTGATTTGGATTATGATGTTATATATATATATATATATATATATATATATATATATATATATATATATATATATATATATATATATATATATATATATATATATATATATATATATATATATATGTATATATATATATATGTATCTCAAAATTAGTTATTAAATATTGATTTCGTAATTTATAATGCAAATAAAAATACTTTTTTCTTTCTCTTTTTCTTCTTCTTCTTATTTTTAGTATTAATTATTAATTAATATTATTATTATTTGTTATTATAAATACTTCTTTATTATTTTACATATCATTTAAACTCCTATTTTTACTGTCACACATATTTTTTTATTCCCAGTGGTACTTAAGTCTTTTGACATTTAAGATATTTGTTGGTTACACCAAGAACCTTCTGTCTATGCTGGCTTTATTTCTCATCCTCACATATAGACCATCAAAATACCTCCTAAAAGATCCCTATAAAGGGAAGACCACCAAAAGACCACCAACAACGACTGCAACGGTGACGATCGATGTTGTTGCAACTACCACTATCGTCACTTCTACTACCACCTTCACCGCCGTCGCAAAAATCTCTCCTTCATCACCGCTGCTACTACATTATTATTATTATTATTATTATTATTATTATTATTATTATTATTATTATTATTATTATTATTATTATTATTATTATTATTATTATTATTATTATTATTATTATTATTATATTATTATTATTATTATTATTATTATTATTATTATTATTGATATTATTATTTGCTAATTATAAGTTTTATTTATAATTATTAATTTCGCTAAAGTGATGAATTATAAATGTTAGGCTAGTTTATACATGTAATTTGATCATATAATGAAAAAGTGTAAGTACCTCACTTTGACTAGAATTCAAGGTTAAGCCTTCAGAATCACCCTCATCATTAACACATTCACCCCCACACCATCAAAACACACACACACTTACCGATTATCTCTTAACTCACCTTGTAAACACCTAATCAATTCTAACACATCTTATTGAAAATGTAACTGATTCCTATATCAGTTTATTTCATGCTCACCCAATTCAATAGCCCATTTGGTTGTGCGACCAGAATTTTCTGGTTTGTACAAGACCTGCTTTATGGTTGATCTGTTAAGACCATAACTGGATGCACTTGAAAATACCTTCATAAGCGTCTGGTCGTATGTACTAAAGCATATACCAGTTTTTCAATTGCAGGATAATTCAACTCACTGCCCGTTAAGGCTTTGCTAACAAAATATACAGCCATTTGCACCTATATCGCATATCATAAATTATGAACATGATAATTTAAAAATTACTATTGAAATTAATTACTAAATTATTAGTAGAACGAGCGTACCTGTCCTCGATTTGCAATTAAGACCGAACTTATTGCTTCCTTTGACGCGGCTAGGTACAGTATCAATGTTTTCCCCGCGATTGGCGCAGTCATCGTTGGTAATTCTTTTAACAACTTTTTCATTTCCTGAAAGGCACTTTCCGCTTCTTCAGTCCACTTGAAATATTTTTCTTTAAACAATATTTTAACGTTTTGAAGAATGGTAATGAACGTTCCGCGAATTTGGATAAGAATCTGGATAGTGCGGCTAGTTTTCCTATCAGACTTTGCACCTCCATTTTACTTTTTGGTGAGGGCACACTTTAAAATGCCTCTATCTTCTTTGGGTTTGCGCGTATACCTCGCTCAGTGATAATATGACCCAAAAAATTGTCATCCTCTTCTCCGAAACTGCACGTTGATGAGTTTAACTTCATGTTGATTTTTCGTAGAGACGCAAATGTCTCCAAGACATCATCCAACAACCCATGCTTCGTGCTACTTTTGATAACCAAATCATCCACATATGCTTCAAAATTTTGGCCTATTTGGCTTTTGAGAAGCTTCATCTATCACGCGCTGATATGTAGCACCCACATTTTTTAACCCAAAAGGCATTTTTATATTCCTTGACTTGTGTGAAAGGCTGTTTTATTTTCATCCGTGACTGCCATTTGTATCTGATGGTATCCTTTGTATGCGTTTAAGAAGCATTTATACCGAAAACCCGCTAATGATCAACTTTCCAATCAATTTCTGGCAGGGAATAATTATCTTTAGGACATGTCTTGTTGATATTTGTGAAGTCTACGCACATTCTCCAGGATCCATCTGGCTTTTTAACTAACACTGGGTTTGCGACCCATGTTTGATATCGGACTTCCCTTAGGATGTTTTGCTTTTACCAGCTTATCTACTTATGCCTTTAGCCATTCACTTCTTTCGGGAGCCATACCCCTTTAAATTTGTCTCACTGGTGTGAGGAACGGATTTGCGTTGAGCTTGTGCTTTGCAATTTCTCTTGGCACCCCGATTATATCTGCTTCTGTCCATGTGAACACGTCCGTGTTGGATGCCAGTATATCACGAAGTTTAAATTTTGTTTCATCAGATAAACTGCTACCGACTTAATTTTCTGATCAGAGTATCACGGATTAGCTACGATCATACAACTATGCAGTTGTTCTTCGTCACTGGGCTGGTCATCTGCTTGTTCAGCCACTGAGCAGGTTGTGTCTTGTTTTTCTCATCTTATAGTTGCAATACCCAACTGTGTTGGGAATTTTACAAGACCATGAATTGTAAAAGAAATTGCGCCTAACTTTTTAAAAGTTGTACGACCCAATAATGCTTTATATCGGGAGTATGATCGTACCACAGAAAACTCAACCATAGTGATTATGACCATATCTTTGTTATCGTTATCCATTAATTCTAGCTCTAGCTCAATGACCTCAATTGGCCATGCATATTCACAAGAGAATCCCGATAAGGCAGTGGTAGGCGCGATGATTTGTGAGTGTATGGATCCAGGTAATAATCTAAATCAATGTTCATACATGATGTCAACACCGCAACTAGTGTCTACATGCAAACGTGTATTGTGTACCCTCAACTTTTGATGCACCCCTTAATTGTAATTAGTGCATCAGAAGGTTCTTGCATAGTTGCTGTGAATAGAATATGAATGTTTTTCCATTCTTCTGGTACTTCTGCTTTTCGGCGCTAGTTTGTTCTTCCACCGATTACCATGTTGATAACTTTCTCAACTTCTTTACCTGTTGCCTCGTTTTACTTTTGCCAAGGGTATGCTTTCTTTGGCTTATCGCCTACCAATTTGGTAGCTTTCTTCAGATGTTGCAGTCTTCATTTTTTAAATTCTGCCACTACTCTTTCAGTTAGCTGCCGACATTGATTACTTTCATGACCAAAATCATCATGGAAATCACAGTAATTTGCTTTTGTCCTTTTTCGCGTATTCAGAAAGAGGTGTCGGAGCATCAAAGTTTTTACATACTGGCTCGGTTGCTAGTATTTATTTCGGTGTTTTTGTAAGATCTTTAATGAGCGCGTAGTTATCAACATAATTATTTATAACTAACTCCGCCTCTACTGTTACCATACTTGCGGTTTTTTGTTACTATTGTAAGTACCGCCTCGCGATGGACCACTGTTATATCTTTTTCTAGATCCTGACGACAATTTATACGGAAAATTCTTTTCGCAGTTTTGCGTTACATCTTCTTGAGATCGCATATGATCATGCAGTTCTTTTACTGCTTCCGGAAAAGTTTGTGGAACTCGTCCGCGCAATCCTTTCCATAAAGACATATGTCTTTCGATGTCAATACAATGTATAAAGCCTGGCACTTTTTGACTTTCTGGTAGGTCTGAAATTGTTTCTACCTCTTTAGCATATCTGTCAATGATTTCGCCTAGGGACTCTTTGGGCCTTTGCTTAATATTGTGACATTCCACATGCGTTCTTTTACGGGCTCGCAAGTTGTGAAAATTTAACAGGAAGCGAGATCTTAAATCCGCCAAACTTGTGATGCTTTGACGTTGTAAATTATTGAACCACTCTCGTCCGACTCCCTGTAACACGATTAGAAGCATGTGACATGCTACTGAATCACCCCAGTTGTGCATTCTGGCCGTTCCTTCAAATCTCTGCAAAAAATCATCTGAATCTAATAATTCGTCATAACTTTCCAATGTTAGTGGTAAGACATGTGCCACTGGGAAAGGATGATTTGCAATGTGCGGTAAAACTTCTCCGTAGTAGGAGATATTTCCAGAGATTGTTTCACTTTTTGCCCTTGCATTATTGCGAACCAATTTTCTATAAATTCTTGAACCCTTGTTGGCTCTTTAAAATCTGGAGCCAAGTGTGGCGGAGCCACTTGCTGTAATTGAGATATAAGATTGTTTGAGTTGATGTGTTCCAATGGATTATATGGCGATTTCTGCTGGGCCTGCTGTGTTTTCTGCATACAATAAACGATTAGTTGCGGAGATGTATAAGTTACCGTTGGTTTTTGCGGAGTCACCGTTATGAATGAATCATCTAGGTTTCTCAGCCCTATTTCTCTTACCGTTTCATGAGCACTTGCGGGCGTAACCCTTTGAACCGGAGTTTTTACAGTTGTGAGGATCGGCATAGTTCCTACATAAGTATTTTGGATTTGATAGCCATGAGGAACTGTTTATGCCAGTTATCCAAAACTTAAGCTTGTTGGCCTCACATCAGGAAACGGTGTGAAGCTATATTTACTTTGAGTAGTATGAGGCAAGCTTTTGTCGGGACTGTAGTCCCTGTAACTTTGTGTTCTTGTATTAGATGGTTAAGTCGATGTTTTCGGAGCATTGACTGACCCAGATACACTCATAGTACTTGCTGGAGGCTTCGCCGTACCCTTAACTGGTGCAACCGGTGTTTATGGTGTTTTCGACGTGCCTACAGGCGTATGAAATCCTGATCCTGTTGACGAATCTTTAGCAGTTTGCGGTGAATTTGAGCCCTTATTAGCAGCCATTGATGATGATCAAAGATTTTTCTCTAGAAAAGTTGAAATTAACCGATTAATTAAACAAAAAAATTTACGGAAAAACGTCATATAAAACACATAAACGTAAATTTCAAGTGTATTTGTTCTATAATCGGTCTAACGGATGGCGCAAGGACAAACGACATTGGAACCTCCAACGATAGGCGTGGATAACCCGCACCGAAGCCTGTATGATTCCTGTGGAGTGGTCAATCGTGATTCCACCAACAACCTAGCATACAAGGTTAAGTGGCCCTGATATCGGCTAAAAAGTCACGTTTTTACCCCGGATATTAGCCCCATTTATGATAAAGTAATTGAATTTATCATCTAAATAAGCATTTATTTGCTTCATTTGGTAGATTATGTCATTACGAAGGCTATGTTTCAAGAATTACTAAAAACAGATGAAAAACGAGGAAAAACGAGGAAAAACGAGCAAAACCGGCTAAGACGATTAACTCGCGTTTAAATAACTTATTTTATAATTTTTGGAAAAGTTTAATTACTTAATCTCATGTTGTAGGATATTCAATTACGAACACGTGGGCACAAGAATCGTCAAAAAACGGAGCTAAAACGAAGATATATTCTAGAGCGAAAACGGTGAAAGATCCAGCAAACCCCTTGCCAAACGGCTTGCCAAACCCCTTGCCAAACCCCTTGCCAAATGCTTGGGCATCGAAAACGGCCTTGGCAAACGGCTTGCCAAACCTCTTGCCAAACGGCCTGCCAAACGGCCTGCCAAACAGCCTGCCAGGGGTTTTTCAGCAATTTAATTACAATTTTGCCACCAAGCATTTCCTTAAATGGGGGTTTCATCCCACCATTTCAACACACACCAATTCTTCACTTCTCTCTCAAATATCTCTCTATAGTCGCTCTCTAGTGATCTATAGGAGATTAGTCTCTCTACTTTCTCTCTCTAGATTCTAGAGAGAGAAAAGTACAGAGATTAGGAAAAATAATTATCTCTCTATTGTCGCTCTCTAGTGATCAATAGGAGATTAGTATGTAGTTAGTAGTAGAAGCTATCAAGCATTGTAACGCTATGGATATTATGAAGAAATACAAGTGTTATTCTGCCGACATTATTCGGTAATATATATCCTTTCTTTTATTAATTTATTATAATATTCTTATTAGATGTTTGTGATTTATTAATATTGGAAATGCTTGTTGCCATGATGTGTGGGTAATTGTTTGATTGTTTGCCATGATTTAATAATGTTAGTTAGGGATGATTATCGTTTCGTACTCACTTTCTGTCTATGATATTAAACCTCGTTATTATCGTCCTTCCACTAATAAACGTGATTAAAACCTTTTATAAAGTCGACAATTATAAGGTAATTAATTATATGTGTTTATACATTGGCTAAGGTATGAACCCATTGGAAATACTATAAACTACATGGGGAATTACTGTAGGACCAGATCAAGACATTGGTCAAGAGTATAAGACTCGAGGAAATACTGTTGCAACAGTAGAGTACAGTGTTGATGTACTATAGGACCACTTGGGCATGGTCAAGGTTAGAAGCTATGGAACCACTTTAAGTTTAGTACATGGTGGATAACTAAGGGATTTATTGGGTAGATTTAAGTAACGGCTGGTTTAAGTCATAAATGGGAGTTTAACGCACTACAATACAAACTAAGCTTATGAATCAAGGATGACTGAGAACTATCAGATGTTCTAATTTGTCTACAAACCCTTAGATTTTACCAAACCATTGACAGAAAAGAATTCGAAACACAATCATAACCACTCACTTGGGTGATACACTAAGGTGTTAAGAAAGGTTGGATATTATCTACATAAGGCTATGCTACTTTATTCTTGCGCCCAAGGTATGCATTGCATCCAAGATGGGCCGCTTATATCCTTAAACTGGATAAAGCGTCAGGAGTTGAGCATAATCCATCTGATCAGAATCTTCAAAGCCTAGTTCCTCGTGACATGCTAATCGGGAAAGGATTAGTAGGGAATCTAGTGTTCACACCAAGATATATCTATCCAAAGAGTGTCTTGCAATCATCCCGACACTACGTTATCTTAAATCATGGTGAACCACGTCTTCTCAGTCCTTAGTTGTTGCATGCTAGCTAGCTTATTTTAATTATATTGCTTTAATATTTTAAATACAATTATAAATCAAATCAACCTAACTATTGCATTTCCACAATTTGATATTCCGGATAAAAGTGGTGTCTAGAATAAACCGGTTGGACTTGGTTGTTGCATTTTTCAAACAGTCGCCAATTTATTGGGACCAAAAGGACCCTGCCTCTCCACACAAGGTGTACCTGGCCACTAGTGTTGGATACTAAATTGTCTATAAACCCAATCTTAATTACTAAATTATCTGAATAAGCTCCGTTTCAAATTCAACCGCTCAAGGACGACCCTAGGTCATATTTGCCCTTGATAACCCATAGGTAGGAATAATAGATTTAGGCCCAGCATATATAAATTAAAGAATCTACTTCTTCTGTTGATATCCTGAATTGACGTTTTGCGACCTAACGACATCGCATAAATAAACCGTCCGATTTGGGCATATCAGGAGAGAGTTAATTTTTGGCGCCGCTGCCGGGGAGCGGTAGTACGATTTGGAGCCTGTTTAGATTAGTTAGTTTTTAAGAGACCCTTTTGACTGAGACTAGCTTTGTCAGAACTTACTAGTTTACCGTAGTTAGGTTAGATAATATTAGCTGTATTTAGATTAGCTAAAACGTTTAAAATGGACTTCCTTATTAGTGAACCTTTAGGATGGTTAAACCTACTTAGATCGCTAAGAATTCTTCCGACACATCCTTTCTTCTATCCGATATCATACGTTGTACCCATCCGACAAGATCCACACTTACCTGCCGATAGTTCGACAATGGCCGCACGCATCACTCTCGCTGATAGCACCAAACCCTCGTTAGAAGGACGAGGAGGACCGATACTCTACCTAGAGGTTAACGGAGCATCTTTTGTGCTTGAACATAGCATCATACAACTCATTCAGAATCACTGTCTATTCCATGGCTTACCAATTGACGATCCCAACTCTCACTTAGATAGATTCCTCTCTTTATCCAACTCATATAAGCAAATCAGGGTTGAACAAGATGTAGTTCGTCTGTATTTGTTCCCCTATTCCTTAACTCTTCATGCAAAAACCTGGTTCGAGGGGTTAGAACTCAACTCTATCACCTCATGGGAGGAAATGGCAACAACTTTCTTAATCAAGTACTTTCCCCCATCAAAACAAATCAGACTCAGGAATGATATCGTAAACTTTCAACAAGCATACGATGAATCACTCTACACTGCATGGGAAAGATTCAAACATTTGCTTCGAAGATGCCTGGATCACCGTCTTAAGAGCTCTGATCAGATTTTGACCTTCTACAAAGATCTGAATCAGAACAAAAGGTCTACTCTTGATGCTGTTTCTCAAGGTAACTTCATGAAATTTACTGCTGACGAGGCCTGGAGATTGATCGAGAAGATGACAATGCACCATCACGATTGGAACACGGAAGAGCACATTATTATTATTATTATTATTATTATTATTATTATTATTATTATTATTATTATTATTATTATTATTATTATTATTATTATTATTATAGTTATTAACATTATTATTATTTATATAAGTATTATGATAAAATTCACATGTAATATGATTATAAATACAAGTATGAGAATTATTATTATTATCACTAATAGTTGTATTTTTATTATTATTATAATTATGATTAGGATTATTATCATTATTATTATTATCATGAAAATAATATAAGTTATCATTAATCTTATTAATATTAGTATTAGTAACACTTTTGTAACTATTAGTATTATTATGTTTATACCAATAATAACAATATCATTATTTTTATTAGTATTATCATTTTTAATAAAGTTATTATTATTATTATTATTATTATTAGTAAATCATTAATATCATAACTATCTTAAATAGTAAAATTAATATTTTACAAGTATTATTATTAATATCATTGTTACTATCACTAATAGGGTTATTATTAACATATGTATATTATTAATGTTATTATCATTATTTTTACTAATATTAACTTAGTATAATAAAACTACTGTTTTGATAAACAAACTAAATACATACATAAATATACATATTTAACACATATAACATAACTAAATTTAATATATTTATATACAAAATGAACATATAAAACATATATATATATATATAATATAATATAACTAATACATTTATATATATGTGTGTTCAATTACAACTATGAATATTAATAAATATACAAATGATATAGGTTCGTGAATCCGAGGCCAAACTTGCATTGTTCAGTTCCGTCATATGTATTTTTACTACAAAATACAGTATAGTGAGTTTATTTGCTCCCTTTTTAAATGTTTTTGCAATATATATTTTTGAGACTGAGAATACATGCGCTGTTTTTATAACTGTTTTACGAAATAGACACAAGTACTCGAAAATTACATTCTATGGTTGGATTATCGAATTGAATATCACCCTTTTAGCTTGGTAACCTAAGAATTAGGGAACAAACACCCTAATTGACGCGAATCCTAAAGGTAGATCTACGGGCCCTAACTCCCCCATTCTGGAAAATGGTATGCTTTAGTACTTCGAGTTTATATTATACAGATGGATATCTGTTTTGGGGATATTCTATATGCATTATGTTAATGTCGGTTACCAGATGTTCAATCCATATGAATGATTTTTAAACACTTGCGAGTGTATGATTATTGAATAAAGGAAATCTTGTGGTCTATTAAAATGATGGAAATGATTAATTATGATAAACTAATGAACTCACCAACCTTTTGGTTGACACTTTAAATCATGTTTATTCTCAGGTATGAAAGAAATCTTCCGCTGTGCATTTGCTCATTTTAGAGATATTACTTGGAGTCATTCATGACATATTTCAAAAGACGTTGCATTCGAGTCATTGATTTCATCAAGAATATTATTAAGTCATTTATAGATGGATATATTATGAAATGGTATGCATGCCGTCAACTTTCGATGTAATGAAAGTTTGTCTTTTAAAAACGAATGCAATGTTTGTAAAATGTATCATATAGAGGTCAAGTACCTCGTGATGTAACCAAATGTAATGTATTCGTCCAGATGGATTAGGATGGGTCGTTATAGGTGGTATCAGTGCGGTGGTCTTAGCGAACCAGGTCTTGCATTAGTGTGTCTAACTGATAGTTGTTTAGATGCATTAGTGAGTCTGGACTTCTACCGTGTCTGCATGTCAAAAGTTTTGCTTATCATTTATAGTCGGGAATCATCTGCTTATCATCCTTAGAAAATTACCTATTTATCATTTTTAGTTTAGACACGTCTTACTGCAGTTAGTGCATCGATAGTGTGTAGACAAAATTCATATCTTAGCGTATCTGTTACTATAGACTTTACCTAACAGCTTTCGTAGATTCATCCGTAACTTATGGGATTTTAGTATTATATATGCATATGTAAATTATGTATTGCAGGGTACTAATCTACATCCTATAATCTATTTCTTATCGAAAATCCTTCATCTGATCGTACGAGATGAATCCCTCAACCAGTTCAAATTCCTCGGATTCCGACAGCTATTTCGATATGGAGTTTCACCTAAGCTCCGAAAGCAGTGTCACCAGAATGAATCAACCAATCATCCATCCCCAATTCATTTGATGGGTTCGTAGTCTACTTAATCATTGGAGACAAGAAGAAGCGATCCCTTTCATCCACCATATTGTCCTCTGGGCGAAGAACCTGAAACATTCACCGGCGAACCAATCCGAAACACCATTTTCTCTCTCATTTCCAGAGTATCTCGTCACGATTATATACTATACCAAATTCTAGATCATATTTATCCACTCGTCCGAACCGACAATCACCCCGAAATAATAGAATAAGTCAACGAACTTCACGCTCGAGTAATCAATTAGGAGAATATGGTGCAAAATTTACCAGCTTCAGCAACATCACCGGCACCAACAGTACCATCAGTAATAGCACCAGTACCATCAACAATCCATGCCTCAACATCTCATTCTGTACCTCGAGTATAATCATCATTCTACGTATCGTTCTATATCAATTATCTTTGTTCTTCCTGGCGATTATGTAATCTCTAATGTTTTAGAGATTATGTATTCTAGTTCTAACGGTAAATCAAATGAGATTAATATTATATTAACACATTAAATCCATAATTACATCTGAAGAAAATATATATGTAAGTATATTTTCATAAAGATTGTAATTACAAATTCTTTCGTACAAACTGTTAATGGTGAAAATATTTTAACGGGTAGGTAATACTCGAGGAATATTTAGATTTCACATTAATAAATTACACTGTACATTATTCGAAGCTGATTCAACGGTCATTTACTATCCTACTCACATCCAAAGATATACGAATCCGTCCACCACAGAATAACCATTTTCATATTTGGATTTTAACCTATCAGAATCCAACAAGTGGCATAATGAAGAAAACACTGGACAAAATAAAATTTGTTAGAAACAAACAAATTAACTACGAGAAATTTTTTGTTAAGAATCCACGCTAACTGTTCCTAGCTAACTGTTCCTAGTAAACTGATTATATTTTATTTATCGTAATTTATTTATCGCAATTTATATTCTCGCAATTTTATTTATCGTCATTTAATTTCTGTTATTTATTTTAAGCACTTTATTTATCGTCATTTAAATACTGTTATTTACTCATTTTAAATATTGGGACACGTATACAATGTTTTGACATATCATATATATATATATATATATATATATATATATATATATATATATATATATATATATATATATATATATATATATATATATATATATATATATATATTATTTGGAATAACCATAGACACTCTATATGCAGTAATGATCGAGTTAGCTATACAGGGTTGATTCTACAATAATATATATACTTTGAGTTGTGATCGAGTCTGAGACATGTACACGGGTCACAATACGTATTAATTAATTCGAATATTATATATTAAACTATATATGAATTATTGGACTGTTACTGTGGACTATCGACTGTGGACTAATAACATTAGACAATTAAAATGAATTAAAATAGTGATTATAACATATGAAACTAAACAATTCTTCAAGTTTGTCACTTGATTTCATCTTAAACCTCATTGGTATCTTGACGATTACAATCTGTGTTCAAACCTGTCATGATTCTTGAAAACACCTCAATCGAGAGGATGAATCAACCTCACTTCATCTACGGAAGAAAAGATTGATGCATATAATTATGCACCTGAAAACACTCGGAACCTGAGTAAACGTTTAACACGTAACTGTGCTAATTTCTTTAGCGATGTTATTACTGAAAATAACTTTGTAATCTCTTTCCAAAAGTAGTCAATTTTGTTACAGCTTCAGCAAATCAAATTTGACTTTCATTCGGATTAGCCTTATTATAACCTTGGTATATAAGTTGCCTTTCGTCATCGTTAACGTAGAACCTTTTATGTTCCACCATATTAGCAGTAAACGTACCAGCAATATCAGCATTCTCTTGTGTAAGTCTCTCCGACAAATCACTATACATATTCATTGAAACCCTATCAAGTACGCATCCGTATCTGGTAACAAGAATTGCCTTACCAATTACCGGGAATCGGCAAATCTGTATTATGAATCTCACAACGTTTCTACATCAACAATTATATGTATACATATAACATTTATCTCTTAGAATTAGGATCTTTCATTCTGAAATTCTAAACAGCACCTAAACTCCGATTTAGTTCTCTGAATTTTTGGAAAATACTGATGACGCAGCAGAAACTGTAAACGACCTTAATAGTCAAAAGTATGATGATAAAGAATGGAGTGTTGGAAACGCTCAATAGAAAATTTAGTACCGAAAAGAGGATTATGCGAAATTATGAAGGAGTCTTTGAACAAATCACAAGGACTAAACTCGTACATAAAGAATCCTGATGATTCTGTTTCTGATTAAATGTTTAGCGAATACCTTGCTCCTTAATCGCTCTAAATCATCGTGAATGAATTTCTTCATCACAATATGATTCTAAAATTCTAAGATATCATCGTACCTTTCTTTATTAATATCCTCAATATTTCTGAAGATATCTTCATAAATATTCTCGTCCGATATTAATTATCTCTCTGCGCCATCTATGTTATCTCATAAAAGGAACCTATTTTAGTTTCTATATTCTGTAAATCCTCAAATTTAAAATATGAATGTTTTGATGTAGTGTTGGAAATTGATGCATGAGTTAGTATAATATAATGACACTTGATCAACGTGATTATATTACAGTAAGTCATGCTGAGTTTCTAATGAAACGTGATGATTCACAGACCATAACTTCATCATGTGCCATATTACACGACTCTTACGTTCTACCTAGTCTCCAAACAAATCAAGAATATATCTTCCTGATAGTTCTATCTTTTCTCTTGAATTCTAGTAATTTAACCAATCAAGATCGTGCTATTACAATCTCTCTTTTAGAACATTAGTTGAGTTCAATTGAAACTTCATACCTACGAATTCTGGACCATTATTCGCCTGACTTAAAGTCGGGAAGAGAAAGCAAAAGGATGGAACTCCAAAATATAAAGGAAACAAAGGGAGTAGATTTATAGTGAAACATCCGACAGAGCAATCGAACTAGATCATTGCATTTAACCAAAGAAGATCCTAATTTCCTTAATTACCGAAGAATCAAATCTTATTACGAAGATTTTCTCTAAATCTGTGACGATCGCTCCAAATCCATATGGACAAACACGTCATTCATCGATTTCATTGCGAGGTATTTGACCTCTATATGATACGTTTTGTAAACATTGCATTCTTTTGAAAAGGCACACCATAAATGAATATTTAAATCAAAGGTGTTCGACATCTTATGATTTCTATATATAGACAATTACCGTAAATAATAGTTTATAATAGTACTTCCGTTGACAATGCAGTCAAAATAAGATACATGGCGATGATTTGGTGAATGCAACGTTTCCTTGAAAAATATGCCATGTAAGACTCCATGCACATAGCTTATCTAACATATAAGCAAACAGTGGAAGACTTCTAGGGAACCTGAGAATAAACATGCTAACAAGTGTCAACACAAAGGCTGGTAAGTTCATAGTTTTAATGTTTTGCATAATCTGTATATAAAGGTGGATCACAAAATTTCAGTTGTTTCATCCAGAAACGTTTATCAAAATATTCTACGAAATTGAGCACCCTGGTAACTAAACTTAACGTATATATAATTTATACCCTTTGTATAATCATCTTATTAATACACGCAAACCAACGTGTACGCTTCGCAAATAGCATACGTCCGTTAAAAGGCTAGTGCTCTAGCTCGAACGGGGATATCAAGCCCTATGGATCCATATACTACTACTCGCGCCCACCAGTTCTTATAACTGGCAGTTACTAGTTACCAAAGCTAAGGGATTTTTGGTTCAAACTCAGTGTAGAATTAAGTATGTATTTGTATCCATTACGTTTAAAATAAATTGCATGTATTCTCAGCCCAAAATATTTAAAGCATTTAAAAAGGGATCTATAAACTCACCTTAGCAGCACATAAAGTCGTTCACCAAAATGTGACCGAAACTCGGAATACCAAATAACCGTAGATCTCAACCTAGAAAACATATATTGGTCAATAAATGTCTATCAAGCTAGGTCAGGTCATAGTGTATCACAATCCTAATGCTCGAGACCGACATACAAAAGTTATCAAAAGTCGTTTCAAAAAGTCAATCTGACTCAATACTATAGTTGAATGATCATGGCAATCGAAATATTCTAACATTTCACATAGTTTCCCAATTCTTGTAAAATTAAACTATAGTTTTTATAAGGCTTTATAATATGATAAACAATCAATTTTGACAATTGTTCAACAAAACGAGACGTGCCTTATTTAAGAATCCATTTACTCGGCTAGTAGTATTCAAAAACCCAATTTATCAATCTCGTAAACAGGTTGTTTAAATATTAATTGCAGATTCAAAAGCAATTCCAATTAACGTCAATCATAATTCAGTTGACCATATCTTTTAATTCGTTCATCGAAATTACACGATTTCTAAATGAAAAGTTATTGATTTTTCGCCAGCTTTCCAAAAACATGCATATCATATACCTTTTATCAGTAATATATATATTTAATTCGTGATTCATCATAAACTGTTTAACGAAGAAATTTAGCATACAAGCATGCATAAATATATACTCGAGCACTAGACATGGATACACAATTAATATATAAAAGATAAGATATGAATGCTCACGTATCAATATTGTGATTTAATATTGCACGAAAGCACGTAGACGCAATGGGGATGATAAACACTAGTTTGATTCATGAGCAAAACCCAAGAACCATACCCATAACCTTCATAGCTATAACCCATAATTTCCTTAGCTCTATTCCGCTCATAAAACCCGTTTGGAAATAACTCAATCAAGACCTCGTCGTAATATTTTATGTAATATACTAATAATAATAATACAACTTAATAATAATACTAAGATTAATAATAATCTTTATAATAATAATCATATAATAATTTTAAGTATAATATATATAATTATATATGTTTATAGAGAGATAGATAGAAGGATGTATGCTTCTCACAAACAGAAATCGATTGAATTTATAGGACATTTCCAGTACCAGACTGCCATGCGATCGCATGGCCTTCTAGCACCTTTCCCATGCGATCGCATGGGGAGGATTTACAGCTCACATTGTTTTAACGTTTTGTTTGTCGACATAATTTATTAATAATATATATAATTTATATAATTTAAATTAATTAATTACATATTATATTTTATTCCCGTGCATAGTGGACTTGTAATTTTCATTCCGATAAGTCGTACGTCGTCACTCGACTTATGTCCCGGTTCCAGTTTTTAGAACGTCCTTTCGTATACTGAGAAAACTTGTACTTTACGTTTCGTGAATCGTACCTTTGTCAAAATATAGTCTTAAATTATCCATAAACTATACCACTCGAGATATAACTTATACATTTGAGTGTTTTGATCATTTACTTCTATAAATCATCTTCTCGCTATTTGTTAATATATATATATAATATATACATTTTCATTTTGAAATAGTGTTTTACTGTAGCAAGTTTTTTTAATGTAGCAAATAGTGATTTTCGAAAACACTGTAGCTTTTCCGGTACTGTAGCAGTTCGAAAATACTGTAGCAAATTAGTGTTTTACTGGTTCATCTTAAACGTTTTAGTTAACTTATCTAAATATTAATCGAATCAATAATCGAATGTTACTATCATTTATTAAATAACTTGAAATCATATATATATATATATATATATATATATATATATATATATATATATATATATATATATATATATATATATGCACATTAAGTTATATATATATTGTTCATGAATCGTCGAGAACAGTCAAAGAATAATTGATTACATGAATATAGTTCCAAAACTTGAGACTCAACATTACAGACTTTGCTTATCGTGTCGAAAACATTAAATCATTTAAAGATAAAGTTTAAATTTGGTCAAAAAATTTTGGGTCGTCACAAAATCCCTTAAATTCCAAAATTCAACCGTGACTACGTCAAAAGTCAAGACGAATCGTTATTTTTCTCAATTCACACTTTTGTGATAGCTTCACTCGTACGCTTTGAGTACTCGAATTATTTTATCCATATTACTCAATGAAGATAAAACTCTATTTATCAACTTATAATCGTCAGGAAAACATTCTTATTGTTAGCCATGACGATCTCGATCAAATTTCGGGACGAAATTTCTTTAACGGGTAGGTACTGTGACGACCCGAAAATTTTCGACCAAATTTAAACTTAATCTTTATATGATTCTGACACGATAAGCAAAGTCTGTAATGTCGAGTCTCGAAAATTTTGGAACAGTTACATGAATGCATCTGCCCTTTTGACTATTCCCGATGATTCACGAACAATTGTGTATATAAATAAATAAATATATATATTATATATGCAATATTATATATATTGTAATATACATAAATTCCTAAATATTAAATAGTCAATATATATATATATATATATATATATATATATATATATATATATATATATATATATATATATATATATATATATATATATATATTTTTTTTATAATTAATAAATATGATTTGCTATACATGATATGCATATTGTAAAATATATGAACGGTATAAACATTATGTGTTGAAGAATATAACATATATTTCTATTATGAAACAATATAACATTTTGAGTAAATATATACCACTTATATATATATATATATATATATATATATATATATATATATATATATATATATATATATATATATATATATATATATATATATATATATATATATATATATATATAACATTACCAAACACATATTATATAGTGATATATATATATATATATATATATATATATATATATATATATATATATATATATATATATATATATATATATATATATATATATATATATATATATATAAATGTATAAATAATAAATGTTCAACATATGTCATTATGTATAAATATTATATAATATTACACAATAAATAATATGTGATATTAATAAATTAAATGTAATTACAAGTCAAAAATAAAATATAGTTGTTATAATGTTATAGCTATTACTTTCATTATTATTAGTATTGATACTAATATCAATATTACTATTATTTATATTATTATTATTATTACTGTTATAATTATAATTAATAGAATTCTAATAAATTTTAGGGTTATCAAAATAAAGATTTTCAAATATAAAAAGTATTATAAGATTGATTTAGTTGTGACTTAAATACTATTGGTTATTATTATTATTTTTTCATATTTATTAAAAATTATCATCATTATTTTTTACTTTTATCCTTATTATTATTAGTATTATTTAATGTTATTAATTATTTTTATCATTAAGGTTAATATTATTTCTATTATTATTAGTATTTTTACTATTATTAATATATAATTAATCATTGATATTAATTACAATATATTTAAAAACTAAAGAAAAGAAAAACGCTTGATTTTTATCCCTATTAGCATCTTTTTTTTTTCTGTCCTTGAGATTGTTAAATGTCGAATCCTGTCCACGATCAAAGACAAAATCAGTTAGGGATCGTTCTCAGATATATTTTTTTATTGACTTATTTCCTACCTGCTTCACTTTGGTATTTGTTTGATACCTTGACTCGAATCTTAACTATCGACATCCTCAATTATTATGAATCCATCAACCATCTCATGTTATTGATAAAAACCATTCAATTGTTTTACCAGTGTATCAATTATCAAATATATCGACATTTTCTGATATAAAAAAAACTATAAACAGCCGGTCCCCTGTTCGCACTACCTTTTTATCAAAAACTAAATTTCGAATTCATCTCCAAAATCTAATAATACAATATTGTTAGGAATCGTGTCT
This sequence comes from Rutidosis leptorrhynchoides, assembly GCF_046630445.1. NCBI lineage: Eukaryota > Viridiplantae > Streptophyta > Magnoliopsida > Asterales > Asteraceae > Rutidosis > Rutidosis leptorrhynchoides. Next base: position 667,149,501 of record NC_092334.1, read on the forward strand.
TTAAACTATCTGCAAAGTTTGAATCCCCAATATTTTTTATTGAAGTCGAATTTAGGAGTCAAAGGTTTGGTTTTAAAAAGTCAAACGGGTGTTCAAGGATCAGATTGAAGGTTTATAGGGTGTTTCAAGATAAATTGAGGATTTCTAAAGTTTCTATTAGTGATTTGCAATAGAATTCATGAAGAAATTATGGTCTAATACGTCCTTAAATTCATAATCAATGTTGGAGTTCTTCATCGTCATCATGAGGGTATTGTCACTGCCATTTATCTTTATTTCCTTGTCTGTCAATTTAAATCACCACTGCAGGTTGTTTCTAATTCGTTTGTAAATTCTAAAATCAAACAAGTTACTCTTTGATAGATGAATCCTAGCCTGGGTCGATTTGGTTTTGGGAGAAGAAGAAGTAATAGTAGGAAACAGAAGAAACAGCTTACATATTTTTAAAACAAATATAAATTCAGAAAAATGAGCTAGACTGGATGGTTAGGGTGTTGTTGGGTGTGCGAGAGGTCACGGGTTCGAACCTGGTATTGAGCAATTCTTTTTACAACAGTTTTTAAAAGGGTATAAAGCTTTTATTTTTATTTATATTATTATTATTATTATTATTATTATTATTATTTGTTATTATTGTTATTATTATAATTATTATTGTTATTGTTATTATTATTATTAGTGGTACTATTATTAAGTATTGATATTATTATAGCATTATTATTATTATTATTATTATTATTATTATTATTATTATGTATTATGAATATCATAATTATTACTAGTATCACCATTAATATTATTATTATCATCATTATTATTATTATTATTATTATTATTATTATTATTATTATTATTATTATTATTATAGTTATTAACATTATTATTATTAATGTAAGTATTATGATAAAATTCACATGTAATATGATTATAAATACAAGTATGAGAATTATTATTATTATTATCACTAATAGTTGTATTTTTCTTATTATTATAATTATGATTAGGATTATTATCATTATTATTATTATCATGAAAATAATATAAGTTATCATTAATCTTATTAATATTAGTATTAGTAACACTTTTGTAACTATTAGTATTATTATGTTTATTATTAAACAAATGTACCAATAATAACAATATCATTATTTTTATTAGTATTATCATTTTTAATAAAGTTATTATTATTATTATTATTAGTAAATCATTAATATCATAACTATCTTAAACAGTAAAATTAATATTTTACAAGTATTATTATTAATATCATTGTTACTATCACTAATAGGGTTATTATTAACATATGTATATAATTAATGTTATTATCATTATTTTTACTAATATTAACTTAGTATAATAAAACTACTGTTTTGATAAACAAACTAAATACATACATAAATATACATATTTAACACATATAACATAAAAAAATTTAATATCTTTATATACAAAATGAACACACACACACACATACATATATATATATATATATATATATATATATATATATATATATATATATATATATATATATATATATATATATATATATATATAGATATATATATATATTATTAACATAAAAATAATATAACTAATACATTTATATATATATATGTGTTCAATTACAACTATGAATATTAATAAATATACAAATGATATAGGTTCGTGAATCCGAGGCCAAACTTGCATTGTTCAGTTCCGTCATATGTATTTTTACTACAAAATACAAAATAGTGAGTTTCATTTGCTCCCTTTTTAAATGCTTTTGCAATATATATTTTTGGGACTGAGAATAAATGCGCTGTTTTTATAACTGTTTTACGAAATAGACACAAGTACTCAAAAATTACATTATATGGTTGGATTATTGCATAGAATATCACCCTTTTAGCTTGGTAACCTAAGAATTATGGAACAGACACCCTAATTGACGCGAATCCTAAAGATAGATCTACGGGCCCTAACTCCCCCCATACTGGAAAATGGTATGCTTTAGTACTTGGAGTTTATATTATACAGATGGATTTCTGTTTTGGGGATATTCTATATGCATTATGTAATGTCGGTTACCAGGTGTTCAATCCATATGAATGATTTTTAAACACTTACGAGTGTATGATTATTGGATAAAGGAAATCTTGTGGTCTATTAAAATGATGGAAATGATTGATTATGATAAACTAATGAACTCACCAACCGTTTGGTTGACACTTTAAAGCATGTTTATTCTCAGGTATGAAAGAAATCTTCCGCTGTGCATTTGCTCATTTTAGAGATATTACTTGGAGTCATTCATGACATATTTCAAAAGACGTTGTATTCGAGTCATTGAGTTCATCAAGAATATTATTAAGTCATTTATAGATGGATATATTATGAAATGGTATGCATGCCGTCAACTTTCGATGTAATGAAAGTTTGTCTTTTAAAAACGAATGCAATGTTTGTAAAATGTATCATATAGAGGTCAAGTACCTCGCGATGTAACCAAATGTAATGTATTCGTCCAGATGGATTAGGACGGGTCGTTATAACTTAGTCATGACTAATCACTTGAATAGTCTTGAAAATCAAATAAGCGAGCTAAATCAACGTCTCGATTCTCTAGGTTGTCCTAAAAATGACTCAAAGGTGGCATATAGCCAACCTTCAGTTTCTTCTAAGGAGAAGAAACTAACTAATACCCGTTCGGTAGTAGTTATTGAGTCATCACCTAAACCTACTAGGAAAACACCCATCCCATTCCCAACCCGTCTCAAGCAAAGACATAACAAGATGAAATTTTTAAAGCTTGATGGTAAATTTTTGGACGATGTGTCTAAAAATCCTCATAGTAAGAAGTATTTTAGGAAACTCCTATCGACCAAGGATAAGGTACCCGAAGTACCTAATGTCCCGCTGAACGCGGATTATTCAGCCATTATCTTAAATACTCTTCCTGAAAAACTAGGGGATACCGGACGATTTACCCTTCCTTGTTCTATCTACCAATCTGGCACTATCTATTCTCTTGCTGACCTTAGTGCCAACATCAATCTCATGCCCTACTCACTGTTCCAGAGACTCGAAATTGGAAATCTTAACCCTACTAAAATGAGCATCCAGCTAGCTGACCAATTCACTAGATATCCTAAGGGAATAGCTGAGAACGTCATGGTTAAGGTCGATAAATTCATTTTTCCAACTGACTTTGTGGTTATGGACTATAAAAAAGACATGAAAACCCCTATCATCTTAGGAAGGCCTTTCATGAATACAGCCAAAGCGGTCGTTGACGTTTATTCACGGACTATCACATTGAGAGCCCATGGAGAAAAAGTCACTTTCACGATCGACGAGTCTGTATGTCCTTCTGATGGTAACAACGAAGTAAATACCATCTCCACTAGAAAAATCACCTCTTATTCTGAGAATGAAGAGAAAAAGATAGAAGTAGAAGACAAGAAAAATAACCACTCCACACCAACCCAATCTTCACTCCCACCTTATTTTGATCTTTTAATGACTAGAGAGAATTTTGTTCTAGAAGAACTCTCTGAACCAATTATACTTCAAGCTCCTGACCGGAGTGACGAGGAGGTGGATGAAGAAATTGAAATGGAAAGCCCGGATGAGAAGAAAGAGATGGAGGATTCTAGCACCGAAGTAGTTGTTAATGTTGCTACCATATTGGAGATGTCAATGGACATCGTCCCACATCCATGTCTAGAGTACAACATTACGACCAACCCGAAGTCACAAAGAAGAAAGACGGGTTTTGCATCAGGGGTACCCTATAAACCATCACTCAAATACATAATGACATACACATCATGGAGTGATGAGGACCCTTTTGACCAACCTGCACAAATCAAGGAGATAAAAGAAGTTGATAGCTTTGTTATACCTCAAGCTAAACAAAGCATTCACTTCAAAGTGCCTTCTCCTCTCATTGGACATACCTTATTCTACATCCGCTTCAATCTCATCGATATGTTCCAATATTACCTCTTGTGTCTACTGATGGATGCAAGGGAGCCGCCTAGATTTCCTGAGAAATAAGGCTAGAGTCAGGCTCGTGACTCAAACAAAAACAAGAGCTTCTCGGGAGGCAACCTGTGTGTTTATTTTTCTATAGCTTTAATAGTAGTTAGATTAGGATAATTAGCTTAATTGAATAAGTGAGAAAGTGAAACTTAAAATGAGATTTTCAAAGTTTCTCTCTTGTCATGAACTTAATTGCAATATTTACATCATTTTCAAAGTCTTAAAATTAAAGGCAGTCAACACTTTAAGTGTGAGATTAAGCTTTTTAGTCATACACTGATTTGTGGAATTTTTAAAAACCTAATTTTGAAACACTCAAGTTTTCAAATAACTTTTTCATCAACACGTAAATCGGTGAGTCTATGGCTTAAAGCTTAATCACCTGTCTAGGTTTGATCTTTTTTCATTTTTACAAGTAACAGACAGTTATTGATGCATGTGGTGGAGATTCTTTGAATAATGATGAAACGACAAGGAAACCCGTTGATTATTTCATTGCAAGTTATTAGTGGATGTTGTATGGAGGATGAGAAAGCCCTAATGAGCTCGAGTACACTTCAAAAAGACCAATTCGGATCTAGCAGAAGATGGTTCTGACTCAGTCTACCTTCAGATCATCAGCTCACAACCGCACCCAAGGGGAGTAACTCGTTTCTTTCTCTTCGTTTATTTATTTAGCTTCATTATATCCTTAAACTATACCCTATCCTAAGCTTATCACTAAGTGTGGGATTCCAACCCAATATCGAACTTAGATACATTTTCCGACATGTTCAAACTCTAAGTGTGGGATTTTAGATCCCTAAAATCTAAGAATGAACATTAGGGACAATGTTCCTCTAAGTGTGGGATAGCGGTGTAGTACACGGTAATTAGCTATGGGATGCTCGGAAAATGTTCTTAACTTCAAATTTTACTAAGCTTTTCGAGTATACCTACTATTTAGATTCTTTATCCTCAACGTAAATTTTTCAAAAATTGACTAAATGTTACTTTCTGAAAAAGTACTTTCGAAAATCAAGCGTGTTTGTTCTAAAATTAAGACAAATGAGGACATAAATTTTCTTAAGGATGAACCGATTCTCTAAATGAGCATTGCATGACTAGGCATTATCGACCCAATATAATTGTTGTGAGGCACCCCAAAAATGGCCTAATAAGCATTCATTTTTAATGTTTCACTATCTTTTCCGTTGAGAGTGCTGATGTTAGCATTTAGAGTTAGAACTTGACCTTGACATACATTTCGAGGCCAATGGTTAGTAAGCGCCATACGTGGTGTAGGTGCGATACTCCTTTCGAAATCATTTTGAATAGAGAAGACAAAAAACCATCCGTTTCCGTTTCCACTCCACGCATTTAAACCTACCAACTCATCTCAAAGAGTTGATGAATCAGAAAATACTCACCCCCAAATTCACTAGCAAATATGTTACCCTTTCCACCTTCTTTCCTTTCCTATTTCCAAAATCTAGAAATTCAAAGAGATAGATCGACCAAGTTTACTTCAAACACTTGTCTAGAAATTCCGAAATTCCAGACTGTTTTTGATAGGTCATAAAAAGACCTATTTCTGGTGAAATACCTTTCTCTCTGGGCACAAGAAGAAATACACAAAGTTATGAAGATGGGATATGCAAAAAAAAAAAAAAATGTTGAGCAAAGTCCCAAAAATAAAGAAGAGAAAAGTCCATAAAAGCATAAATCCCTCAAGAAAATGAAGATTGTGACCTAGGAGGATTGTAGAAAAGAAGCAAAGTCTTCGATGAAAATCAGCACCCTCTAAAGGAACTCTTCAACAAAAATAGAGTACCATCTTTCCTAGAAAAAGTATATCATCATGAAACCGAAATCTATCGAATCTCTCTAAATTTCAAAGATTCGAAAATCACCCTCTTCGCCATATTAAAACCTTCGCTTTTCTCCGCAAACCAACCTTTAAACTCGTTCTTCCTCTTGAAAGAATGATTAGGTAGAAGATCAGTGCCGTCCTTATCTAACCGGTGGAGATTTGATTCTTGGTCAAGCCTATGACAATACTTGCAGCATGACTGGCTATGAGCGAATTTATTTCATAGATTGATAGGGAACCCCAAACACTTATGAAGATCGATACTTTCAGCATGACTGGACCATTATCCGCTTGACTTAAAATCGGGAAGAGAAAATGAAAGCATGAAGCTTCGAAATATAATGGAAAATATAAAGCCCGATAACAACCCCGAAATTACAAACCGTGTATATCAATGCGTATAGCAATATAAAGACACGAGAGAATGAAAACCACTATAACCCCAAGGTAATAGTAGAAGAAAATAACCTCCTCTGTGTGATGACCCGGGAATTTTCGACCAAATTTAAACTTAATCTTTATATGATTTCGAGGCGATAAGCAAAGTCTGTAATGTTGAGTCTAGAAAATTTTGAACTGTTTCATATATCCAATTGACCTTCGATCAGTCTCGACGATTCACGAACCATTATTTGTAAATAAATGTGTATACAAAAAAAATAAATAAATAAATATAGATATATGTATAGAGTATAATAAATATAATTATTTAATGACTGTAATACTCGTTGGACGTCTCGATTATTATTTAGAGAAGTTTAATTCGAACTTATATGATTTTAAAATAAACAGTGATCCGAAAATGAGTTATATAAATTTTAGACTTTATCCGCCACTGATTAATAACGGATTTATGAAATACAGTCCGTGAAAAGCGTCGGCTAACAATTACACATTTATATTTCTAAATTATATTAAAATCATTATTATATTTAATATTACTGTGCCTGATTGAGTTATAATTGAATTCACTATTTCAAATTGAATGATGATTGATGGTTGTTATACTGTATTTTGTCCCTGCTTGTTGGATTAGAATATGTAATTATTCCCACTAGCAAATTTATGAGTTCGTTTCCTGTATCTAGTACAGACTTCAGAACAAACATCTAACAACATAAAATTGTAAATCACATGTCTTATATATCTGATTATGTTCCACTTGCATTTATAATTCAAGAATTACTATCTTAAAACCATCAATTACAATCACCTTAACACCTATAATATATATATATATATATATATATATATATATATATATATATATATATATATATATATATATATATATAAATAATCTAACAATCCTTCATCTTTACTCGATATATATCATATGTACTTATACATATGCAGAAGTATTTAAAACATCATAATCAAACCCACATCACCCTCAATCACCACCACAAAATTCACCTTAAGAACCGTCACCATACTCCACCCTCACCACTACTTCACCATCATTAAACATCACCTTGAAACCACCATCTTTACCTTCACCACCTCTCAACCATCTTTAGATCATAATACCATCACAACCATCTTCCAGAATTGTTACTATACATCATCTTCTTGAGATGACACCCACCTGCAAGTCAATGTTTCTGTTCAAAGAGCTCAACAACCAAACGCCTTAGGAGCTATGCTACTGTTTCGGTTTCGGTGTTAAATGTCGACCAACAACACATATAAAATAACACCACAACTTCCTCATCAAAACCTACAACTACCGTTGTTGTTATATATGTTTGAGAACCCAAATCCCACGAAGAAGAATACTAAGCTCACCATCATATCCCCATCTTCGTTTAAATATATATATATATATATATATATATATATATATATATATATATATATATATATATATATATATATATATATATATATATATATATATATATATATATATATATATATATATATATATATATATATATATATATATATATATATATATATATATATATATATATATATATATTTGTCTACGACAGTTCATCGAACCAACCCTAAAAATTATTCAAATACCGCTGCTCATTTCTTTCTTTGAACCATCAAACAGTATGTTTATGTTACGATCCTTGTTATTTTTAGTTTACCTTGATCACCATCGAAGACCTACATCTATTTTTCTTATATTACATGCTACTGCATATATTTTCTGCCTCATATTCTTCTGTTCCAATCATAATAATTATTACCTGCAACGGATACTGTTTCTCTTCTTGTTCAGCCTAATATTTCCTGTTCGATTAACAAACCTAAATCGAAACCCTTTTTAGGGTTGTTACTATTTGACTTCTATTTTTTTCTCTATCGAACACCAACACATATAGACTACTTCAATTGATTTCAATCAGTCAACAAGAACACAACAACCACAACCCAGGGATTTTAGTAGGAGAATATAGCGATTAGAGGAGATTGAATGACGATGTGATTCTGTGATGATTCGTTAATTAATGATGGACGATAGATGATGATGATCGAGATGTTAATTATATTGATGATAATGATGGAGGTTCGGCACGTTAATGATAATGATTAGATGAGCTGTAAAGGAGTTCAATAATGAGTAGGTCTAGATTCCAAAACGTATATAAACTTGGGCGGATGACATAAAATGTCTGTTGGGCTTCTAATTTGCTGTTGGGCCGTGAGTAGCACTTGGGCCGAGATTACACAAACACATAGCTGGGCTTGAGTGTTGGGTCTAATGGAAATCTTACGAGTTAAATTGTGTTAGTCGGAGATTATAAACAGAAATGTTATCCAAGAGCAGTGGTTAAGTGGGTTGGCGGGTGAGCGAGAGGTCTTGGGTTCGAGTCCCGTCTAGAGCATTTCTTTTTGAAAGGGTATACACTATTATTCTCTTTTCCATTATTATTATTATTATTATTATTATTATTATTATTATTATTATTATTATTATTATTATTATTATTATTATTATTATTATTATTATTATTATTATGAATATTAATATTTATGTTATTATTAGAAGTATAATTATAATTATTATTATGATCATTATTATTATTATTGTTATTATTAGTATTATTATTAAGTATTAGTGTTATTATTGGTATTATTATTATTATTATTATCAAGTATTATGAATGTCATTTATTATTAGAGATATCAATTTGTATTATAATTATTATAATTATGATTTATCACCTATTAATATTTTATGATTTTGTAAGTATAACTATTGTTAATATTATTATTGTTAATATTATCATTAGTATTATTATAAGTATTACTAAAAATATAATTTTTACCACGTTAGTATTATTATCACTAGTATGATTATAATTATCATTATTATCATTTTATAAATATTAGAACTATTATTATTGACATAAGTATTATTATTAATAGTATCACTTTCATTAAAATGATTACCATTAATAAGTACTATTATTATTAAAAATTAATATAATTATTACTAAAAGTATCATTACTTTAAATCTAATTTTTTATAAAAATTATTATTAATACTATCATTAATATTATTAGTACTATGAAAATTATTATTATTATCAGTAGAATTATTCTAGTGTTATTATAACTAGTATTCTGTAAACAAAAGAGTAGTTATGTAAAAGTATATTTAATATATATAACTTAACTATATTAATATACAAGATGAATACATCTAATTAAATAATGAAATATATATAAGTTATTAATATAAAAATTATATCACTAATAATAATATATATATTTATTCGATTACAATTGTATATATATTAATGAATACACAAATGATATAGGTTCGTGAATCCGAGACCAACCCTGCATTGTTCAGTTGTTCAATGTCTTCATATGTATTTTTACTACAAAATACATTAGGTGAGTTTCATTTACCTTTTTACCCTTTATATTTTTGGGCTGAGAATACATGCGCAATTTTTATAAATGTTTTTACGAAATAGACACAAGTAATCAAAACTACATTATATGGTTGAATGATCGAAATCGAATATGCCCCTTTTTATTAAGTCTGGTAATCTAAGAATTAGGGAACAGACACCCTAATTGACGCGAATCCTAAAGATAGATCTATCGGGCCCAACAAGCCCCATCCAAAGTACCGGATGCTTTAGTACTTCGAAATTTATATCATGTCCGAAGGAGGATCCCGGAATGATGGGGATATTCTTATATGCATATTGTTAATGTCGGTTACCAGGTGTTCAATCCATATGAATGATATTTTTGTCTCTATGCATGGGACGTATATTTATGTGAAATGAAAATCTTGTGGTCTATTAAAATGATGGAAATGAATGTTTATGATAAACTAATGAACTCACCAACCTTTTGGTTGACACTTTAAAGGATGTTTATTCTCAGGTACGAAAGAAATCTTCCACTGTGCATTTGCTCATTTTAGAGACATTACTTGGAGTCATTCAAGACATATTTCAAAAGACGTTGCATTCGAGTTGTTGCGTTCATCAAGATTATAATTAAGTCAATTATAGTTAGATATATTATGAAATGATATGCCTGCCGTCAACTTTCGATGAAATGAAAGATTGTCTTTTCAAAAACGAATGCAATGTTTGTAAAATGTATCATATAGAGGTCAAGTACCTCGCGATGTAATCAACTGTTGTGAATTGTTTATGATCAATATGGACTTCGTCCGAATGGATTAGGACGGGTTATCACAGTTGGTATCAGAGCGGTGGTCTTAGCGAACCAGGTCTTGCATTAGTGTGTCTAACTAATAGTTATTTAGATATATTAGTGAGTCTGGACTTCGACCGTGTCTGCATGTCAAAAGTATTGCTTATAATTTCGTGTCGAAAATTACCTGTTTATCATTCTTAGGGAATCATTTACTTATCATTCTTTGTCTAGACACATCTTACTGCAATGATTGCATGAATAGTGTATAGACATAATTCGTATGTTAGCGTATCTACTAATTCATATCTTAGCATATCTGTTACTATAGACTTTGCCTGACAATTTTCGTAGATTCCTCCTTAACTTATGGGATTTTAGTATTATATATGCATATGTAAATTATGTATTGCAGGGTACTAATCTACATTATATAATCTAATTCTTATCGAAAATCCTTCATTTGATGGTACGGGATGAATCCCTCAACCAGTTCAAGTTCCTCGAATTCCGACAGCTATTCCGATATGGAAACACACTTGAGTTTCGAAAGCAGTATAACTGGAATGGATCAACAAAATTAGTCATCATCAATTCGGGATGAATTGGCGATGGGTTCGTAGTCGACTAAACCAACAGAGACATGAAGAAAGCGATCCTTTCCTTTCCACCAACTGAATTTACCTCTTGGCGATGAACCTGAAGCACTTACCGGCGAACCTGTTCGTAATACTATTTTCTCTCTCATTACAGAGTAGCTTGACATAATTATATTCTATCCACAATTCTAAACCTTATTCATCCGCTCGTTCCGACCGACAATCATCCCAGAATAATAGAAGAAGTTAGCGAACTTCGCGCTCGAGTAATCAATTTGGAAAATATGGTGCAAAACGTATCAGCTTCAGCAACATCACTGGCACCAACAGTACCATCAGTAACAGCACCTGTATCATCAACAATCCTTGCCTCAATATCACATTCTGTACCACGAGCATAATCATCGTTCTACGTATCGTTCTATCTATTTTTTTCTTTGTTCGACATGGCGATTATGTAATCTCTAATGTTTTATATATTATGTATCTTAGTTCTAACGGTAAATCAAATGAGATTAATACTATATTAACTCATTAAATCTATAATTACATCTGAAGAAAATATATATTTAAGTATGTTTTCATAAAGATTGTAATTAAAAATTCTTTTGTACAAACTGTTAATGGTGAAAATATTTTAACGGGTAGGTAATACCCGAGGAATATTTAGACTTCACATTAATAAGTTACACTGTACACTCTTCGAATCTGATTCAACGGTAATCTAATATCCTATTTACAACCACCGATATACATATCCGTTCACCGCAGAATAACCCTTTTCATTCAATTTCATATTTGGATTTTGATCTATCAGAATCCAACAAGTGGCATAATGAAGAAAACATTGGACAAAAATGAAAATTTGTTAGAAACAAATAAATTAACTATGAGAAATTTTGTTAAGAATCCACGCTAACTGTTCCTAGCTAATTGTTCCTAGCTAACTGATTACATTTTATTTATCACAATTTAATTATCGCAATTTACATTCTCGCAATTTTATTTATCATCATTTAATTTCTGTTATTTACTTTACGCACTTTATTTATCGTTATTTAATTTCTGTTATTTATTTTACGCACTTTAAATATCGGGACACGTATACAAGGTTTTGACATATCATATCGACGCATTTATATATATTATTTGGAATCACCATAGACACTCTATATGCAGTAATGATCGAGTTCTCTATACAGGGTTGAGGTTGATTCTACAATAATATATATAGTTTGAGTTGTGATCAAGTCTGAGATGAATACGGGTCACGATACATATTAATTAATTCAAATATTATATATTAAACTATATATGAATTATTGAATTGCTAACTGTGGACTATCAACTGTGGACTACCAACTTTGGACAATTAAAATGAATTAAAATATTGACTATAACATATGAAACTAAACAATTCTTCAAGTTTGTCACTTGATTTCATCTTAAACCTCATTTGTAGCATGATGATTACAATCTGCGTTCAAACCTTTCCCGATTCTTGAAAACACCTCAAACTAAAGGATGAACCAACTGCACTTCATTTACGGAAGAAAAGATTAATGCATATAGTTATTCATCTGAAAAACTCTCGGAAACTGAATAAACGTTTAACACGTAGTTGTGCTAATTCCTTTAGTGTTATTATTACCTAAAATAACTTGGTAATTCCTTTCAAAGTAGCAAATTTTATCACAGTTCCAGCAAGTCAACTTCGACTTTTCGTTCGAAACAACCTTATAATCACCTTGATATATATGTGTGCTCTTTTATTATTATCGGGGAACCTTTTATATTCCATCATATTATCAGCAGACGTACCAGCAACCTCGTTGCTCCTTGGCTTAAATCTCTCTGACAAATCACTATATTTATCTATTGAAGTCTCATCATGTACTCATCCGCATCTTATAACAAGAATTGCCATAACAATTATCGGGAATCAGCAAATCTGTATTGTGAGTCTCGCAACATTTTCACATTAATAGTTATATGTATCCATATAACATTTATCTCTTAGAACTATGATCTTCCATTCTGAAATTCTGAAAAGCAACCAGTCTGCGAATCAATACTCTGAATGTTGAAAAAGCTGAATGAAGCAGCAGAAACCATAGACAATCGTAAACAACCTTAATTATCGAAAGTTTGATGATAAAGAATAGTATGTGGAAAAGCTCAGAAAAGTTGGAACTGGAAAACGGATTGAGCTAACCACGAAGGAGACCAAGGACAAATACAAGGACCATACGATATATTCAAAGAATCCAGGATCCGATGAAACCTTCAACGAATATCTTGCTTCGTACTCATGTTAAAATCTTGCGGAAAATCTTCCTCATCAACCATCGAACTTAGAAATTCCAAAATATAATCATAAATATCTTCGATCTTTCTGAAGATATTTTCATAAATATTCTCGTCTGAAATTATTTATCTCTTCTTGCTTCCTGTGTTTCATTATTTTGGAAACTTCTGAAAAATCTTAAGTTTAATTTATGAATGAATTCTGGAGAAATGTAAAGAAATTGATGCATGAATTAGTATAATATAATGACACTTGATCAACGTGATTATATTATAGTAAGTCATGCTGAGTTTCTAATGGGATGTGAGGATTCACAGATCATAATGTCATCATGTGCCATGTTACATAACTCTTTCATTTTGCTTAACTTCTGAACATATCAAGGAAATATATTCATGATAGTTATATTCTCAATGATTCTGGTAATTTGACAAATCAAATCGTGCTATTACGTTCTTTCTTGTTTAGAACATTAAGCTCATTCGAAACTCCACACCTATGAATTCTGGATCGTTATTTGCGAAAAGAAAACAAAAGCATGAAGCTCCGAAATAGAAAGGGGTATAAATCGCAGCAAATAGGAGAGAGCATTTAATGTAGATGACAATGATTATAGGAGACAGAAGCAAGGACATCGAAATATAAGGGAAGATATAAAACCCAACAACAACACAGAAAATTGCAAACCGTGGATATTAATACGAATAGCAATATAAAGACACGGTATAATTAAGAATAGTATCATCCCAAGGTAATAGTAGAAGTAAACAGATTCTTCTGATGGAAGATTGAAAGGAAGGATGACAGAAATGATAATTAGAAAAATATCAAGGATTAGAACTGGATTAAGCATTTTCACAATCTTTTGGATGTATGAACTAAGAAATAAAGTATAGGAATGGTGAGAATAATGGATGGAAGAGCTTAATTTATAATGGAAATATCAGACAGAGTAATCGAGGCAGATCACCGTATTTAATTATAGATATCTAAATTTCCCTACTCGCCGAAGAATCAAATCTTTTAGATTTCGAAGATTTTCTTTAAATCCCTTGAATTCCGGAATTCAACCCTGACTCTGTCAAAAGTTAAGATGAATCTTTACTTTCCTATTTCACTCTTTGGTGATAGCTTCATTCGTACTCTTCGAATAATCGAATTGTCTTATACATATTACTCAATGATGATAAAACTCTATTTATCAAATCATATTCGTCATAAAAACATTTTTAGTGTTAGCCATGGCCACCTCACTCAAATTTCGGGACGAAATTTCTTTAACGGGTAGGTACTGTGATGACCCGGGAATTTCCGACCAAATTTAAACTTAATCTTTATATGATTTCGAGGCGATAAACAAAGTCTGTAATGTTGAGTCTAGAAAATTTTGAACTGTTTCATATATCCAATTGACCTTCGATCAGTCTCGACGATTCACGAACCATTATTTGTAAATAAATGTGTATACAAAAAAAATAAAAATAAAATAAAATAAAAATAAAAATAAAAATAAATATAGATATATGTATAGAGTATAATAAATATAATTATTTAACGATTGTAATACTCGTTGGACATCTCGATTATTATTTAGAGAAGTTTAATTCGAACTTATATGATTTTAAAAGAAACGGTGATCCGAATATGAGTTATATAAATTTTAGACTTTATCCGCCACTGATTAATAACGGATTTATGAAATACAGTCCGTGAAAAGCGCCGGCTAACAATTACACATTTATATTTCTAAATTATATTAAAATCATTATTATATTTAATATTACTATGCCTGATTGAGTTATAATTGAATTCACTATTTCAAATTGAATTATGATTGATGGTTGTTATACTGTATTTTGTTCGTGCTTGTTGGATTAGAATATGTAATTATTCCCACTAGCAAATTTATGAGTTAGTTTCCTGTATCAAGTACAGACTTCACAACAAACATCTAACAACATAAAATTGTAAATCACATGTCTTATATATCTGATTATGTTCCACTTGCATTTATAATTCAAGAATTACTATCTTAAACCCATCACTTACAATCACCTTAACACCTATAATATATATATATATATATATATATATATATATATATATATATATATATATATATATATATATATATATATATATATATATATATATATAAATCTAACCATCCTTCATCTTTACTCGATATATATCATATGTACTTATACATATGCAGAAGTATTTAAAACATCATAATCAAACCCACATCACCACCACAAAATCCACCTTAAGAACCGTCACCATACTCCACCCTCACCACTACTTCACCATCGTTAAACATCACCTTGAAACCACCATCTTTACCTTCACCACCTCTCAACCATCTTTAGATCATAATACCATCACAACCATCTTCCAGAATTGTTACTATACATCATCTTCTTGAGATGACACCCACCTGCAAGTCGATGTTTCTGTTCAAAGAGCTCAACAACTAAATGCCTTTGGAGCTATGCTACTGTTTCGGTTTTGGTGTTAAATGTCGACCAACAACACATATAAAATAGCACCACAACTTCCTCATCAAAACCTACAACTACCGTTGTTGGTATATATGTTTGAGAACCCAAATCCCACGAAGAAGAATACTAAGCTCACCATCATATCCCCATCTTCGTTTAAATATACACACACACATATATATATATATATATATATATATATATATATATATATATATATATATATATATATATATATATATATATATATATATATATACATATATATATATTTATCTGCGACAGTTCATCGAACCAACCCTAAAAATTATTCAAATACCGCTGCTCATTTCTTTCTTTGAACCATCAAACAGTATGTTTATGTTACGATCCCTGTTATTTTTAGTTTACCTTGATCACCATCAAAGACCTACATCTATTTTTCTTATATTACATGCTACTGCATATATTTTCTGCCTCCTATTCTTCTATTCCAATCATAATAATTATTACCTGCAACGGATACTGCTTCTCTTCTTGTTCAGCCTAATATTTCCTGTTCGATTAACAAACCTAAACCGAAACCCTTTTTAAGGTTGTTACTATTTGACTTCTATTTTTTTTTTCTCTATCGAACACCAACACATATAGACTACTTCAATTGATTTCAATCAGTCAACAAGAACACAACAACAACCCAGGGATTTTAGTAGGAGAATATAGCGATTAGAGGAGATTGAATGACGATGTGATTCTGTGATGATTCGTTAATTAATGATGGACGATAGATGATGATGATCGAGATGTTAATTATATTGATGATAATGATGGAGGTTCGGCACATTAATGATAATGATTAGATGAGCTGTAAAGGAGTTCAATAATGAGTAGGTCTAGATTCCAAAACGTATATAAACTTGGGCGGATGACATAAAATGTCTGTTGGGCTTCTAATTTGCTGTTGGGCCGTGAGTAGCACTTGGGCCGAGATTACACAAACACATAGCTGGGCTTGAGTGTTGGGTCTAATGGAAATCTTACGAGTTAAATTGTGTTAGTCGGAGATTATAAACAGAAATGTTATCCAAGAGCAGTGGTTAAGTGGGTTGGCGGGTGAGCGAGAGGTCTTGGGTTCGAGTCCCGTCTAGAGCATTTCTTTTTGAAAGGGTATACACTATTATTCTCTTTTCCATTAATATTAATATTATTATTATTATTATTATTATTATTATTATTATTATTATTATTATTATTATTATTATTATTATTATTATTATTATTATTATTATTATTATTATTATTATTATTATAATTATTATTATTATTATTATTATTATTATTATTATTATTATAATTATTATTATTATTATTATTATTATTATTATTATTATTATTATGAATATTAATATTTATGTTATTATTAGAAGTATAATTATAATTATTATTATGATCATTATTATTATTATTGTTATTATTAGTATTATTATTAAGTATTAGTGTTAGTATTGGTATTATTATTATTATTATCAAGTATTATGAATGTCATTTATTATTAGAGATATTAATTTGTATTATAATTATTATAATTATGATTTATCACCTATTAATATTTTATGATTTTGTAAGTATAACTATTGTTAATATTATTATTGTTAATATTATCATTAGTATTATTATAAGTATTACTAAAAATATAATTTTTACCACGTTAGTATTATTATCACTAGTATGATTATAATTATCATTATTATCATTTTATAAATATTAGAACTATTATTATTGACATAAGTATTATTATTAATCGTATCACTTTCATTAAAATGATTACCATTAACAAGTACTATTATTATTAAAAATTAATATAATTATTACTAAAAGTATCATTACTTTAAATCTAATTTTTTATAAAAATTATTATTAATACTATCATTAATATTATTAGTACTATGAAAATTATTATTATTATCAGTATAATTATTCTAGTGTTATTATAACTAGTATTCTGTAAACAAAAGAGTAGTTATGTAAAAGTATATTTAATATATATAACTTAACTATATTAATATACAAGATGAATACATCTAATTAAATAATGAAATATATATAAGTTATTAATATAAAAATTATATCACTAATAATAATATATATATTTATTCGATTACGATTGTATATATATCAATGAATACACAAATGATATATGTTCGTGAATCCGAGACCAACCCTGCATTGTTCAGTTGTTCAATGCCTTCATATGTATTTTTACTACAAAATACATTAGGTGAGTTTCATTTACCTTTTTACCCTTTATATTTTTGGGCTGAGAATACATGCGCAATTTTTATAAATGTTTTTACGAAATAGACACAAGTAATCAAAACTACATTATATGGTTGAATGATCAAAATCGAATATGCCCCTTTTTATTAAGTCTGGTAATCTAAGAATTAGGGAACAGACACCCTAATTGACGCGAATCCTAAAGATAGATCTATCGGGCCCAACAAGCCCCATCCAAAGTACCGGATGCTTTAGTACTTCGAAATTTATATCATGTCCGAAGGAGGATCCCAGAATGATGGGGATATTCTTATATGCATATTGTTAATGTCGGTTACCAGGTGTTCAATCCATATGAATGATATTTTTGTCTCTATGCATGGGACGTATATTTATGTGAAATGAAAATCTTGTGGTCTATTAAAATGATGGAAATGAATGTTTATGATAAACTAATGAACTCACCAACCTTTTGGTTGACACTTTAAAGCATGTTTATTCTCAGGTACGAAAAAAATCTTTCGCTGTGTATTTGCTCATTTTAAAGACATTACTTGGAGTCATTCATGACATATTTCAAAATACGTTGCATTCAAGTCGTTGCGTTCATCAAGATTATAATTAAGTTAATTATAGTTAGATATATTATGAAATGATATGCCTGCCGTCAACTTTCGATGAAATGAAAGATTGTCTTTTCAAAAACGAATGCAATGTTTGTAAAATGTATCATATAGAGGTCAAGTACCTCGCGATGTAATCAACTGTTGTGAATCATTTATGATCAATATGGACCTCGTCCGAATGGATTAGGACGGGTCATCACACTCTGGTGGCAGATGAAAAAGAAGAATGAAGGATACGATAGCCAAGAAAATATCAAGAATCAGAACTGGATTAAGCATTTTCACAATCTATTAGGAAGTATGAAATAAGGAAGAAGCTTATAGGAGTGGTGAAAATAAATAAAACGGAAGAGGTCAATTTATAGTGAAATATCAGACATAGTAATCAAGGTAGATTACGCATTTAATTAAAGAAGATCTTAATCTCCTTAATTCCCGAAGAATAAAATCTTATTTATAATATGAAGATTTTCTATTCCTTAAATTCTGGAAATCAATCGTTACTACGTCAAAAATTAAGACGAATCTCTATTCCTTCATTTCACTCTTTTACGATAATTTCTCTCATACGCTTCGAGTAATTAGATTGTTTTATCCATATTATTCAACGGTGATAAAACTCTAATTATCAACTCATATTCGTCATGAAAACATTTTTATTGTTAGCCATGACGACCTCACTCAAATTTCGAGACGAAATTTCTTTAACGGGTAGGTACTGTGACTACTCGAAAATTTCTGACCAAATTTAAACTTTATCTTTAAATGATTTAATGTTTTCGACACGATAAGCAAAGTCTGTAATGGAGTCTCAAAGTTTTGAAACTATATTCATGTAATCAATTATTCTTTGACTAGATTCACGAACAATATATATATAACTTAATGTGCATATATATATATATATATATATATATATATATATATATATATATATATATATATATATATGATTTCAAGTTATTTAGTAAACGATAGTAACATTCGATTATTAATTCGATTGATATTTAGATAAGTTAACTAAAACGTTTAAGATGAACCAATAAAACACTAATTTGCTACAGTATTTTCGAATTGCTACAGTACCCGAAAAGCTACAGTGTTTTCGAAAATCACTATTTGCTACAGTAAAAAAACTTTGCTACAGTAACTTTGCTACAGTAAAACACTATTTCAAAATGAAAATGTGTATATGTATATGTATATACTACGTGACGATGATTTATAGAAGCAAATAACAAAAACACTCAAATGTATAAGTTATATCTCGAGTGGTATAGTTTATGGATAAATTAAGACTATATTTTGACAAAGGTACGAGTCACGAAATGTAAAGTACTAGTTATTTAAGCGTACGAAAGGACGTTCGAGAAGCTGGAACCGGGATATGAGTCGAGTGATAACGTACTACTTATCGGAACAAAAATTACAGGTTAACTATGCACTTGAATTTAATATAATATATAATTAATTATATAAATAAAATATATTATATTTATATTATTTAAACATGTCGACAAGAATAAAAACAAAATGATGTGAGCTGGCTGAGGGACTCATGCGATCGCATGAGAATCCCATACAAACCTCATGCGATCGCATGAGGTGCTGGGACAGGCCAAGTGCTATAAAGCTCGAACGTTTTCTTATTTCTGATTCATTCTTCATTCCTTCATTCCTCCGTATTATTATTTATTATATTTATATTATTATTATTATTATTATTATTATTATTATTATTATTATTATTATTATTATTATTATTATTATTATTATTATTATTATTAATCCTAATATTTTTATTAGTAGTATATATACATAAAATACTACGACGAGGTCATGAGCGTATCACTTTCAAAACGAGTTTTCGAGCTGGATAGAGCTAAGAAAACTATGGGATATAGTTATGGAGGTTATGAGTAATGCTCATGGGTATTGTTCACAAGTCAAACCTAGTGTTTATCATCTCTGTTGCGTCTACGTACTTTCCTGCAATATTGAATCACAATATTGATACATAAGCATTCATATCTTATCTTTTATATATTATTTGTTTATCCATGTCTAGTGCTCGAGTATATATATTTATGCATGCTTGTATGATAAATTTCGTCGTTAAACAGTTTATGATGAATCACAAATTAAATACATATATTACTGATAAAAGGTATATGATATGCATGTTTTTGGAAAGCTGGCGAAAAATCAATAACTTTTCATTTAGAAATCGTGTAATTTCGATGAACGAATTAAAAGATATGGTTAACTGAATTATGATTGACGTTAATTGGAATTGCTTTTGAATCTGCAATTAATATTTAAACAACCTGTTTACGAGATTGATAAATTGGGTTTTTGAATACTACTAGCCGAGTAAATGAATTCTTAAATAAGGCATGTCTTGTTTTATTGAACAATGGTCAAAATTGATTGTTTTATCATATTTTAAAGCCTTATAAAAACTATAGTCTAATTTTACAAGAATTGGAAAACTATGTAAAATGCTAAAATGTTTCGATTATCATAATCATTTAACTATAGTATTGAATCAGATTGACTTTTTGAAATGACTTTTGATAACTTTTGTATGTCGATCTCGAGCATTAGGATTGTGATACACTATGACCTGCCCTAGCTTGATAGACATTTATTAACCAACATATGTTCTATCGGTTGAGATCTACAGTTATTTGGTAATCTGAGTTTCGATCACATTTTGGTGAACGACTTTATATGCTGCTAAGGTGAGTTTATAGATCCTTTTTTTAATTCTTTAAATATTTTGAGCTGAGAATTCATGCAATTTATTTTAAACGCAATTGATACAAGTACATACTAAATTCTACACTGAGTTTGAACAGAAAATCCCTTAGCTTTGGTAACTAGTAACTGCCAGTTATAAGAACTGGTGGGCGCGAGTAGTAGTATATGGATCCATAGGGCTTGATATCCCCGTCCGAGCTAGAGCACTAGCCTTTTAACGGACGTATGCTATTTGAGAAGCGTACACGTTGGTTTGCGTGTATTATTAAGATGATTATACAAAGGGTATAAATTATATATACGTTAAGTTTAGTTACCATGGTGCTCAATCTTGTAGAATATTTTGATAAACGTTTCTGGATTAAACAACTGAAATCTTGTGATCCACCTTTATGTACAGATTATGCAAAACATTAAAACTATGAACTCACCAACCTTTGTGTTGACACTTGTTAGCATTTTATTCTCAGGTTCCCTAGAAGTCTTTCGATGTTTGCTTATATGTTAGACAAGCTATGTGCATGGAGTCTTACATGGCATATTTTTCAAGGAAACGTTGTATTCACCAAATCATCACCATGTATCTTATTTTGACTGCATTGTCAACGGAAGTACTATTGTAAACTATTATATTACGGTGATTGTCTATATGTAGAAATCATCAGATGTCGAAAACCTTTGATTTAAATATTCATTTATGGTGTACCTTTTCAAAAGAATGCAATAATTACAAAATGTATCATATAGAGGTCAAATACCTCGCAATGAAATCGATGAATGACATGTTCGTCCATATGGATTTGGAGCGATCGTCACACTAAGTGTGGGATATTTGATATCGGCTAAAAAGTCACGTATTTACCCCCGATATTAGCCCCATTTATGATAAATTAATTGACTTTATCATCTAAATAAGCATTTATTTGCTTCATTTGGTAGATTATATCATTACGAAGGCTATGTTTCAAGAATTAATAAAAACAGATGAAAAAAGAGGAAAAACAAGCAAAATCGGCTAAGACGATTAACGCGCGTTTAAATAACTTATTTTATAATTTTTGGAAAAGTTTAATTACTTAATCTCATGTTGTAGGATATTCAATTACGAACGCGTGGGCACAAGAATCGTCAAAAACGGAGCTAAAATGAAGATATATTCTAGAGCGAAAACGGTGAAAGATCCAGCAAACCCCTTGCCAAATGGCTTGCCAAAATGCTTGCCATAATGGAAACCGGCCTGCAAGTAAACGGGCACCAAAAACGGATTGTCTTGGTAAACAGGCATCGAAAACGGCCTTGACAAACGGCTTGTCAAACCCCTTGCCAAACGGTCTGCCAAACGGCCTGCCAGGGATTTTTCAGCAATTTAATTACAATTTTGCCACCAAGCATTTCCTATAAATGGGGGTTTCATCCCACCATTTTAACACACACCAATTCTTCACTTCTCTCTCAAATATCTCTCTATAGTCGCTCTCTAGTGATCTATAGGAGATTAGTTCTCTCTACTTTCTCTCTCTAGATTCTAGAGAGAGAAAAGTACAGAGATTAGGAAAAATAATTATCTCTCTATTGTCGCTCTCTAGTGATCAATAGAAGATTAGTATATAGTTAGTAGTAGAAGCTATCAAGCATTGTAACGCTATGGATATTATGAAGAAATACAAGTGCTATTCTGCCGACATTATTCGGTAATATCTATCCTTTCTTTTATTAATTTATTATAATATTCTTGTTAGATGTTTGTGATTTATTAATATTGGAAATGCTTGTTGCCATGATGTGTGGGTAATTGCTTGATTATTTTCCATGATTTAATAATATTAGTTAGGGATGATTATCGTTTCGTACTCACTTTCTGTCTATGATATTAAACCTCGTTATTATCGTCCTTCTACCAATAAACGTGATTAAAACCTTTTATAAAGTCGACAATTATAAGGTAATTAATTATATGTGTTTATACATTGGTCAAGGTATGAACCCATCGGAAATACTATAAAGTACATGGGGAATTACTGTAGGACCAGATCAAGACATTGGATAAGACTATAAGACTCGAGGAAATACTGTTGGAATAGTAGAGTACAGTGTTGATGTACTATAGGACCACTTGGGCATGGTCAAGGTTAGAAGCTATGGAACCACTTTAAGTCTAGTACATGGTGGATAACTAAGAGATTTTTTGGGTAGATTTAAGTAAGGGCTGGTTTAAGTCATAAATGGAATTTTAACACACTACAATACAAACTAAGCTTATGAATCTTCAAGGATGACTGAGAACTATCAGATGTTCTAATTTATCTACAAACCCTTAGATTTTACCAAACCATTGACAGAAAATAATTCGAAACACAATAATAACCACTCACTTGGGTGATACACTAAGGTGTTAAGAAAGGTTGGATAATATCTACATAAGGCTATGCTACTTTATTCGTGCGCCCAAGGTATGCATTGCATCCAAGATGGGCCGCTGATAATGCTAAAAATGAACACATATTTCATAGCATTATCCTTCAAGAAAGACAAGCTTTTAGTTGCAATTGTTCTATATACAAATGGTATTCGTTTAAATAATAAAAGGTGAAGATAAAAGACAGATTCGACGATTTGAAGACGCAAACGACCAAAAAGCTAAAAAGTACAAAGTACAATCCAAGTGGTTCAATTTATTGATGAGAAACGTCTCAAAATTACAAGAGTACAAGCCGCAAAATGCAAAGTACAAGATATTAAATCGTACGCAAGGACGTTCGAAAATCCGGAACTGGGACATGAACCAACTATCAACGCGCGACGCAACGGAGCTAAAATTACAAGTCAACTATGCACAAGAATATAATATAATATATAAATAATTCTATAAATTATTTATATATTATATTTATATTAAAAACTGTCGGCAAATAAAAAAACAAAAGTGTGTGAGCAGTACCAGGGGGCCATGCGATCGCATGGCCTGGAAGCACAAAATCCATGCGATCGCATGGCAGCTAAAGTGAGGCCAAGTCCTATAAATTGCAACGTTTTTTGCCGAATTATGTACACTTTTCATTCACTGATCTCTTACTCTCTCAATATATATTTATATTTATTTTATAATTATATTTTTAATATTAAGTTAATAATAATAAGGTTATAGTGGCGAATGTTTTAAGTTTGTAAGTTGAAATTCTGTCAGTGTAACACTACGTGATTAATACTCATTGTAAGTTATGTTCAACCTTTTTAAATTAATGTCTCGTAGCTAAGTTATTATTATGCTTATTTAAGCCGAAGTAATCATGATGTTGGACTAAATATTAAGACGGGGTTATTGGGCTTTGTACCATAATTGGGGTTTGGACAAAAGACCGACACTTGTGGAAATTGGACTATGGGCTATTAATGGGCTTTATATTTGTTTAACTGGATGATAGTTCCTTAATTTAATATAGAGATTTATAATTTGAGGTAATTATAAATAACCATATACACTCGATCGGACACGATGGGCGGGATATTTATAAATACTAATAATCGTTCATTTAACCGGACACGAGGATGGATTAATAGTCAATGGACTCATTAAAACGGAGGTGGATTACGTACAAGGATACTAGGCGCAATTGTTAACAAAGTATTAAAACCTTGGGTTACACGCAGTCGATATCTTGGTGTGATTATTAAACAAAATATTAAGACCTTGTTACAGTTTAAGTCCCCAATTAGTTGGAATATTTGACTTCGGGTATAAGGATAATTTGACGAGGACACTCGCACTTTATATTTATGACCGATGGACTGTTATGGACAAAAACCAGATGGACGTATCGAATAATCCAGGACAAAGGACAATTAACCCATGGTAATAAATTAAAATCAACACGTCGAACATCATGATTACGAAAGTTTAAATAAGCATAATTCTCTTTATTTTATATCTCATCGCACTTTTATTTACCGTCATTTTATTTATCGTCATTTTAATTATCGCATTTTTATTTATCGTCATTTACTTTACGCTTTAAATTAAGTTATATTTATATTTAATATTTTATATTAGGTTTTAATTGTGACTTAAGATATAAAATCGACAAACCGGTCACTAAACGGTAAAAACCTCCCCTTTATAATAATATATATATATATATATATATTTATATATATATATATATATACAAATATAGTTTAAAATAAATATAGCGTTAAATTTAGTTGTATCCCTGTGGAACGAACCGGACTTACTAAAAACTACACTACTCTACGATTAGGTACACTGCCTATAAGTGTTGTAGCAAGGTTTAGGTATATCTCATTCAATAAATAAATAAATAACTTGTGTAAAATTGTATCGTATTTAATAGTATTTCGTAGTAAAATATAATCTATTTCGTATACTACCCTGCACACATCAAGTATTTTTGGCGCCGCTGCCGGGGAACTTTAACAACGCCGAAGCGAAACGCTGTAAAAAAAACTAGTTTTTTAAGTTATTTTTGTAAAAATATATTTATATACGTTTCAAATATTAAAAACAAAAATATAAAAACATAAAAAAAATATATATATATCTATTTAAGTGTTCAAGTTAAAAGAAAATATATTTTTTTTAAAGTATAAAAGTATTTTTTTTAGTTCTTAAAAATATAAGTTTATAAATATTACTTATATTAATTTTGTAAAGATTTTAAAGTAAAAAGTAAAAAAAAAAAAAAAAAAAAAAAAAAAACCGTTGAATCTGCATTTTTTTGAACCTGCACTAAACTGAACTTGCACACCATGCGATCGCATGGATGCAGTTTGTAGTGACCCGAACTTTTCCATGTTTATATATATATTAAATGAAATTGTTATTTACATGATTAAGTGTTTCCAACATGTTAAGCAATCAAACTTGTTAAGACTTGATTAATTGAAACAGGTTTCATATAGACAATTGACCACCCAAGTTGACCGGTGATTCACGAACGTTAAAAATTGTAAAAACTATACGATGACATATATATGGTTATATATATAGTTAAAATGATTTTATTATAAGTATGTATCTCATTAGGTATTTTAACAATGAGTTATATACATAAAAATGAGACTATTAATTTAAGAAACTCGAAAACGATATATATAACGATTATCGTTATAACAACGTCTTACTAGGTACATATGAATCATATTAAGATATTGATACACTTGGTTAATTATGTTAAATGATAAGTAAATATATTATTAAGTGTATTAACAATGAAATACATATGTAAAAATAAGACTACTAACTTAATGATTTCAAAACGAGACATATATGTAACGATTATCGTTGTAACGACATTTAACTGAATATATATCATACTAAGATATATTATATATCATGATAATATAACAATTTAACATCTCATTTGTTATAATAAACAATGGGTTAACAACATTCAACAAGATCGTTAACCTAAAGGTTTCAAAATAACATTTACATGTAACGACTAACGATGACTTAACGACTCAGTTAAAATGTATATACATGTAGTGTTTTAATATGTATTCATAAACTTTTGAAAGACTTCAAGACACTTATCAAAATACTTCTACTTCACAAAAATGCTTACAATTACATCCTCGTTCAGTTTCATCAACAATTCTACTCGTATGCACCCGTATTCGTACTCGTACAATACACAGCTTTTAGATGTATGTACTATTGGTATATACACTCCAATGATCAGCTCTTAGCAGCCCATGTGAGTCACCTAACACATGGAACCATCATTTGGCAACTAGCATGAAATATCTCATAAAATTACAAAAATATGAGTAATCATTCATTACTTATTTACATGAAAACAAAATTACATATCCTTTATATCTAATCCATACACCAACGACCAAAAATACCTACAAACACTTTCATTCTTCAATTTTCTTCATCTAATTGATCTCTCTCAAGTTCTATCTTCAAGTTCTAAGTGTTCTTCATAAACTCCAAAAGTTCTAGTTTCATAAAATCAAGAATACTTCCAAGATTGCAAGTTTACTTTCAAGTTTTCTAAATCCATTCCAAGTAATCATCCAAGATCAAGAAAACTTTATTACTTACAGTAGGTTATCTTTCTAATACAAGGTAATAATCATATTCAAACTTTAATTCAATTTCTATAACTATAACAATCTTATTTCGAGTGGAAATCTTACTTGAAATTGTTTTCGTGTCATGATTCTGCTTCAAGAACTTTCAAGCCATCCAAGGATCCTTTGAAGCTAGATCTATTTTTCTCATTTCCAGTAGGTTTATCCAAGGAACTTGAGGTAGTAATGATGTTCATAACATCATTCGATTCATACATATAAAGCTATCTTATTCGAAGGTTTAAACTTGTAATCACTAGAACATAGTTTAGTTAATTCTAAACTTGTTCGCAAATAAAAGTTAATCCTTCTAACTTGACTTTTAAAATCAACTAAACACATGTTCTATATCTATATGATATGCTAACTTAATGATTTAAAACCTGGAAACACGAAAAACACCGTAAAACCGGATTTACGCCGTCGTAGTAACACCGCGGGCTGTTTTGGGTTAGTTAATTAAAAACTATGATAAACTTTGATTTAAAAGTTGTTATTCTAGGAAAATGATTTTTATTATGAACATGAAACTATATCCAAAAATTATGGTTAAACTCAAAGTGGAAGTATGTTTTCTAAAATGGTCATCTAGACGTCGTTCTTTTGACTGAAATGACTACCTTTACAAAAATGACTTGTAACTTATTTTTCTGACTATAAACCTATACTTTTTCTGTTTATATTCATAAAATAGAGTTCAATATGAAACCATAGCAATTTGATTCACTCAAAACGGATTTAAAATGAAGAAGTTATGGGTAAAACAAGATTGGATAATTTTTCTCATTTTAGCTACGTGAAAATTGGTAACAAATCTATTCCAACCATAACTTAATCAACTTGTATTGTATATTATGTAATCTTGAGATACCATAGACACGTATACAATGTTTTGACCTATCATGTCGACACATCTATATATATTTCGGAACAATCATAGACACTCTATATGTGAATGTTGGAGTTAGCTATACAGGGTTGAGGTTGATTCCAAAATATATATAGTTTGAGTTGTGATCAATACTGAGATACGTATACACTGGGTCGTGGATTGATTCAAGATAATATTTATCGATTTATTTCTGTACATCTAACTGTGGACAACTAGTTGTAGGTTACTAACGAGGACAGCTGACTTAATAAACTTAAAACATCAAAATATATTAAAAGTGTTGTAAATATATTTTGAACATACTTTGATATATATGTATATATTGTTATAGGTTCGTGAATCAACCCGTGGCCAAGTCTTACTTCCCAACGAAGTAAAAATCTGTGAAAGTGAGTTATAGTCCCACTTTTAAAATCTAATATTTTTGGAATGAGAATACATGCAGGTTTTATAAATGATTTACAAAATAGACACAAGTACGTGAAACTACATTCTATGGTTGAATTATCGAAATCGAATATGCCCCTTTTTATTAAGTCTGGTAATCTAAGAATTAGGGAACAGACACCCTAATTGACACGAATCCTAAAGATAGATCTATTGGGCCTAACAAACCCCATCCAAAGTACAGGATGCTTTAGTACTTCGAAATTTATATCATATCCGAAGGGTGTCCCGGAATGATGGGGATATTCTTATATATGCATCTTGTTAATGTCGGTTACCAGGTGTTCACCATATGAATGATTTTTATCTCTATGTATGGGATGTGTATTGAAATATGAAATCTTGTGGTCTATTGTTACGATTTGATATATATAGGTTAAACCTATAACTCACCAACATTTTTGTTGACGTTTAAAGCATGTTTATTCTCAGGTGAATACTAAGAGCTTCCGCTGTTGCATACTAAAATAAGGACAAGATTTGGAGTCCATGTTTGTATGATATTGTGTAAAAACTGCATTCAAGAAACTGATTTCGATGTAACATATTTGTATTGTAAACCATTATGTAATGGTCGTGTGTAAACAGGATATTTTAGATTATCATTATTTGATAATCTACGTAAAGCTTTTTAAACCTTTATTTATGAAATAAAGGTTATGGTTTGTTTTAAAAATGAATGCAGTCTTTGAAAAAACGTCTCATATAGAGGTCAAAACCTCGCAACGAAATCAATTAATATGGAACGTTTTTAATCAATAAGAACGGGACATTTCAGTTGGTATCCGAGCGTTGGTCTTAGAGAACCAGAATTTTGCATTAGTGTGTCTTATCGAGTTTGTTAGGATGCATTAGTGAGTCTGGACTTCGACCGTGTTTACTTGAAAAATGATTGCTTAACAAATTTTGTTGGAAACTATATATTTTTAACATGTGAATATTATGTGACATATTAATCTCTTAACGTGTTTGATATTATGTGATAGATATCTACCTCTAGAACAAGTCTCATTGACTCACCTAATAATAATGAAGAGTCAAATGTAAATTGGAATAATTCGTGGACTGATTCACAAGTTCCCGAAGAGGAACCGGAAGAAGAGTCGGAACCGGAAGAAGAATCGGAACCGGAAGAAGAAATAGAACCAGTGGGGGAAATAATAAAACGGTTAAGTAGAAGAGAATCCTTAACCAACCGACCAAAGTTAATTATGGTCAATGGTGTTTCCGCCAAGAAAGCAAAGTATTGGGAGGATTACCAATTCTCCGATGAATCGGATCCCGACAAGGATTCCGATGATGTTATAGAAATTACCCCAACACAATTTAATAAGGCAAAAGAGAACAATAAGAGAAAGGGCATAAAAATAGAGAAATTTGATTCCAAACCCGTTTTTCTAAACCAATGTGGAAAACGACGGCTCGTATTAGGGGAACATCATATATCCCTAGAAACTTGGCAAAACGAACCAAAACTAAAGAAGAAGAAACGAGCGAGTTGGAATAAGATAGTTGTATTCGTGTGGTGTAATATATGTAATATAGTGTGCTTATGCTTTATGATATATGTAAAAATTGCTTGTATTAATAAGTATTTTTTTTTATGAATCTAACTCTTGTCTATTTTACAGTATAAAAACAAAAAATGGATAGACAACCCAATATTTTAAGAGACCTACCCGGAGACATGATTGATGAAATCTTGTCTAGAGTCGGTCAGAATTCCTTGGCACAACTATTTAAGGCAAGATCCGTTTGTAAGACATTCGAAGAACGTTCCAAGAATGCCTTGGTTTATAAAAGGCTTTCGTTCGAAAGATGGGGGATATCACATTGGGAAATCCATAAGTTACGATGTGTTTACTTTGACGCATATATTGCGCGGAACCCAAATGCTATTTTACGCAACGGGTTAAGAAATTATTTTGACTCAATGTATCCGAATATAGGACTTCATGATTTAGAAAAAGCGGCTAACATGCAACATAAAGAAGCATGCTATGCTTACGGGTTAGTAATGTTAGCTTCTCACCAAAGTGAGAAAAAGAACATCGGGCTACAACTATTAAACAAAACGTTCCCACAAGTGACGGAGTCGGTAATTGGGGTAAGAAATGAGGTTTTTAGGTTATTACGAGACTGTTGGTCATTACGTAACCATCGTCCCTTTGACGACGTTACAACACGCTGTCTTATCAACGGCCATAACGGTTATGTTCCACAAGACCAAGGATGGGAAGTAGTCCTAGTAAAACCAGAATGCATGACTTGTTTCTGGACGTATGAATTACGTGTCTTTATTGCCTTTGCTGAACGACTTGTGTACTAGCTAGAATTATCTTCACAACTATCTTGTATCAAAGTTATTGTGTGCTATATTTCATGCTTTATGTAAAATAAGCGGTATTGTAAGTTTGTAAAATATTGTATAAAAGTTTGAACGCGAAATATTATTATAATCAGTTTTTCATATAGAATTGTAGTAGTTGAATTGTATATTAGCTACTAAGTATGAACTTAACGGGTAGGTACTACCCGAATTTAAACTTATAAAACGCTAATATGAAGAAAAAGCTTTTATAAATGAGTTCATATTATGCTACGAAATACTATTAACTACTCTTAATATTCTGTATGATTAACTTGTTCCATTTGACTATTTTGAAGGAAATGGCACCGACTACTCGAAACACCGTGAATATGAATGAAGAGGAATTCCGTACTTTTCTGGCTTTAAACATAGCCGCAGTACAGGCTGCGCTACATACCAACAATAATCTTGGATCTAGCAGTACAGGAAATCGTGTAGGATGCACCTACAAAGAATTTACTGCCTGCAAACCTTTGGAATTTGATGGAACCGAAGGACCGGTCGGATTGAAACGGTGGACCGAGAAGGTCGAATCGGTGTTTGCCATAAGTGAGTGTACTGAAGAGGACAAAGTGAAGTACGCTACGCATACCTTCACAGGTTCTGCGTTAACATGGTGGAATACCTATCTAGAGCAAGTGGGACAAGATGATGCTTACGCACTACCGTGGTCAGCATTCAAGCACTTGATGAACGAGAAGTACCGTCCCAGAATCGAGGTCAATAAGCTCAAGACAGAACTTAGAGGGTTACGAACCCAAGGATTTGATATTACCACGTACGAAAGACGATTCATAGAATTGTGCCTATTGTGTCCGGGAGTGTTCGAAGATGAGGAAGAGAAGATCGACGCGTTTGTGAATGGATTACCGGAAAGAATCCAAGAAGATATAAGTTCACATGAGCCCGCCTCCATACAACAGGCATGTAGAATGGCTCACAAACTAATGAACCAGATTGAGGAAAGAATTCAAGAACAGACGGCTGAAGAGGCTAATGTGAAGCAAGTCAAAAGAAAGTGGGAGGAAAACGGTGATAAGAATCACCAATACAACAACAACAGCAATTACAATAATAATCGCAACAATTATCCCAACAATCGCAACATCAATCGCAACTACAACAAACGGCCCAACAACAACAACAACAACAACAACAACAGCAACTACAACAATCATCCCAACAACAATAACAACCGCAACAACAACAATCAGAAGCAACTATGCCAAAGGTGTGAAAAGTATCACTCGGGGTTCTGCACCAAATTTTGCAACAAGTGTAAAAGAAATGGTCATAGCGCGGCGAAGTGTGAGGTCTACGGACCAGGGGTTAACAGAACGAAAGGAACAAATGGTGTCGGAACGAGTAATGGCTGAGCAAGTAGTGTCGGAGCAAGTTATGCCAATGTAGTTTGTTATAAATGTGGAAAACCGGGCCACATTATTAGAAATTGTCCGAACCAGGAGAACACGAATGGACAAGGTCGCGGAAGAGTTTTCAATATTAATGCGGCAGAGGCACAGAAAGACCCGGAGCTTGTTACGGGTACGTTTCTTATTGACAATAAATCTTCTTACGTTTTATTTGATTCGGGTGCGGATAGAAGCTATATGAGTAGAGATTTTTGTGTTAAATTAAGTTGTCCATTGACGCCATTGGATAGTAAATTTTTACTCGAATTAGCAAACGGTAAATTAATTTCAGCAGATAATATATGCCGGAATCGAGAAATTAAACTGGGTAGCGAAATATTTAAGATTGATTTGATACCAGTAGAGTTAGGGAGTTTTGATGTAATAGTTGGCATGGACTGGCTGAAGAAGGTGAAAGCAGAGATCGTATGTTATAAAAATGCAATTCGCATTGTACGAGAAGAAGGAGAACCCTTAATGGTGTACGGAGAAAAGGGCAACATGAAGCTACATTTTATTAGTAATTTGAAGGCACAAAAACTAATAAGAAAAGGTTGCTATGCTGTTCTAGCACACGTCGAGAAAGTACAAACCGAAGAAAAGAGCATCAATGATGTTCCCGTTGCAAAAGAATTCCCCGATGTATTTCCGAAAGAATTACCGGGACTATCTCCACATCGATCTGTTGAATTTCAAATAGATCTTGTACCAGGAGCTGCGCCAATAGCTCGTGCTCCTTATAGACTCGCACCCAACGAGATGAAAGAACTGCTAAGCCAACTGCAAGAACTATTAGAACGTGGTTTCATTCGACCAAGCACATCACCATGGGGAGCTCCTGTTTTATTTGTCAAGAAGAAGGATGGTACATTTAGGTTGTGTATTGACTACCGAGAGTTGAACAAACTTACCATCAAAAACCGTTATCCACTGCCGAGAATTGATGACTTATTTGATCAACTACAAGGCTCATCGGTTTATTCGAAGATCGATTTACGTTCTGGATATCATCAAATGCGAGTAAAGGAGGATGATATTCCAAAAACTGCTTTTAGGACGCGTTATGGTCATTACGAGTTTATGGTTATGCCGTTTGGATTGACTAACGCACCAGCTGTGTTCATGGACCTTATGAACCGAGTGTGTGGGCCATATCTTGACAAGTTTGTCATTGTTTTCATCGATGACATACTTATTTACTCAAAGAATGATCAAGAGCACGAAGAACATTTGAGAAAAGTGCTAGAAGTATTGAGGAAAGAAAAACTGTACGCTAAGTTTTCAAAGTGTGCATTTTGGTTGGAAGAAGTTCAATTTCTCGGTCACATAGTGAACAAAGAAGGTATCCAGGTGGACCCGGCAAAGATCGAAACCGTTGAAAAGTGGGAAACCCCAAAAACTCCGAAGCATATACGTCAATTTTTAGGATTGGCTGGTTACTACAGAAGATTCATCCAAGATTTCACCAAAATAGCAAAACCCTTGACTGCATTAACGCATAAAGGGAAGAAATTTGAATGGAAGGATGAACAAGAGAAGGCGTTTCAATTATTGAAGAAAAAGCTAACTACGGCACCTATATTGTCATTGCCTGAAGGGAATGATGATTTTGTGATTTATTGTGACGCATCAAAGCAAGGTCTCGGTTGTGTATTAATGCAACGGACGAAGGTGATTGCTTATGCGTCTAGACAATTGAAGATTCACGAGCAAAATTATACGACGCATGATTTGGAATTAGGCGCGGTTGTTTTTGCATTAAAGACTTGGAGGCACTACTTATATGGGGTCAAAAGTATTATATATACCGACCACAAAAGTCTTCAACACATATTTAATCAGAAACAACTGAATATGAGGCAGCGTATGTGGATTGAATTGTTGAATGATTACGACTTTGAGATTCGTTACCACCCGGGGAAGGCAAATGTGGTAGCCGACACCTTGAGCAGAAAGGACAGAGAACCCATTCGAGTAAAATCTATGAATATAATGATTCACACTAACCTTACTACTCAAATAAAGGAGGCGCAACAAGGAGTTTTAAAAGAGGAAAATTTAAAGGATGAAATACCCAAAGGATCGGAGAAGCATCTTAATATTCTGGAAGACGGAACCCGGTATAGGGCTGAAAGAATTTGGGTACCAAAATTTGGAGATATGAGAGAAATGGTACTTAGAGAAGCTCATAAAACCAGATACTCAATACATCCTGGAACGAGGAAGATGTACAAGGATCTTAAGAAACTTTTTTGGTGGCCAGGTATGAAAGCTGATATTGCTAAATATGTAGGAGAATGTTTGACGTGTTCTAAGGTCAAAGCTGAACATCAGAAACCATCAGGTCTACTACAACAACCTGAAATCCCGGAATGGAAATGGGAAAACATTACCATGGATTTCATTACTAAATTGCCAAGGACTGCAAGTGGTTATGATACTATTTGGGTAATAGTTGATCGTCTCACCAAGTCAGCACACTTCCTGCCAATAAGAGAAGATGACAAGATGGAGAAGTTAGCACGACTGTATTTGAAGGAAGTCGTCTCCAGACATGGAATACCAATCTCTATTATCTCTGATAGGGATGGCAGATTTATTTCAAGATTCTGGCAGACATTACAGCAAGCATTGGGAACTCGTCTAGACATGAGTACTGCCTATCATCCACAAACTGATGGGCAGAGCGAAAGGACGATACAAACGCTTGAAGACATGCTACGAGCTTGTGTTATTGATTTTGGAAACAGTTGGAATCGACATCTACCGTTAGCAGAATTTTCCTACAACAAAAGCTACCATTCAAGCATTGAGATGGCGCCGTTTGAAGCACTTTATGGTAGAAAGTGCAGGTCTCCGATTTGTTGGAGTGAAGTGGGGGATAGACAGATTACGGGTCCGGAGATAATACAAGAAACTACCGAGAAAATTATCCAAATTCAACAAAGGTTGAAAACCGCCCAGAGTCGACAAAAGAGCTACGCGGACAGTAAAAGAAAAGATATAGAGTTTGAAATTGGAGAAATGGTCATGCTTAAGGTTTAACCTTGGAAAGGCGTTGTTCGATTTGGTAAACGGGGGAAACTAAATCCAAGGTACATTGGACCATTCAAGATTATAGATCGTGTCGGACCAGTAGCTTACCAACTGGAGCTACCTCAACAACTCACGGCTGTACATAACACTTTCCACGTCTCAAATTTGAAGAAATGTTTTGCTAAAGAAGATCTCACTATTCCGTTGGACGAAATCCAAATCAACGAAAAACTTCAATTCATTGAAGAACTCGTCGAAATAATGGATCGTGAGGTTAAGAGACTTAAACAAAACAAGATACCGATTGTTAAGGTTCGATGGAATGCTCGTAGAGGACCCGAGTTCACCTGGGAGTGTGAAGATCAGATGAAGAAGAAATACCCGAATTTATTTCCAGAAGATACGTCAACACCTCCAACTGCTTAAAATTTCGGGACGAAATTTATTTAACGGGTAGGTACTGTAGTGACCCGAACTTTTCCATGTTTATATATATATTAAATGAAATTGTTATTTACATGATTAAGTGTTTCCAACATGTTAAGCAATCAAACTTGTTAAGACTTGATTAATTGAAACAGGTTTCATATAGACAATTGACCACCCAAGTTGACCGGTGATTCACGAACGTTAAAACTTGTAAAAACTATACGATGACATATATATGGTTATATATATAGTTAACATGATTTTATTATAAGTATGTATCTCATTAGGTATTTTAACAATGAGTTATATACATAAAAATGAGACTATTAATTTAAGAAACTCGAAAACGATATATATAACGATTATCGTTATAACAACGTCTTACTAGGTACATATGAATCATATTAAGATATTGATACACTTGGTTAATTATGTTAAATGATAAGTAAATATATTATTAAGTGTATTAACAATGAAATACATATGTAAAAATAAGACTACTAACTTAATGATTTCGAAACGAGACATATATGTAACGATTATCGTTGTAACGACATTTTACTGTATATATATCATAATAAGATATATTATATATCATAATATCATGATAATATAACAATTTAACATCTCATTTGTTATAATAAACAATGGGTTAACAACATTCAACAAGATCGTTAACCTAAAGGTTTCAAAACAACATTTACATGTAACGACTAACGATGACTTAACGACTCAGTTAAAATGTATATACATGTAGTGTTTTAATATGTATTCATACACTTTTGAAAGACTTCAAGACACTTATCAAAATACTTCTACTTAACAAAAATTCTTACAATTACATCCTCGTTCAGTTTCATCAACAATTCTACTCGTATGCACCCGTATTCGTACTCGTACAATACACAGCTTTTAGATGTATGTACTATTGGTATATACACTCCAATTATCAGATCTTAGCAGCCCATGTGAGTCACCTAACACATGTGGAACCATCATTTGGCAACTAGCATGAAATATCTCATAAAATTACAAAAATATGAGTAATCATTCATGACTTATTTACATGAAAACAAAATTACATATCCTTTATATCTAATCCATACACCAACGACCAAAAACACCTACAAACACTTTCATTCTTCAATTTTCTTCATCTAATTGATCTCTCTCAAGTTCTATCTTCAAGTTCTAAGTATTCTTCATAAATTCCAAAAGTTCTAGTTTCATAAAATCAAGAATACTTCCAAGATTGCAAGTTTACTTTTAAGTTTTCTAAATCCATTCCAAGTAATCATCCAAGATCAAGAAACCTTTGTTACTTACAGTAGGTTATATTTCTAATATAAGGTAATAATCATATTCAGACTTTAATTCAATTTCTATAACTATAACAATCTTATTTCGAGTGGAAATCTTACTTGAAATTGTTTTCGTGTCATGATTCTGCTTCAAGAACTTTCAAGCCATCCAAGGATCCTTTGAAGCTAGATATATTTTTCTCATTTCCAGTAGGTTTATCCAAGGAACTTGAGGTAGTAATGATGTTCATAACATCATTCGATTCATACATATAAAGCTATCTTATTCGAAGGTTTAAACTTGTAATCACTAGAACATAGTTTAGTTAATTCTAAACTTGTTCGCAAATAAAAGTTAATCCTTCTAACTTGACTTTTAAAATCAACTAAAAACATGTTCTATATCTATATGATATGCTAACTTAATGATTTAAAACCTGGAAACACGAAAAATACCGTAAAACCGGATTTACGCCGCCGTAGTAACACCGCGGGCTGTTTTGGGTTAGTTAATTAAAAACTATGATAAACTTTGATTTAAAAGTTGTTATTCTGGGAAAATGATTTTTATTATGAACATGAAACTATATCCAAAAATTATGGTTAAACTCAAAGTGGAAGTATGTTTTCTAAAATGGTCATCTAGACGTCGTTCTTTCGACTGAAATGACTACCTTTACAAAAATGACTTGTAACTTATTTTTCTGACTATAAACCTATACTATTTCTGTTTAGATTCATAAAATAGAGTTCAATATGAAACCATAGCAATTTGATTCACTCAAAACGGATTTAAAATGAAGAAGTTATGGGTAAAACAAGATTGGATAATTTTTCTCATTTTAGCTACGTGAAAATTGGTAACAAATCTATTCCAACCATAACTTAATCAACTTGTATTGTATATTATGTAACCTTGAGATACCATAGACACGTATACAATGTTTCGACCTATCATGTCGACACATCTATATATATTTCGGAACAACCATAGACACTCTATATGTGAATGTTGGAGTTAGCTATACAGGGTTGAGGTTGATTCCAAAATATATATAGTTTGAGTTGTGATCAATACTGAGATACGTATACACTGGGTCGTGGATTGATTCAAGATAATATTTATCGATTTATTTCTGTACATCTAACTGTGGACAACTAGTTGTAGGTTACTAACGAGGACAGCTGACTTAATAAACTTAATACATCAAAATATATTAAAAGTGTTGTAAATATATTTTGAACATACTTTGATATATATGTATATATTGTTAAAGGTTCGTGAATCAACCTGTGGCCAAGTCTTACTTTCCGACGAAGTAAAAATCTGTGAAAGTGAGTTATAGTCCCACTTTTAAAATCTAATATTTTTGGGATGAGAATACATGCAGGTTTTATAAATGATTTGCAAAATAGACACACGTACGTGAAATTACATTCTATGGTTGAATTATCGAAATCGAATATGCCCCTTTTTATTAAGTCTGGTAATCTAAGAATTAGGGAACAGACACCCTAATTGACGCGAATCCTAAAGATAGATCTATTGGGCCTAACAAACCCCATCCAAAGTACCGGATGCTTTAGTACTTCGAAATTTATATCATATCCGAAGGGTGTCCCGGAATGATGGGGATATTCTTATATATGCATCTTGTTAATGTCGGTTACCAGGTGTTCACCATATGAATGATTTTTATCTCTATGTATGGGATGTGTATTGAAATATGAAATCTTGTGGTCTATTGTTACGATTTGATATATATAGGTTAAACCTATAACTCACCAACATTTTTGTTGACGTTTAAAGCATGTTTATTCTCAGGTGAATACTAAGAGCTTCCGCTGTTGCATACTAAAATAAGGACAAGATTTGGAGTCCATGTTTATATGATATTGTGTAAAAACTGCATTCAAGAAACTGATTTCGATGTAACATATTTGTATTGTAAACCATTATGTAATGGTCGTGTGTAAACAGGATATTTTAGATTATCGTTATTTGATAATCTACGTAAAGCTTTTTAAACCTTTATTTATGAAATAAAGGTTATGGTTTGTTTTAAAAATGAATGCAGTCTTTGAAAAAACGTCTCATATAGAGGTCAAAACCTCGCAACGAAATCAATTAATATGGAACGTTTTTAATCAATAAGAACGGGACATTTCACAGTTCATAGAAATCATGCGTTCGCATGAGGGGTTCTGACACGCCACATACCTCGTACAGTACGATTAGGGTTACGAATTAATTATTATAATTATTATTAATTATTTAAGATTAGGGTTTTATTTTAATATAATTAGTTTAAGTTTAGTTTTAATTAATTATAAGTTTTAATTAGTTTTATTAATTATAAATTGATACTTTTATAAAATAATAATATAAAATTAATATTTTTGTAAAATTGTATTTTTATCAATTTAGTTTCTTTTTATATTTATATCTTTTTAATCATTTATTCGTATATTGTATATTTTTCGTTCGTAATTAGTTTTAAACTTAGTATCTTGTCGTAGTTAATTTATGTTTCTAGATTTTTAGGCTTTGCCGTAAAATCCCTTAAGTACTTTTTCTTTAGACTAAGATTTAGGCGCTTTAGAATTTTAAGACATCGTTTATCGCTTTAATATTTTATAGATTTTAGTGCCTTTTAAGTTATTGCCGTTTTGGATATAGAATTTCTTTTAAACTTTAATAACTTTAGACGTAAGTTTTAATTCTTAGTTTTTAGGCTTTTAAGTTTCGACGCTTTACTTTCTTATTATTATTGTCGACTCTTATTTTTCGACGCGCTTTTCTTTTTCATTTCGACGCTCTAGTTTTTAGGACATAGATTTTATCTTCTTTAAATTTTGACGAAAAATTATTTTAAGCGGTTAAATTGATAGACATCCAAAATTTTCTGGTTCATAGTAATAGTTGGATTTGTTAGTGGCGAGTTGTGGGCTTCCGATTTAAAGGGTCCTGGCTACCTACTGCATCTATTGGCTATTCGAAACCTGGGCAAAATCAGAAAAGTCTATTAATTTGATAACTTATATAATTTTTATCTTTTATAACTAATAGGATATTCAGTGAATGCACCGAGCAAAACGTTCACCACCTTTCATACGTTCACCACCTGTAACTCGATCAAGACATCTAGCCAATATTGTCGCCGTTGATTTTTCTTTAGAATCGTCATCTAGTCGACCAAGTACTCCAATTCAAATTTCCGATAATCCATTTTTTGAACCCGACCTCACAATTGAGAACCCGGAGGATATTCAGGGACAACTCAGAGATCCTGAACCACTAATCATTCCTCCTGAACCACAAATCACTCATCCAGAGATTGTCGAGGAAGAAACCATTAAGTCAGAATCCTCTAGTGATTCAGATTCAACAAATTCAATCATGGAAAATCTAGAACCTCTAAGTATGGAAGACTGAATGAGGGCTAAACGCACTGGCCAAGGTCATGCAATTACTCAACCAGACATTAATGCGCCAGATTATGAAATCAAAGGACAAATCCTACACATGGTAACTAATCAATGCCAATTTAGTGGTGCGCCGAAGGAAGATCCAAACGAACATCTTTGTACCTTTAATAGGATCTGCACTCTATTCAAAATCAGAGAAGTTGAGGATGAACAGATCTATCTCATGTTATTTCCCTGAACTTTAAAGGGAGAAGCCAAAGATTGGTTAAAATTGTTAC
This sequence comes from Rutidosis leptorrhynchoides, assembly GCF_046630445.1. NCBI lineage: Eukaryota > Viridiplantae > Streptophyta > Magnoliopsida > Asterales > Asteraceae > Rutidosis > Rutidosis leptorrhynchoides. The sequence goes on from NC_092334.1 coordinate 667,190,773, forward strand.
CTGAAGGGGCGATTGATACATGGGATGTTTTAGTTGAAAATTTTCTTAAACAATTCTTTCCGGCATCTAAAGCCGTGAGACTTCAAGGAGAAATTGTTACGTTCACGCAAAAGCCAAATGAAACTCTATATGAGGCATGGACAAGATTTGGAAAGTTATTGAGAGGATGTCCTCAACATGGTTTAGACACTTATCAAATCAGAATTATAACCGAAATATTCCATACAACAACCAACAAGGTCCTAGCAATCAACAAGTATCTAACAATACTTACAATCAGTAAAGACCTATTTTTCAAAATAAACCACCACAAACCGATGATAAAAAGCCAAATTTAGAAGATATGATGTCAAAGCTAGTTGAATCTCAAACTCAATTTTTCACATCTCAGAAACAAACCAATGAACAAAATGCTCAAGCATTTAGAAATCAACAAGCTTCTATCTAAAATCTGGAATAAGAAGTGAGCAACCTAGCAAGGTTGATAGGTGAAAGAAAACCGGAAAGTCTACCTAGCGATACAAATGCAAACCCCCGGAATGAAACAGTTAAAGCCATTACCACGATAAGTGGTATTACACTTAAACCACCTGAAATACCTGTAATGTAATTTCTGATGACTCTATTCCTACTACACAGGCACCACAGCCTGAGCAAGATAAGGAATCAGAACCAGTAGTTGAAAAGGTTAATGAAGATAACGCAGTTAAGGCTAAGCCTTATGTTAAACCATACCAACCACCGCTTCCTTATCCGAGTAAAATGAGAAAAGAAAGACTTGAAGCCGAGCAATTCAAATTCTTGGATATGTTTAAACAAATAAATGTCAATCTTCCTTTCATTGATGTGATTTCAGGAATGCCAAGATATGCTAAATTTGAAATGACCCATCCTAATCCATCCGGACGAAGTCCATATTGATTTTAAACGATTTACAAGAGTTGATTACATCGCGAGGTATTTGACCTCTATATGATACATTTTACAAACATTGCATTTGTTTTTGAAAAGACAATCTTTCAATACAACGAAAGTTGACGGCATGCATACCATTTTATAATATATCTAACTATAACTGATTTAATAATAATCTTGATGATCTCAATGACTCGAATGCAACGTCTTTTGAAATATGTCATGAATGACTCCAAGTAATATCTTTAAAATGAACAATTACACAGCGGAAGATTTCTTTCATACCTGAGAATAAACATACTTTCAAGTATCAACCAAAAGGTTGGTGAGTTCATTATTTTATCATAAATAATCATTTCATAATTTTAATAGACCACAAGATTTCATATTTCCATTTCTCATAAACATACGTCCCATGCATAGAGACAAAAATATCATTCATATGGTGAACACCTGGTAACCGACCTTAACAAGATGCATATAGAATATCCCCATCATTCCGGGATCCTCCATCGAACATGATATAAATTTCGAAGTACTAAAGCATCCGGTACTTTGGATGGGGCTTGTTGGGCCCGATAGATCTATCTTTAGAGTTCACGTCAATTAGGGTGTCTGTTCCCTAATTCTTAGATTACCAGACTTAATAAAAAAGGGCATATTCGATTTCGATCATTCAACCATATAATGTAGTTTTGATTACTTGTGTCTATTTCGTAAAAACATTTATAAAAATTGCGCATGTATTCTCAGCCCAAAAATATAAAGGGTAAAAAGGTAAATGAAACTCACGCATATAAATATTATAAAACAGTTAATAAAGCATTTGCATGTATTCTCAGCCCAAAAATGTAAAGAGTAGAAAGGGCAAATGAAACTCACCATACTGTATTTTGTAGTAAAAATACATAGAACGACATTGAACAAGTATAGGGTTGGCCTCGGATTCACGAACCTATATGATTTGTATATATATTAATACACATAATCGTAATTAAATAAGTTTATATATATATATATATATATATATATATATATATATATATATATATATATATATATATATATATATATATATAACTTGTTAATGATATTATTTTTATATTAATATTATATTTATATATTTTTATATATATTATTTGTTATTTAAAACACTACTTTAGTAATACTAAGATAATATTTGAAATAATAATAGTGTTAATACTAATATTAATAAAACCGATAATATGATTTGTAATTCTATTAATAAATATATTAATAATAGATTTTCATTAATCAATCTCATAATAATGATAATATCATCAGTTTTTAATAAATGAATAATTTAATAATAATGGTCATGAAAGTATTAATTTTGGATAACAATACTTAAATGATAAAATTTATAATAATATTAATAATACTTATAAAAATATTAATGATTATAATGTTTCTAATACTTATAAATATAAGTTTGATTTAGTAATAATAATAATTATAACACTAACAATATCCATAATAAGAATACTTATAATAATAATAATGATAATAATAATAATAAAAATAATAATAGTCATAATAGTAATAATGATAATAATAATAAATTGAAAGTGTATACCCTTTGAAAAAGCCATTCTAAAAAGATTTGCCCAAAACCGGGCTCGAACCCGTGACCTCTAGCATACCCGTCAACACCTACGACCACTCTTCTACCTCTATCTTTCCTGATTTAGTTCCCACCCAAATTTATTTAACCCATTGCACTGTTTCTACTTCTTCTTCATTCTATAATCGATCAGGGACCCGAATCATATTGCCAAATCCATGAAGGTTTTTAGAATTTGCAAATGAATATGGATAAACGTATTGATTTATATAGATTGACAGAAACGAAGAAAAGAAAGAAAAAAAATGAAAAGAAAATAAAGGATCATAACAGTCGCTATGAACACGGTTTTGAACTAGAAATCGATTTAGAAATTAGAGGCTGTTACAGACAACGATTCCTTCATGAAACTTGATCCTAATCCATCTAGTAACACTCGACAATCGTGGTCTATACCTATCACAACACAGAGTTCTCGAATTTGATCAATGAACTACTGTTGACTTTTTAATTTCTGAACTTTGACTTGAAAATTCGTTCACGTCTTAACAATTTGAGAATTGAGATTTTTCACACACGTTCAATAGATGAATTGTAAGATATCGGCAATTTTAGTTTTTATTAAATCGTGAAGAATATGTCCGGAGGCCAAATTGGTCAAAGATGAACACGAACACCAAAATTTGATTGAATTCTCTGGGATATGTTGCTGTAAGGATGTAGTGATGATTTACTAGGTTTAGTAACGCTAAAGTGAACGAATTATAGTAATTGATTTATATTAAGAAGCTTTAGAAATGGATTTTTGATTTTTGGATCAATCATGTGAGGAGAGATCGCGAACAGAGGTACCAGACTTCTCTGATTTCTCTAATAAATTCTTCAATTCACAGAAGCTACAGGAATTATGATTGATTCTAAGGTGGATAATTGAATGGTTTTCTCATAAACACGATTGATTAGTTTTTATAGAATAGATGGTGTCAGACAGGAGTTCACAGACGAACAGAAATACATAAAGATATATGTAACAGATAGTGATATCCATTAATATCCCGTATTTATCTGTATTTTATAAATTATGATTAATATTAATAATTAATTAATAACTATACCAAATATAATAATAATATGTTAATATTAATAATAAAAAAAATGTTTTTAGATAATATTACTTAGTTACTTAGTTATAATTCAGTGAGCTCAATAATATTAATAAGTAATATTAATTATCTTAATAATAATAAAATGATAACAATAAAAATATTAATGATAATAATAATAATAAATCTAATAATAATAATATTAATATTATTAATGATAATATTAATAATATTAGTAGCAATAATAATATAACAATTTATATATATCACATTTCATATGTATCTGTTATATATCTAACATAACTAAATTAACAATACTAATATTGATATTACTATTGAAAGTAATAATAATAATAATAATAATAATAATAATAATAATAATAATAATAATAATAATAATAATAATAATAATAATAATAACATTAATATTAATAATACTATAAATATTATAAGTGACACTTTGTCCTCACTTGTAAATTACTTTACCATTTATTCCGAATACCGTTAAAAAGAAACGATTTTTCAATCAACGTGGGCCTCATAATAGAGACTCATAATCATAATTCATTGTATCTGATAATTCAATCATATGATATTATCTTTTAATTCTGTCAATAACTATATTGAACAAATATTGAAACAAACATGTTTATGTAAAGTATTATTTATCTAATACCTTGTTAACATTTTCAATTACCAAGTATATATTATATGTTCATATCTGTATACACATAAATGTTCGTGAATCGTCGAGCATAGTCAAAGGGTAATTGATTACATGAATATAGATTTCAAAACTTTCGAGACTCAACATTACAGATTTTTGCTTATCGTGTCGAAATCATATACAGATTTGGTTTAAATTTAGTCGGAAATTCCCGGGTCATCACAGTACCTACCCGTTAAAGAAATTTCGTCCCGAAATTTGAGTGAGGTGGTCATGGCTAACAATAAAAATGTTTTCATGACCAATATGAGTTGATAATTAGAGTTTTATTATTGTTGAGTAATATGGATAAGATGATTCGATTACTCGAAGAGTACGAGTGAAGCTATCACAAAAGATTGAGATAAGGTAATAGATATTCGTCTTTACTTTTGACGTAGTCATGGTTGAATTCCGAAGTTCAAGGGATTTAAAGAAAATCTTCGAAATCTGAGAGATTTGATTCTTCGGCAAATAAGGAGATTAAGATTTCTATAATTAAATACGGTGATCTGCCTCAATTACTCTGTCTGATATTTCCATTATAAATTAAACTCCTTCGTTCCATTATTCTCACCATTCTTATACTTTCTTTCTTAGTTCTTACATCCAAAAGATTGTGAAAATGCTTAATCCAATTCTAATCCTTGATATTTTTCTAATTATCATTTATGTCATTCTTCCTTCAATCTTCCACCAGAAAAATCTGTTTACTTTCACTATTACCTTGGGGTGTTATACTATTCTTAATTCTACCGTGTCTTTATATTGCTATTCGTATTAATATCAACGATTTGTAATCTCCATGTTGTTATTGGGATTTACATTTTCTCTTATATTTTGGAGCTCTTTGCCTTTTTATTTTCTTCTCGAACTCTAGTAAAGCGAGTAATGGTCCAGAATTCGTAAGTATGGAATTTCGGATAAACATCATGTTCTAAATAAGAAAGAAGGTATTAGCATGATTTGATTTGTCAAATTATCAGAATCACTGAGTATAGAACTATCAAGAATATATATTTTTGATATGTTCAGAAGTTACGCAGAATGAAAGAGTTATGTAACATGGCACGTGATGACGTTAGGATCTGTGAATCATCACGTCCCATTAGAAACTCAGCATGACTTACTGTAATATAATCACGTTGATCAAGTGTCATTATATTATACTAACTCATGCATCAGTTCCCAACACTACTTCAAAAACATTCATATTTTAAGCTCGAAATTTTACAGAATATAGAAACTAACAGTTTCTATATGATGTAACACTGATAGCACGAAGAGATTATTGATTTCAGTTAAGAATAGTTATGAAAATTTCTTCAGAAATATGGAGGATATTTATAATGAAAGATACGATGATATCTTGGAATTTCTAATATCGAGGGATAATGAAGAAGGTTTATCCGTAAGGGTTTAGATTCGGAAGCAAGGTATTCGCTAAAGATTTCTTCAGAAACAGAATCATTTGGATTCTTTGAAGTCAAACTTATTCTTTGTGATTTGTCCACGGCTTCCTTCGTAGTTTCGCATAATCCGCTTTTCGGTACTAAATTTTCTATTGAGTGTTTCCAATATAATGATACACAGGAATAACGAAGAGGTATATAATTTCGGACGAGAATATTTATGAATATATCCTCAGAAATATCGAAGATATTGATGATGATGATATTTTGGAATTTCTAAGTTCGATGGTTGATGGAGAAAGATTTTCCGCAAGATTTTAACATGACTTCGGAGCAACATATTCTCTAAAGATTTCAACGGATCCAGAATTATCTGGATTCTTTGAATATAGGGTATGGTCCTTGTATTTGTCCTTGGTCCCCTTCGTGGTTAGCTCAATCCGTTTTCCAGTTCCAACGTTTCTGAGCTTTTCCAACATATTATTCTTTATCATCAAACTTTCGGCGACTAAGGTCGTTTATGGTTGCCTACAGTTTCTGCTGCTTCATTCAGCTTTTTCAACATTCAGAGTATTGATTTGTGACTGAGTGCTTTTCAGAATTTCAGAATGAGAGATCATAATTCTAAGAGATAAATGTCATATATATAACTGTTGATGTAGATATGCTGTGAGTTTTCAAAGTACTGATTGCTGATTCCCGGTAATGGTTATGGCAGTTCTCGTTACAAGATGCGGATGAGTATATGATAGGGTTTCAATGAAGAAATATAAGGATTTATCGGAGAGATTTAAACCAAGAAGCAACGAGGTTGCTTGTACGTCTGCTAGTAATATGGTAAAATATGGAAGGTTCCCCGATAACAATAAAAGAGCATACATAATAATCAAGGTGATAATAAGGTTGTTTCGAACGAAAAGTCGAAGTTGATTTGCTGAAGCTGTGACAAAATTTGCTACTTTAAAAAGGGATCGCAAGGTTATTTTTGCTAATAAATGCCAAAGGATCTGACGCGGCTACGTGTTAAACTTTTACTCAGTTGCCGAGAGTTTCTCAGGTGCATAACTAAATGCATAAATCTTTCCTTCCGTAAATGAAGTGCGGTTGGTTCATCCTCTCGATTGAGGTGTTTTCACGAATCATGAAAGGTTTGAACGCAGATTGGAATCGTCAAGATACAATGAGGTTTAAGATGAATTCAAGTGGCAACTTGAAGAATTATTTAGTTTCATATGTTATAATTAGTATTTTAATTCATTTTAATTGTCCAATATTATTCGTCCACAGTTAACAGTCCAATAATTTATATACAGTTTAATATATAATATTCGAAGTAATTAATACGTGTCGTGACCCGTATACGTCTCAGACTCGATCATTACTGCATATAGAGTGTCTATGGTGATTCCAAATAATATATATAGATGCGTCGATATGATATGTCAAAACTTTGTATACGTGTCCCGATATTTAAAGTGCGTAAACTAAATAACAGAAATTAAATGACGATAAATTAAATTGCGATAATTAAATTGCGATAAATAAACTGTGATAAATAAAATGTAATCAGTTAGCTAGGAACAGTTAGTGTGGATTCTTAACAAAATTCTTCATAGTTAAATTGTTTGTTTCTAACAAATTTTATTTTGTCAAATGTTTTCTTCATTATGCCACTTGTTAGATTGTGATAAATCAAAATCCAATTATGAAATTGAATAATAATAAAAAAATGGTTATTCTGCGGTGAACGGATTTGTATCTCTGTAGATGTAAGTAGGATAGTAAATGGATGTTGAATCAGATTTGAAGAATGTACAGTATAACCTATTAAAGTGAAATCTAAATATTCCTCGGGTATTACCTACCCGTTAAAATATTTTCTCCATTAACAGTTTATATGAAAGAATTTTTAATTACAATCTTTATGAAACTATACTTACAGATATATTTTCTTCAGATGTAATCATAGATTTAATGAGTTAATATGATATTAATCTCATTTGATTTACCGTTAGAACTAGAATATATAATCTCTAAAACATTGAAGATTACATAATCGTCATGTCGAACGAAGATAAATGATGTAGAACGATTCGCAGATTGATGATTATGCTCGAGGTACATAATTAGATGTTGAGGTGTATGATGTGAACTTGAGTTGTTGGTGGTACTGGTATTCATGTTGGTGCTGGTGATGGTGCTGAAGCTGGTACGTTTTGCACCATATTCTCCAAATTGATTACTAGAGCGCGAAGTTCATTGACTTCTTGTATTACTCCGGGATGATTGTCGGTCAGAACGAGCGGATGAATAAGGTTTAGAATCTGGGTTATGATATAGTCGTGGCGAGATATTCGAGAAATGAGGGTGAAAATGGCGTTACGAACAGGTTCGCCGGTAAGTGCTTCAGGTTCTTCGCCAAAAGGTGAATTCGGTTAGTGGAAGGATTGCCTTCTGCGCGTCTCCATTGATTAAGTCGACTACGAATCCATCAGATGAATTGGGGATGACTGATTGGTTGATTCATTCTGCTGACGTTGCTTCCGGAGCTTAGATGACTATCCATTCGGAATAACTGTCGGGATAACTATCGGAATAGCTGTCGGAATCCGAGGAACTCGAACTAGTTGAAGGATTCATCACGTACAATCAGATGAAGGATTTTCGATAAGAAATAGATTATAGGATGTAGATTAGTACCCTGCAATACATAATTTACATATGCATATATAATACTAAAAATCCCATAAGTTATGGAGGAATCTACGGAAGCTGTCAGGCAAAGGTAATAGTAACAGATATGCTAAGATATGAATTAGCAGATATGCTAAGATATTAATTTGTCTATACACTATTAATGCAATCAATGCAGTAAGATGTGTCTAGACTAAGAATGATAAGCAGGTAATTTCCTAAGGATGATAAGCAGATGATTTCCGACACGAAGTGATAAGCAAAACTTTTGACATGCAGGCACGGTCGAAGTCCAGACTCACTAATGCATCCTAACAACTATCAGTTAGACACACTAATGCAAGACATGGTTCGCTAAGACCACCGCTCTGATACCAACTGAAATGACCCGTCCTAATCCATCCGGACGAAGTCCATATTGATTTTAAACGATTCACAACAGTTGATTACATCGCGAGGTATTTGACCTCTATATGATACATTTTACAAACATTGCATTTATTTTTGAAAAGACAATCTTTCAATACAACGAAAGTTGACGGCATGCATACCATTTTATAATATATCTAACTATAACTGATTTAATAATAATCTTGATGATCTCAATGACTCGAATGCAACATCTTTTGAAATATGTCATGAATGACTCCAAGTAATATCTTTAAAATGAACAATTACACAGCGGAAGATTTCTTTCATACCTGAGAATAAACATACTTTCAAGTATCAACCAAAAGGTTGGTGAGTTCATTAGTTTATCATAAATAATCATTTCATAATTTTAATAGACCACAAGATTTCATATTTCCATTTCTCATAAACATACGTCTCATGCATAGAGACAAAAATATCATTCATATGGTGAACACCTGGTAACCGACCTTAACAAGATGCATATAGAATATCCCCATCATTACGGGATCCTCCTTCGGACATGATATAAATTTCGAAGTACTAAAGCATCCGGTACTTTGGATGGGGCTTGTTGGGCCCGATAGATTTATCTTTAGAGTTCGCGTCAATTAGGGTGTCTGTTCCCTAATTCTTAGATTACCAGACTTAATAAAAAAGGGCATATTCGATTTCGATCATTCAACCATATAATGTAGTTTTGATTACTTGTGTCTATTTCGTAAAAACATTTATAAAAATTGCGCATGTATTCTCAGCCCAAAAATATAAAGGGTAAAAAGGTAAATGAAACTCACGCATATAAATATTATAAAACAGTTAATAAAGCATTTGCATGTATTCTCAGCCTAAAAATGTAAAGAGTAGAAAGGGCAAATGAAACTCACCATACTGTATTTTGTAGTAAAAATACATAGAACGACATTGAACAAGTATAGGGTTGTCCTCGGATTCACGAACCTATATGATTTGTATATATATTAATACACATAATCGTAATTAAATAAGTTTATATATATATATATATATATATATATATATATATATATATATATATATAACTTGTTAATGATATTATTTTTATATTAATAATATATTTATATATTTTTATATATATTATTTATTATTTAAAACACTACTTTAGTAATACTAAGATAATATTTGAAATAATAATAGTGTTAATACTAATATTAATAAAACCGATAATATGATTTGTAATTCTATTAATAAATATATTAATAATAGATTTTCATTAATCAATCTCATAATAATGATAATATCATCAGTTTTTAATAAATGAATAATTTAATAATAATGGTCATGAAAGTATTAATTTTGGATAACAATACTTAAATGATAAAATTTATAATAATATTAATAATACTTATAAAAATATTAATGATTATAATGTTTCTAATACTTATAAATATAAGTTTGATTTAGTAATAATAATAATTATAACACTAACAATATCCATAATAAGAATACTCATAATAATAATAATGATAATAATAATAATAAAAATAATAATAGTCATAATAGTAATAATGATAATAATAATAAATTGAAAGTGTATACCCTTTGAAAAAGCCATTCTAAAAAGATTTACCCAAAACCGGGCTCGAACCCGTGACCTCTAGCATACCCGTCAACACCCACGACCACTCTTCTACCTCTATCTTTCCTGATTTAGTTCCCACCCAAATTTATTTAACCCATTGCACTGTTTCTACTTCTTCTTCATTCTATAATCGATCAGGGACCCGAATCATATTGCCAAATCCATGAAGGTTTTTAGAATTTGCAAACGAATATGGATAAACGTATTGATTTATATAGATTGACAGAAACGAAGAAAAGAGAGAAAAAAAAATAAAAAGAAAATAAAGGATCATAACAGTCGCTATGAACACGGTTTTGAACTAGAAATCGATTTAGAAATTAGAGGCTGTTACAGACAACGATACCTTCATGAAACTTGATCCTAATCCATCTAGTAACACTTGACAATCGTGCTCTATACCTATCACAACACAGAGTTCTCGAATTTGATCAATGAACTACTGTTGACTTTTTAATTTCTGAACTTTGACTTGAAAATTCGTTCACGTCTTAACAATTTGAGAATTGAGATTTTTCACACACGTTCAATAGATGAATTGTAAGATATCGGCAATTTTAGTTTTTCTTAAATCGTGAAGAATATGTCCGGAGGCCAAATTGGTCAAAGATGAACACGAACACCAAAATTTGATTGAATTCTCTGGGATATGTTGCTGTAAGGATGTAGTGATGATTTACTAGGTTTAGTAACGCTAAAGTGAACGAATTATAGTAATTGATTTATATTAAGAAGCTTTAGAAATGGATTTTTGATTTTTGGATCAATCATGTGAGGAGAGATCGCGAACAGAGGTACCAGACTTCTCTGATTTCTCTAATAAATTCTTCAATTCACAGAAGCTACAGGAATTATGATTGATTCTAAGGTGGATAATTGAATGGTTTTCTCATAAACACGATTGATTAGTTTTTATAGAATAGATGGTGTAAGACAGGAGTTCACAGACGAACAGAAATACATAAAGATATATGTAACAGATAGTGATATCCATTAATATCCCGTATTTATCTGTATTTTATAAATTATGATTAATATTAATAATTAATTAATAACTATACCAAATATAATAATAATATGTTAATATTAATAATAAAAAAAATGTTTTTAGATAATATTACTTAGTTACTTAGTTATAATTCAGTGAGCTCAATAATATTAATAAGTAATATTAATTATCTTAATAATAATAAAATGATAACAATAAAAATATTAATGATAATAATAATAATAATAATATTAATATTATTAATGATAATATTAATAATATTAGTAGCAATAATAATATAATAATTTATATATATCACATTTCATATGTATCTGTTATATATCTAACATAACTAAATTAACAATACTAATATTGATATTACTATTGAAAGTAATAATAATAATAATAATAATAATAATAATAATAATAATAATAATAATAATAATAATAATAATAATAATAATAATAATAATAATAATAATAATAATAATAACAACATTAATATTAATAATACTATAAATATTATAAGTGACACTTTGTCCTCACTTGTAAATTACTTTACCATTTATTCCGAATACCGTTAAAAAGAAACGATTTTTCAATCAACGTGGGCCTCATAATAGAGATTCATAATCATAATTCATTGTATCTGATAATTCAATCATATGATATTATCTTTTAATTCTGTCAATAACTATATTGAACAAATATTGAAACAAACATGTTTATGTAAAGTATTATTTATCTAATACCTTGTTAACATTTTCAATTACCAAGTATATATTATATGTTCATATCTGTATACACATAAATGTTCGTGAATCATCGAGCATAGTCAAAGGGTAATTGATTACATGAATATAGATTTCAAAACTTTCGAGACTCAACATTACAGATTTTTGCTTATCGTGTCGAAATCATATACAGATTTGGTTTAAATTTAGCCGGAAATTCCCGGGTCATCACAAAATTCCTAAAAGATCTAATCACAAATAGAAAGAAAATGGAAGAACTTTCGGCTGTTACTATGAATGCTAATTGTTCTGCAGTGCTATTGAATAAACTACCAGAAAAACTCTCAGATCCAAGAAGTTTCACAATTCCATATTTTCTGGGTAGTCTTAGTTCAATAGAAGCATTGGAAGACTTAGGTGCTAGTATAAATTTAATGCCGTATTTACTATACGCTAAACTAGACCTCGGAGAATTGAAACCAACACGAATAGGCATACAACTAGCAGATCGGTCAGTAAAATATCCTAGAGGGATAATGGAGAACATGCTAGTTAAAGTTGGTACTTTAGTATTTCCAATAGACTTTGTTATTCTAGACATGGAAGAAGATTCTCGCGTTCCTCTCATATTAGGAAGACCATTCTTAAACACGGCTAAATCAATAATAGACGTGTTTGGTAAGAAACTGACCCTAAGTATGGAGGACGAGAGTGTTACCTTTTCTGTTGATAGAGCCATGCAACAACCACAATCTTCAGATGATACATGTTATTACATTCAAACTATAGATTCACATGCAGAATTGTTACAAGAATTTCCAGAATTACAAAGAACAGGAGAATGTTCTTTAGGAGAAGGAACTGAACCAATTGATGAAGCTGAAATGTTAGCTACACTTATGGCTAATGAATACGAACCAACAACAGAAGAACTTCAAATGCTAAAAGAGGAAGACAAATATCGATACAAATCATCGATAGAAGAACCACCGATATTAGAGTTAAAGCCACTTACAACCCATTTGGAATACGCTTATTTACATTGTGAATCTGAATTACCTGTAATAATATCATCTTCTCTTACAGAAAATGAAAAATCTCAACTTATTTCTGTGCTAAAAGCTCATAAACCAGCTATTCAATGGAAGATTCATGACATTAAAGGCATAATTCCTTCGTATTGCACACATAAAATCTTTATGGAAGAAGGCCATAAAACCTATGTGCAACCCCAACGAAGACTAAATCCTAATATGCAAGATGTTGTTAAGAAAGAAATTATTAAACTGCTAGATGCAGGTTTAATTTATCCAATCTCTGATAGTCCATGGGTAAGCCCAGTTCAATGCGTACCTAAGAAGGGTGGCATGACTGTCATCACAAGTGAAAAAAATGAGCTTATTCCTACTAGGACTGTAACAGGATGGCGTGTCTGTATTGATTATAGAAAATTAAATGACACCACCAGAAAAGATCACTTTCCCTTACCTTTCATTGAAAATATTAGCCGAAAATAGTTACTATTGTTTTCTTGACGGTTTCTCCGGATACTTTCAAATTCCAATCGCACCCGAGGACCAAGAGAAAACCACGTTCACGTGCCCTTATGGTACTTTTGCTTACAAACGCATGCCATTTGGACTTTGCAACGCCCCTGCAACCTTTCAAAGGTGCATGATGGCGATTTTTCACGACATGATAGAAAAATGCATGGAAGTTTTCATGGATGACTTTTCAGTCTTCGGTGATACTTTTGAAACATGTCTAGTTAATCTTGAACGGATACTTATTAGATGCGAGCAATCAAATCTAGTTCTTAATTGGAAGAAATGCCATTTCATGGTTAGAGAAGGCATCGTACTTGGTCATAAATTTTCAAAGGAAGCAATTGAAGTGGATAGAGCTAAAGTAGATGTAATTGCTAAACTTCCACATCCCACCAATGTTAGAGGAGTTAGGAGTTTTCTAGGGCATGCCGGTTTTTACCGACGTTTCATAAAAGATTTTTCTAAAATTGCCACTCCTATGAATAAACTCCTAGAAAAGGATGCTCCATTCATCTTTTCAGATGAATGCATCAAATCTTTTAATATTCTTAAAGAAAAACTCACTAATGCGCCGATCATGATAACTCCAAATTGGAATCTACCATTTGAACTCATGTGCGATGCAAGTGATTTTGCAATGGGAGCCGTTTTAGGACAAAGGATTGAAAAACGATTTCAACCTATCTATTATGCTAGTAAGACGTTACAAGGAGCACAAACAAATTGCACAACTACTGAAAAAGAACTCCTTGCTATTGTCTTTGCTTTTGACAAATTTCGTTCATATCTCGTTCTAGCTAAAACGGTGGTCTATACCGACCATTCTGCTCTTAGATACCTATTTTCAAAACAAGATGCCAAACCACGATTAAACCGTTGGATCTTACTCTTACAAGAGTTCGATATTGAAATCCGAGACGAAAAGGGAGCAGAAAATCTCGCCGCTGATCATCTTTCTCGTCTTGAAAATCCTGAATTAGAAGTTCTAAATGAATCGGCCATACAAGATAACTTTCCTGATGAATATCTTTTGAAGATCGATTATAATGAAATTCCATGGTTTGCAGACTATGTAAACTACTTAGTATGTGGATTCCTTGAAAAAGGGTTGTCGTACCAAAAACGAAAGAAATTCTTTAGTAATATAAAACACTATTTTTGGGAAGATCCACATTTGTTTAAAAGTTGTCCCGATGGAATAATACGCCGATGCGTATTCGGAGATGAAGCTAGTCAAATCTTAAACCACTGTCACACAGGACCAACAGGAGGGAATTATGGGCCTCAACTTACAGCAAGGAAAGTCTACGATGCTGGATTTTATTGGCCTACAATTTTCAAAGACGCACACCTTTTTTGTAAATCCTGTGATGCTTGTCAAAGGGCCGAAAAAATAATTCAACGTGATGAAATGCCACAAAATGTCACTAAGTATGTGAAGTATTTGACGTTTGGGGTATTGACTTTATGGGTCCATTTCCAAAATCTCATAATAATCTCTACATTCTTGTTGCCATTGATTATGTATCTAAATGGGCGAAAGCACAAGCTCTCCCAACTAACAATGCACGAGTTGTAGTCAACTTCCTAAAACGTCTTTTTGCAAGGTTCGGAACACCGAAAGCTTTAATAAGTGATCGAGGTACTCATTTTTGTAATAATCAACTTGAGAAAGTTCTCAAAATATATGGAGTAACTCATAAAATCTCAACCGCTTATCATCCACAAACAAGTGGACAAGTTGAAAATACCAACCGAGCATTAAAACGTATTCTAGAGAAAACTGTAGGATCAAATCCGAAGGAATGGTCCATGAAATTGGAGGATGCACTCTGGGCTTTTAGAACAGCCTACAAAACTCCAATTAGCACCACACCTTTTAAACTCGTTTACGGAAAAGCATGTCACCTTCCAGTAGAAATTGAGCACAAAGCATTTTGGGCTTTGAAGACATGTAATCTTGATTTACATGAAGCCGGACTTCTACGGTTAAGTCAACTAAACGAATTAGAAGAATTGAGACATGATGCATATGAAAATTCGTTAATCTATAAAGAAAGAACAAAGAAATGCCATGATAAAAGAATCAGAAGTTCAAAAGAATTTAAGGAAGGAGACAGAGTTCTTCTTTTCAATTCACGATTCAAACTATTTCCTGAAAAATTGAAATCTAGATGGTCTGGACCATTCATAGTCAAAAGAGTTTTCCCATACGGAACAGTAGAGTTAAAAAATTCAAATGGGATTGAATTTAAGGTTAATGGTCACAGAGTTAAACATTACATAGATAATTCAATGGAAGTTGAAGATGAAGTTAATCACAATTTCGACACCACATCTAACTAAGTGTGGGAAGATTCGAACCTTTTAAGGATAATATGTATTTCTGTTAGAGTTAGATGTTCTGTTTTCGTGTAGTTCTCGAAAATGGAATCCTAATGGTCTTTCCCTAGCAGACCCTAAAGAACTAGTCTTCTCCCCCCATTCTGACTTTTTATTTCTTTTAGGTTTTACAAGATGAAGAATTCCTTTGATCTGAACCATGGTCTACTACTATACGCTATGATTACTAAACGTAATAAAAACATCTTCTCAAGTGAACTGGTATCATTCATAAGAGGCAAAATAGACAAAGTGAGGAAAGAACTCAGGAAAGATAATCATAAGACACATTTTGGTAAAGGAAAATCAAAATCCGCAACAAAAAGAAGAGCACGACACCTTGAAAGATGTCATAAATGCGGAAAATGGTCACACGAAGGTAAATGTTCAAACAATCAAACATATTCAAATACTGAATTCGTTACTTTATGCAGAAAAGGACCGTTCATATGTTTAGAAGAAAAGTTATTAAAGAATTGAGGCTACGCTTATGTAGCTATGGAAAACCAAATCACACGACTCTCCTATGAGTCGGCTAAAGCCGGTCTCTGAGAATTCTATCTCACAGGTAAGTATGTACAGTTTTATTTTTATTTTATTGCTTTTAACCTTTTGATAATAAACGTTGAATCGTTCGCTATAAAGTATTAAATTGATATTCAATAAAATTAGGTATGCGAAACCGAAATTATTGATATCATACAAAAATTTATTACATCACTGCGAAATTTACCATTTATTCATAAGGTATAAATATCTTTAATCAATCAATTCAAAATATTTCAGAAATTCGTCAGGAGTAAAACTAGGTAATATAGCCGAAATTACTTTACCCAAAAGAGGGACGTATATTTTTGTTAATATTTGATTGATTAAAGTGGGATAAAAGACCAAAAAGATTTTTATTTTTATTTTTACCTTGTTTTTTTTTAAATTTAATATATAACTATATTATTTAAATGTAAGTTTGAAAAATTAATGTATATAAATATTATTAATATTTATATGAAATTTTAATATGCATTTTAAAATTTAAGTTTGGTGTGAATTTAAAACAAAAATGTACTTTATTTCATTAAGTTAAAATTTTGATATTTAAAATTCGTCGTGAGTTGAAAACTAGGTCGTTGAATCGAAATTGCTTTACCCGAGGGCGGGACGAGAAATTTTATTATCATTATTTTTAATCTCATTGATTTAAAGTATGCCAAAAAAAAAACCAAAAATTCAAAAATCTTAGCTTTTAAAACGACGCTTTAAAAAGACAAATTTTTAAAATTTTGTCAAGGGACGAACTAGATCAACGTACCGAAACGACCTAATAAAAAGGAAAACAAAATTTTAAATTGTTTTATAAGTTAAATGAAAAAAAATAATAATAATAATAATAATAAAAATACCCCACCCCATGCGATCGCATGGAATTTGCAAGGGGGATCCATGCGATCGCATGGAGGCAAATATCTGGTCAGGAACAAAAGGCCAGCGAGCTCTCTGCCTTCTCACAAATAACACACACACATACACGAACATATACACATAAAATCACCCAAAATCACCAATTTTCAACCAAAATTCACGAAATTCGTCACAATAATCCGCTATAATCATGTCTTTTCTCAGTTGGGGAAGCAGAAAGGTAAAAATTTCACCCTTAAACTCCTAAATTTCCTAATTTTTGTGATAATTTCAATTAATTGCAATAATCTTAGTTTGATAATTTCTAGTATAATTAGAGTTAAATTGTTAGTATATTATGCATGTATAACTTAGATTGATGCTATTTGACATGATTTGAAGCCTTAAACTTCAAAAATTTTAGAAATTTAGGGTTTGTGTTCTTGAGCAATTTGAGACTTTTTGATATAAATAGGTTATGGCTGCTTTTTGTTATGGATTATTGCTAAATTAAGTAGTGTAACATGTTTAGGTAGCTAAATGATCCAAACTTTGATCCTAAACATGATTTTTGAACATCAAAGTGGACTTTTTAAGTCTAAAATTCATGAACTTGATTAAATTGATGTAAATGTCATTTGAAACTTGTTTAATTGCTAGTAATGGTTATTTTAACATGTTATTTGAGTTGAATGCTTATGAACTTTGTATACCTTTTCATATATGCTTATTTGAAAAATTATAGAATTGATAAAAATATGAAAATAAGTATAAGTTTAATATGGATTAAACATATTATTGTAATTGTTTTAATTTGTTATTTTGCTAACACTAATGCATATTTGGATGCACAAATTTTGTGTTTAATGTGTTTTGCAGAGAAATACAGATACGGAAGGTGCATCATCGTCTAGACGACCTGAACAATAACCTGATCAAGAACTGCAACCGGAACCACAACCTGAACAACAACAACATTATGATCAACACGTGCCATACTATGAACCAGAACCACAATTTTTTATTGCCTACGTAGTATTTCCCGTTCACCATGTAATAGAACACTCAAGAATTCATGAACAGGAGTTACACCCCAATCTAAGGTTTGATAGAAGTTGGAGAGATTACCTGACGTACCAAAGTAACAAATTTAAGCTTTGGACCAAAAATGTAGAAGTACCAAGGGTAATAGATTGGCAGCCTTTGGTAAGGGTCTACCTAGCTAACTCAGTTAGGCAGCATCTAATCCAAAGGTATGTCAGCTCTTCTTTTACTGATTGGGAACGTTTATTTACCACTCGTAGGCCTGTATATAAGGAGTGGTGTGTTGAGCTAATGAGTACTATAGCCTTAAATAAGGATGTAGATAGGTTAGACGATAAGACTTTTCTTAGATTTTTACTTGGAGGTAGGATGTACAGGATGTCTATGATAGACATGGCTAGAGCTTTACAGATTTACACCCCTACTGAATTATTATCACCTGATTGTACAGCTTTAATTTATCACGGTGAGAGGGTAGATAGAGATTTTGACGCTAACGCCGTATGGAGGCGTATGTCAAATTTTAATGTGTTTACACGGGCAGGAAGACACTCCTATTTATATATTAACAAAGCAGAGCTTCGTATAATACATAGATTTTTAGCTAACTCGATTACACAAAGAGGTAAAAACAAGGAGAAAATGACTCTAAACAATTTATTTTACCTTAAGTGCATTCGAGACACTAGAGGCTTTGTTAATATTCCCTACTGTGTTGGGTTTTATTTGTCCAAAGTTGTGGAAGGTATACAGGACGGGGGAATAATAGGAGGAGGTATTTTTGTTACTATCATTGGAGAGTACTTAGGTGTAGATAGGAAACACGGGGGGTCCAATGATGGTAGTTGAGGAACAAGCCGAGAGCATAGGCTTGCAGGTTTATCAGGGTGCAAAGGTACTAAAACGGAGGCACAATATGCCAATACCATATCATGGCACCCATCCACAGGTAGAGAGGGGTTCGGATAAGGAGATGGAGGAAGCAGATGACATCAGGGATGTCATTAGGGATAGTTTTACTGACGTTTTCCAGCGTATAGATGAGGTGCAAATGAGTAATGAGGATAGGCATCATCAGTATGAGCAGTGGCAAGCCGCGAATGTGTATGAGACTTCCAGACGACGCCAACACGATAGCTGGCAAGTTAATCAGCACCAAATCATGAGCCAGCTATCATATCAGGTATCAAATAACTACATCCCGACTCGACCTGCTTACTATCCACCACATCAGCCCGACATGCGACCACCCTTTGACCTGTACGACCCCAATCAAGCCTACCAGAACACCTATCACCAACCATGGAACCCGAACGATGATATGAACTGGAATCCCTATCCAAATCAATAGTGTTCCATTTGTGATGTCTTATCTTTTATTATTTTTATCTATTTATGTTAAACATTAAACATTTTGATACTTTAATGTAATGTTTAATATTTTTATTATTTTGTACTAATATTTCATTTTTTTAATTTGAAAGTGGGATATTAAGTCCCATTTCAAATTACCATGCATGTTTATATTTGTATTGTATGTATTTTATCTCATGTACACAACAGGGTAAAACAGCGCATTTTCAAAGACTGGCATTAAGTTCAGCAAAATCAACTAATTTTGACGACAAGATGCAAAATAAATGTGATATAATAACTGCAGGAATGAACAAATGATGTGCACCATTTATCATTCAACACAAACAACAATATGTTTGGAAACTTTGGTAAAATTTAATCATTTTTCTACGCTAATCACCCTCAATAATTTAAATTGCTACTGATTTCTTGCAAATGAGGACATTGCAAGATCTTAAGTGTGGGAAGGGATTAAATTCTTTCGGTTTTAAAATTTTTTGACTTATACACTTGGTTTAATAGCCACCGTTAAACTTTACTTGTAACGCAGTAGTTGTATTAGAATCTAGTGCTCTCTAATAATAAAGAACAGCCCTAGTCTTATATACTGACTACCCATTTCTAGTAAAATTTTTCAAAATTTTCAACTAAATGAACTCAAAATCATGTTTATACATATTTATGAACGATAAAACTAGGTGTTAACACCGAAATTATTGTTACCTTGGAAAGGACATAAATTGAGAAACAACTCAACGCTTGAATTCATTTAAAATGGAATAGATGAAAAATAAAAAGGCAAAGAAAGAAAAATAAAAGCCAAGTGTGGGAAAAATTTACCAAGTTATTTAGAACATATATCACATATTTTTGTACAAATAATTAAAGATACTTTTGTTTTGAACGATATTAATCAGTTTTACCCAGTTTATTGTAATATAAATAGAATTTATAAGGAAGTACAGTCTTTCGAGAAAAAGACATGCGCTTCTTGATTTAGGTCAGGAAGTTGTCGTCCAGACCAGTTGTAGAGACTACGAAAAACTTTGAAAAGTTTTCTCGAAAATCAGCTGGAAATCCACGGACCTCAACATCAAACAGGGTCGCCATGTGGTCAGACTTATCCTAACCATGAGAGGATCTCTCTCGTACAATAGGGGGCACAGTGCAAATTAGCTTATAAGACAAATGAATCAGATCCCCAGAAAGGATAATCTCCTTAAAGATCAAAAATCAGCTTTTAAGCCTGATATTACTCAATCCTTGAGATTGACTTTTAAAGATTGAGAATTACAAACTCATGAAATTCGATGATATCTAACCTCGAGCTTGAATGAGAAAATATTTTGATCAAATTATAAACCGATTTGTTTTCTGAAAACTCATTTTCAATGCATTCATTACCATTGAACGTAAAATACTGAGAATTCACCGGAATTCATTAGGTCACCTGAACCAAATCGGGTGTCAACCATAAGAACGGTGGTTGCATAGCATGGTCGAAGACAGGACCTTGTGCCAGACTGAAAAACTATAGGGTGATCTTTACTATTGCTCCTACAAAGGATAGTAATTGCATCCAACATGATATAGACCATAATCAAAAGCATGTCATTAGACATTGCCTTAACAGTTGCTTGTACAACGCTTTCCTTTACAACCGGATGGTAGTTTACCGAAAGGTAATATACGGAGCAAGTATACTGGACGTGTTGCTTTTCCAATATAAGGTTAGCAAGTAGATGACACAAAACCGCAAGTTTTGAGCTAAAATTTTCAAATCTGAAACCCACAAAACCCACAAAAATATTTTGCAAATACCGGTGAAGGGTTATTCCGAAAAACTTATCTAGGGTAAAAGCTAGATTGAATTTTCAAAAGATCAAATGTTTTCATAAAGATCCAATTTCCTAAAGGATCTAAATTTTTATAGTCATGTGGGACTGTAAACCACATCGTTACTATAATTGTTCATACCACCATATTAAAATCACTGATGTACAAAGTGTGAAGAATAAAGATGTGATTCTAGTAAAGTTTTATTCAAGTTCTATATTGCTTGAGGAAAAGCAACGCTCAAGTATGGGAATATTTGATAATGCTAAAAACGAACATATATTTCATAGCATTATCCTTCAAGAAAGACAAGCTTTTAGTTGCAATTGTTCTATTTACAAGTGATATTCGTTTAAATAATAAAAGGTGAAGATAGAAGACAGATTCGACGATTTGAAGATGCAAACGACCAAAAAGCTAAAAAGTACAAAGTACAATCCAAGTGGTTCAATTTATTGATGAGAAACGTCTCAAAATTACAAGAGTACAAGCCGCAAAACGCATAGTACAAGATATTAAATCGTACGCAAGGACGTTCGAAAATCCGGAATGGGGACATGAACCAACTATCAACGCGCGACGCAACGGAGCTAAAATTACAAGTCAACTATGCACAAGAATATAATATAATATATAAATAATTCTATAAATTATTTATATATTATATTTATATTAAAAACTGTCGGCAAATAAAAAAACAAAAGTGTGTGAGCTGTACCAGGGGGCCATGTGATCGCATGGCCTAGAAGCACAAAATCCATGTGATCGCATGGCAGCTAAAGTGAGGCCAAGTCCTATAAATTGCAACGTTTTCTGCCGAATTATGTACACTTTTCATTCACTGATCTCTTACTCTCTCAATATATATTTATATTTATTTTATAATTATATTTTTAATATTAAGTTAATAATAATAAGGTTATAGTGGCGAATGTTTTAAGTTTGTAAGTTGAAATTCTGTCCGTGTAACACTACGCGATTAATACTCATTGTAAGTTATGTTCAACCTTTTTAAATTAATGTCTCGTAGCTAAGTTATTATTATGCTTATTTAAGCCGAAGTAATCGTGATGTTTTACTAAATATTAAGACGGGGTTATTGGGCTTTGTACCATAATTGGGGTTTGGACAAAAGACCGACACTTGTGGAAATTAGACTATGGGCTATTAATGGGCTTTATATTTGTTTAACTGGATGATAGTTCGTTAATTTAATATAGAGATTTATAATTTGAGGTAATTATAAATAACCATATACACTCGATCGGACACGATGGGCGGGATATTTATAAATACTAATAATCGTTCATTTAACCGGACACGGGGATGGATTAATAGTCAATGGACTCATTAAAACGGGGGTGGATTACGTACAAGGACACTTGGCGTAATTGTTAACAAAGTATTAAAACCTTGGGTTACACGCAGTCGATATCCTGGTGTGATTATTAAACAAAATATTAAGACCTTGTTACAGTTTAAGTCCCCAATTAGTTGGAATATTTGACTTCGGGTATAAGGATAATTTGAGGAGGACACTCGCACTTTATATTTATGACCGATGGACTGTTATGGACAAAAACCAGATGGACGTATCGAATAATCCAGGACAAAGGATAATTAACCCATGGTAATAAATTAAAATCAACACGTCGAACATCATGATTACGGAAGTTTAAATAAGCATAATTCTCTTTATTTTATATCTCATCGCACTTTTATTTACCGTCATTTTATTTATCGTCATTTTAATTATCGCATTTTTATTTATCGTCATTTACTTTACGCTTTAAATTAAGTTATATTTATATTTAATATTTTACATTAGTTTTTAATTGTGACTTAAGATATAAAATCGACAAACCGGTCACTAAACGATAAAAACCTCCCCTTTATAATAATTATACATATATATATATATATATATATATATATATATATATATATATATATATATATATATATATATATATATATATATATATATATATATTTATACAAATATAGTTTAAAATAAATATAGTGTTAAATTTAGTTGTATCCCTGCGGAATGAACCGGACTTACTAAAAACTACACTACTCTACGATTAGGTACATTGCCTATAAGTGTTGTAGCAAGGTTTAGGTATATCCCATTCAATAAATAAATAAATAACTTGTGTAAAATTGTATCATATTTAATAGTATTTCGTAGTAAAATATAATCTATTTCGTATACTACCCTGCACACATCAGCCGCTTATATCCTTAAACCGGATAAAGCGTCGGGAGTTGAGCATAGTCCATCTGATCAGAATCTTCAAAGCCTAGTTCCTCGTGACATGCTAATCGGGAAATCGCTTAGTAGAAAATCTAGTATTCACACCAAGATATATCTATCCAAAGAGTGTCTTGCAATCATCCCGACACTACGTCATCTTAAATCATGGTGAACCACGTCTTCTCAATCCTTAGCTGTTGCATGCTAGCTTGCTTATTTTCATTATATTGCTTTAATATTTTAAATACAATTATAAATCAAATCAACCCAACTATTGCCTTTACACAATTTGATATTCAGGATAAAAGTGGTGTCTAGAATAAACCGGTTGGACTTGGTTGTTGAATTTTCCGAACAGTCGTCAATTTATTGTGACCAAAAGGATCCTGCCTCTCCACACAAGGTGTACCTGGCCACTAGTCTTGGATACTAAATTGTCTATAAACCCAATCTTAATTACTAAATTATCTGAAAGCTCCGTTTCAAATTCAACCGCTCAAGGAACGACCCTAGGTCATATTTGCCCTTGCTAACCCATAGGAAGGAATAATAGATTTAGGCTCAGCATATATAAATTAAAGAATCAACTTCTTCTGTTGATATCCTGAATTGACGTTTTGCGACCTAACGACATCGCATAAATAAATCGTCTAATTTGGGCATATCAGGCCCCAAGACATGAAGGATTCATAGTTCGATTAACTTACCTGAAAGTCTTGAACAATGATGAAGATCGTACGAATGTAATTCGTACGTGAGAGTATGCTAGGTGTTACATAGAATGTAACGTCGTACCCTTTAGGGTTTTAGAGCCATGTATTTATAGGTTATAGATTAGGGTTTGAATAGGATTCTATCCCCATATAATCGTGATATCCTTTCCTAACTAACATGCATTATTTGAGGAAACCGAATAAGGTTGGTCTTATCGTTTAGCTTAACGTGCAAGGTAAACAGTTTGACAAAGTCATTAAAGACCCATTCATTGGTATAGGCATATAGGAAGTGCGGTTATACCCTTGATTTTATATACAACGTACGTGGATGGTGACATCTAGTACGGACTTGGATGCGTATTCCGCATATGCATGTAGATATGCATATCATTATCGATATATATTCATACATTATATATATATATATATATATATATATATATATATATATATATATATATATATATATATATATATATATAGTGGTAGGATCAAGAGGGAAGTAACCAATCGAGGGGAAGCGGGGGGAAGCAAAAAATTTTTTTTTTCGTTTTTTGAAAAAACTTTGTTCACGAACATTATATATTGGATGAAAATAAGAACATTTAGAAAAGACACTTCCTGATGAATGTTATTATTTTGGTGGGAAAACGCTCGAAGAAGTAATATATAACAATTATCGTGTTTTTTTCGAGCGTATGTTGAGGTTTTAGACATTAGGGTTTAGATATTAGGGTTTATGGGGTTTAGATATTAGGGTTTAGAAATTTAGGGTTTAGGGTTTAGATTTAGGGTTTAGACTTAGGATTTAGATTGAGTTTTTAACACGAACGGTTTAGAGTTTAGGGTTTAGGGTTTGGTGTTTTGGGTTATTTCCATAAACCTAAAACACCCAAGCCTAAACCATAAACCCTAAACTCTAAACTCTAAATCGGGCTAAATTTTACTTCACAAAACATGAAAGAAAAAAAACGTTAACATTCTTCACGAACAATATTATCTTGAATGTTATTTTTGTCGATCGTTTTTCCGCCAAAATAATAACATTCATCACGAAGTGTCTTTTCTAAATGTTCTTATTTTCATCCAATCTATAATGTTCGTGAACAAAGTTTTTTCAAAAAACGAAGAAAAAAAAATTTGCTTCCCCCCGCTTGGTTACTTCCCCATTGATCCGGCCGCTATATATATATATATATATATATATATATATATATATATATATATATATATATATATATATATATATATAGTGACGGAGGATTGTAAGGGCAGGGGGTGCCATGGTCCCCCCAAAAAATTTAGTCTTTACTAGCAATTTGTATAGATTTAGGGACTAAATATGTTAAAATTCAATCTTGGCCCCATCAAATTAATATTTAAATGTCTAGCATACGGTTTATCAATTATTGGTTATCAAATTAAGAGAATACATCTTTTGATTGAGTTCTTTTGGCCCCCTCATTGTAAGTGTTCAAGCTCCGTCGATGTATGTGTGTGTGTATATATATATATATATATATATATATATATATATATATATATATATATATATATATATATATATATATATATATATATATATATATATATATATACATCATCATCATGAAAACATGAATCCGAGCTAGAAATCATACCTCGCAATAAACTAGTTAAATGTAAATGGATCAAGTTCGATATATTCACCATCATGTTATGTGTTTTGTGAGAAGGAAATAAAATCGACTCATTACTATAAATTTTATTTATTTTATTTATTAATCATATTTTTTACATAAAAATAACATGACTCCGTATCAGGGCCGGCTAAGGCTATGGGCGAAGCGGGCGACGGCCCGGGACATCACGCGATTAGGGGCATCATTTCAAAAAAAATTATTAATACCCATAGTTTAAACATCATAAAGATATATGTTTGCGTAACTGTTGGGGGCATTTTATAATCATTTCGCCCGGGGCATGCACAAACTTTAACCAAAGTTTGACCGGCCCTGCTCCGTATTATTGGGAAGGATCCTAATCCAACGTAAAAAAATACACCAACCAATATTATTCTTTTATTTGTAGTTTTTGTTGTGAAGAGTCTAGAAAGTTAGTGCGATTAAGAACCTACGCTAAGAGTTAGGACCTACTCCGATTTCCGTAGCATTCACATCGGTCAAGTTAATCTAATGCCAATCCAATGGCCAATTCTATACAAGCGATGGCAACATGGTGCCAATATGTCGCTAATTCTCCTACGCCATGCATTTAGTGAATCTTTGGCATTTCATTTGGCGAGTATTTTGAGCTTTTTTCTTTTTTTCTGTAATTTTTCTTGAAAATCTTTAGAATGAAAAAAAATCATAAGTATAGATATAGATGTATATATGTATAGTTGTAGGAAATGGGGGAAAGAGAGAAGAAGACGAAGTTGATTTTTTTCATCATATTAGTTAGACCACAGATAACGCAAGCGTTTGTCGCCATTTTTCGCCCACAAACGCCCGGAATGGGCGTTTGTGGGCGTTTCTAACGGGGCGTTTGTCACGAAAAAACGCTGGTACAAACGCATAAGTAGGGGACATGGCACGTTTTGATTGGTCTAAATTTCATAGCCGTTGGTTTTTTTTTTTTTCTCTCTTTTTCTTCTATAAATACACTCTTTATTTTCATTTTTCACACACTTTTATTCACTACACACTCACATATATATAAAAGTTTATGTCTTCTTTTTGTTTTAGAAACTAAAAAATATGGATTTTTTAGCCTTAAGTATCGATTTGTTATTCGATTCAACGTCGTCCGAAGAAGAGGAAGAAATCCAACCAAGAACTCGTTTTCAAAGACAACCACGACGTTTTTTTAAATAGAGATCGTGAAGCAGCGGGTCAATTATTGTAGAACGATTACTTTTGTGAAAATCCGACGTTTTCGGACGACATTTTCAAGAGACGATTTCGGATGCGCAAAGTTTTATTTCTCCGTATCCGAGACGGTATTCTTCAACACTCTTTTACTCCTAATGCCCCCGATCATTTTACTTTTTTCCAACAATGTCCGGATGCACTTGGATGTCTTGGTTTCTCAACTATTCAAAAAATAACTTGCGCGTTACGGCAATTGTCGTATGGGATGACCGCGGATATATTTGATGAATATATTAAAATGGCGGAAAAAACGGGTTATGTTACTTTAAATAATTTTTGCAAGTGTATAATTGACTTATATGGGCGGGAATATTTGAGGAAGCCTAATGCAACTGACATTGCTCGGTTGTATTCGGCGCACGAGGAGAAACATGGCTTTAAGGGAATGTTGGGTAGTATTGACTGTATGCATTGGGCATGGAAAAATTGTCCCGTTGCATGGAAATGTCAATATACAAGAGGTGATCACGGTCACCCGACGATCATGCTTGAAGCGGTTGCTTCATACGATATGTGGATATGGCATGCGTTTATTGGGATGGCGGGTTCAAACAATGACATTAATGTGGTAAATCATTCTTCGTTGTTTGATTCCCTTCGTAAGGATAGAGCCGCACCTTCACCGTTTGAAGTAAACGGAAACCAGTATCCCTTTGGTTACTACTTGGCGGACGGGATATATCCCGATTGGACAACGCTAATAAAGGGGTATACGACTCCTATTGAAGAGCCTAGAAAAAAATTTACTAAATTTCAATCGAGTGCTAGAAAGGATGTTGAGCGTACATTTGGTGTTTTACAAGGTCGGTTTGCGATTTTAAAAACACCGGCACGAGTTATGAGTGTTAATAAGATGAGAAGGATAATGTATAGTTGTATAGTTATGCACAACATGATACAAGAAGATAACGGGTTTGCGTTAAGTACTTGGGAACAAGAATGGTTAGATAAACCCGAAAACCGGCCTCGTCGCAATATTCGGAGAAGGGTCAAAGATCGTCGATCACGAGAGAAAGAGATTCGCGATCGAGACGTGCACGATCAATTTCGTGAAGATTTAACGGCTCATATTTGGAACCTCCCGCCAAACTTTCGCTCGATGCATAACTAGTGCTTTTTTTAATAATGTATTGTAATATTTTTTTTTTTTGCGTGTATTTTTTTTAATTGTAATTTTTTTTTTTAAATAATTAATGTACTTTTGTCTAATTTATTTTATATTTTGTATTAAACAAAATCAAAAATAATTTAAAAACAATTAAAAAAAAATGGCACGTCACAGTCTTACCATGACAAAAGCTCCCCATTACAACTCCCCCCAAAATGTCATGGCTCAGTCACAGTTTTTCCCCAAAAAGTGCATCTCACCCACTCCACGTCACAATCACCAATATCTGTGGTCTTAGAGCATTCACACTAACCCACTTCCACATCAGCGCCACATAATCATTTCCTTCTCATTTCCTTTATATCACTAACCCATCACACATCACTCCTAACCATCACACCCTTCCTAAACCATTCAAAATTAATTAATTATATCATGGTACAAATCTAAAAGCAAATTGTACAAGTAAACAAAGGCATATGGTTCGTGATGATATATGCTTCAAATTCACAAAATGAATGGCAAAAAAGAATTGGCAAAAGATTAATAACACACTCCCACTAGGTGTGGGATTGGCAAAGGATTGGCATTTCCATTGGGAGTGGTTAAATAATAAATGTGGGTCAATGTGATGGTATGTCATAGTTGGGAGTAAATTGTGATGGGTTAGTGATATAAAGGAAATGGAGAGAAAATAGTGATGTGACGCTGATGTGGCGGTGTGTTAATATGTAGAAGGGTGTCATGAATGAGAATAGTTAATGCACTTGATTGTTAGCATGATACTCCCCGTATTTTCAAAAGAAAATATATTCTTGAAACCAGACTTTGACTTGAGATGTGCCTCTCGCAAAATTTCAAGCAAATTAATTTTGTCATAAGTCATACATTATTATTTATTTTATTTATTTATTGAATTAGGATAATGATTCCAGGAGAGAGTGATATAGTAGTACTTTACAATGTAATTTTTACCCTTAACTCGTTTATTTATTTATGCACTTTAAAATGTGTTCCATTGCTTTCCGAAGGGTCATTCTCTCGAAAAGTATGTTGTCTTCTGTATACGACATTAATTTTTTTTTTAACGGCGAGTTTGCTTCAGCGGATCATTTATTTCAATGACCATCATCATTTGCACCCATACACGCTAGAAGGAAACTCCTACCCGGGTTGTTTGGCAACTAATCGCGGGATCTGGGTTGCTTGGCAACTAATCGCAGGAAATTGGAGAGAAAACCTTCCGCCCTCAGGAATTGAACCCGGGTTGCTTGGCAACTAATCGCGGGCCCTTCTACACTGAGGCTTGATACCGTTGAAGGAAATATATATGATAATATTGTTAAGATATAATATGTCCTTATTTAGAGTCCATATCTGAGTTATCAAGTCACTTGAATCGCTAAGGATGAAATTCTTATGGAATTTTTTCGATCAGAAGTCCATCTCGTGGGTAAAATGGAACCTTGCCTTGGCTAATAAAACTTTCGGTGTTCTAGGAATCAGTAGCTTACGATCTAAGAACGAGTTCAAAAGGGTGAAATTAAGCCTTGTTACATTCATACTGATAATCAGCAAGCAGATATTTTTACAAAAGCTTTAGGAGCGGATCTTTTCATTATTTACATGACAAGTTGGGCGTTCGTGATCTTCACGTTCCAACTTGAAGGGAAGTGTTGAATCCAATTCTAATTCATATTGTATTTAGTATTGGATTCCTTATTGTATTGGGTATCTAATTCCTAGAGCCTATTCTTTTAGCCCATTAGTCTATAAATACCCAATATGTAATTTTAATAGATTAATAAGAATAACGGAGTATTCATCTTCATTCAATTTGTCATTAAGTGCTAAATGGTTCACAAATTGCATCTCAAAAGTACTTAATGAAGTTGGTTTCGAATGACAAAAACTTGTTTAGAGATGATATTAACAAAAAATAGTGTTTAATGGTTAACATATATTTCAGCTTTGAATAGTTCAATAGTAAATGCTAAACTGTTCAACATCAGATGTCACTCAGAGATTAAAAATAAATGCGCCAAATACTAAATATTTAGCGTTCAACATTCAATTAAAAAATAATCGCACCATTAATCTTTGTTAGCGGATGGTTATTATAAGAGAAAACCAAGAAATAAGTGAAAGTGATTTATAATTTTCTCGTGGGCCGAAACCAATTTCCTTACATAAATGGGTTTAGAGTAGCCCAAAAATGAAGTACGCTAAGAGTATGTTTAGCTGAAATGAGTTAAAAGTTTAAGGTTGTCGCTTATTTGTCGAGCAAGAAGTTCAACCTTATACTTTTTGTAACCTGTTAATCAAGTAGTTGAAACTGAAATTTATAGTTGTGAATTAACTTTAAAAAATTCAAAAATAAAATGTAAAAGAATTGAATAAAGGACATTTAAGTAATTTTTGTTATAATTCAGTAGGCTTATAACTACCTTTAATGGTTATAAGAACAAAGAGAGAAAAAGAGAGAAGGAGAGAAGAAATATTGATATTGATATTTCAAGAGAAATGGTGCACCTTAAATGGTTACCATACATGTCTATTTATAGTATAAAATATTACTATGCAAGAAATATAATAATAATAAAATTAACATCCAATCTAGATATTTTATAACACAATCTAGATATTTTATAACACTCCCCCTTGGATGACAATTTTATTAGAGAATAACTAGTACTGCCTCGTTAAAAACCTTGCTAAAGAAAACCCATTGGGATAAAACTTTAGCTAAGGGAAAAAGAGTGCAGTATAGAGTCGACTCCCCCTCAAGTAGGCAACGCCTGAGTTGTTACATCTTCTGAACATGCCTCATGCCAATATTATGAACGTGTGTTCTGAAAATAGCAGTTGGCAGTGCTTTGGTATAAAGATCAGCAGAGTTGTTGATTGAACGTATCTCATTTTAATCTGGTTGTCTTTTACGAGATCTTGAGTATATGAGAAGAATCTGAGGTTTTCATCTGAAACTGTATCATCTAAATCTTTTATGTACAAGGTTAGCCCCTGTGATTTGTCTACAGTCTCCTTCATGGTTTGCTCAAACCCTTGTTTCAATTCCTATTCCCTTGTAGTCTTTTCTGAGCCTTACCAATATACCATTCTTTTCCATCAAACTTATGACCGTTAAGACCGTTTATAGCTTTAGCGCCTCGTCAGCATTTATGTTTTGTTCTGTCATTTTTGATACTCTTCTTTCATTTGTATTATGTAAGCTGTATTATCTTCATAGATAGTTGTTACGCTTTTATAGCGTTCTAGTCCACAAGAATCAATAATGATTTGTATCATTGATCTTAACTAAAATCATTCCCGAGTAGCTTCATGTAATGCAATCACTTCGGCATGATTTGATGATGTTGCAACAAGTGTTTGTTTTAAGAACGCCATGATTTTGTGGTACCTCCATTTAGGAATACATATCGAGTTTGAGATTTATCTTTATGAGGATTTGATGAATGACCTGTATATACATAATCAACAAAATCTTGTTTTGAAACGTTAGAATAAAATAATTTTAAATCAGCAGTTTCTCAAGGGTATCAAAATATGTGTTTGATCCCGCTCCATTGTCATTTGAGCTGAATCTTGCCAACAAATTAACTGCAAGAGAAATGTCAGGTCTTGTACAATCTATAAGATACATAAGAACCTCAATTGCACTAAAATATGGAACTTCCGATCTGTTAAGATTTTCATGATCTTCGCAGGGATGAAATAGATCAGTGTCAATATTGAGTGATCTAACAACAATGAGTTTGTCTTTAAAAAAAAATGTTTTAAAATCTTTTCGGTATAAGTTGTTTGATGTACAAGTAAACCATTAGGCATATGCTCAATTTGCAATCCAAGGTAATACTTGGTTTTTTCAAGATCTTTCATTTCAAAATAATTCTTTAGAAGTTGAATGATTTCATAGATCTCTTTATTTGTTCATATGATGTTAAGAACATTGACATAAACAACTACGATCTCATATCCGAACATTGTTTTTATAAAACATACGTGCAAAATAAGTTTATATTTATACCCTTTTTTTTTATCAAGTAGTCATTTAATCGGTTATACCACATACGTCCCGTTTGTATAAACCCACTTAGAAATCTTTGTGATTTAATGGAATATATTCCCTTGGGTTTTACATTAGATGCTTATGATACCTTAACCCTTTAGGTGTATTCATATATATCACTATTAAGTAATCCATACAGATAAGTAGTAACAACATTCATAGATGCATTTAAATAACTACCAGGTTGATTAAGTATCTAATAAGTAATTGTATCCATTACAGGAGGATAATTTTTCCTCCTAATTCATTTCTGGTCTTTGTGAGAAATATTGAGTTACAAGTCTAGTTTTGCCTTGTAACTTCATTTGCACATTTCTTTTCGGATAAAAATTCATTTGTATCCCATACGTTTCACATCTTTAAAAGTGATAACGATTGATCCGAAAACTTTTCTTTTATCGAGCGATTCTAATTCAGCTCTTATTGCTCCTTTCCATTGAGCTCAATCATGTCCATTTTGTATATTCAATGACTGATTTTAGTTCCAGATCATCATCTTTATTCATGATGTCATTGTAACATTATATGAAAATATCTCATAGAGATTTTAGTTTCATTTCGGTTCCATAATATTGCATAATTTATCGCAATTTTAGTATTTACATTTATCAATATCCTCTGCAGAAGGAATATTGATTTGTGGTTCTTCTTGAACACTTTCTCTTACCTCATTATCAGCTGATTTTCTTTTTCGAGGATTTTTATCTTCGGAACCAATTGATCTTCCACGTTTGATGCGTGGCAAAGACTCAACAGTGACATTATTGCCAGCTTTTGGAATTTCAGTTCGAGCTGGAGCATTTATCGCTGGTATATATGATTTAGTCACTTTTTTATATCTGTAAATGCATAAAGTAATTAATTTGCAAGTTCTTGCATATGCATTATTTTTGAACTTTCGTTTCACATTCTTTTGTGCGAGTTCAATATACCTTAATTGATGTTCACATCATGAAGCATCATTTTATTTTTTATTTTTATTTCTCCCCCTAATCTAGGGAACAATGTTTTATTAAAATGACAATCAGCAAAACGTGCTATAAAAACATCACCCATCATGGGTTCAATATATCTTATGATTGAAGATGTTTTATATCCAAAATATATTATCATCTTTCTTTGAAGAACCATTTTATTGTGTTGTGGTGATACAATTGGAACATACACTGCACAACCAATGTTTTAAGGTAGAAAATATTTGGCTCTTGGCCAAAATCAAGTATTAAGTGAAAATATTTACGACTTCCACATGGTATAATGCGAATTAATGTCGCAGCATGTAAATTTACATGTCCACATATAAATATTGAGAGATTTGTACTCATTATCAATTGTCTAGTTATTAGCTGTAAGCGTTTATCTATTGATTCAGCTAAACCAATTTTGTGTATGCACATGAGCAACTGGATGTTCAACAACAATCCCTGTAGATATATAATGATCATTAAATGCTTGAGATGTTAACTCACCAGCATTATCAAGTCTCATCCTTTTAATGGTAACAACAATCCCTGTAGATATATAATGATCATTAAATGCTTGAGATGTTAACTCACCAGCATTATCAAGTCTCATCCTTTTAATGGTGTAATTAGAATAATGTGTTCTCAATTTAATAATTTGTGCAAGAAACTTTGCAAATGCCATATTACGGCTTGATAACATACAAATATGAGACCATCCGCTAGATGCGTCTATTAGAACCATGAAATATCAAAATGGTTCACATGATGGATGAATTGGTTCATATATCTTACCTTGAATTCTTTCAAGAAACACTTGTGATTCTTTTTCACAATATACTTTTCATTAATCACCATATGTGCTTTCCATTAATCACCATATGTGTTTTTTTTTTTTTATTTATAAATCACCATATGTGTTTTTTTTTATCATATATCCTTTTTACCATATACGCTTTTAATCATATGCGCTGTGTTTTTCACCATATGCGCTTTTAATCATATGCGATTTTCATCATATGCGTTGTGCTTTTCATCATATTCGCTTTTTATCATATGCGCTTATCATATGCGATGCGCTTTTTATCATATGCGCTTTTTTATGTGAATAGTAAATTAATTAATTTCGTTTTACTATTCATATGAATTAATTTAGATTTACTATTTTGTTAATTGAGTAATATATATATACATCATATACTTGTGACTCCGAAGGCTCAAATGAATTTGACCATATAGTTATACGTTGTACCTTGCACATTAATTTTCAGTAGAAGCTTTAGATGCATATTATTTTCAGTAGAAGCTTTAGATGCACTTTTTTTTTTTAATCACCAAATACCGCAAACACTTTGTTTGCGTTTGTTCATAGTCATCAATGAAAACCATTTTCTTTAATTTTATTTTATACAATAAAATTAACGCATCATTATTCTTTTCAAAAATAATAATCTATTGTTATTGTTCACTTGTGCCATGTTTAACAACAAAAGTCAACAACCTCTGTCTTGTTTGTTGTGGCAACCAAAAACAACCTTTGCTTTTGTTACCGAGAATCCAAGACCAAAAAAAAAACAATTAATTTTTAATTAATCTTTTATCAAAACCATAAATGATTTTATTGATCTACGTTGATATGGCCATAAAGAATTGACGGCTGACCTACTTTTGTAAGTGTATTTCGGCTATCATCCCGAAAACGCACAACGACCTTTTTTTTTTTTTATGAACTATTTGTTTCATATCTAGCTTAGGCAATTATTGTGAACATTTGGTCCCTATAAGAGCATTTATTTTTTAGACTTTTAGTTGATTTGTACTTGTCACAATTAGGGATAGCACCCGCGGGTCGTGGATGCGGATCCATTGGATCCATCACCCGTACCCGCGGATTTTTTTTAAGAGACATCCAATTGAACCCTTGTTCGTTGAAATAATTTGACTATATTTTTACTCCCCATTATTAAACGGGCCATTTTGATGCACACTCTTAAAAAAATAATTTGTTTTTTTAAGTTTTATTATTCAACCTCCTTTTTTCAACGATCACGTTTTTAACAAAACATTTGACAAGTTTGGAAAAAAGTTTTTTATTGATTATCATCAAAAGTTTTCTATTGTCACTCTACTGGATGGAATTATGGCATACAACCAAAATTGTAACCCAACACTACATAAGAACAAAAAGGTTGTTTTTAATTAACATATGTATATGTGTTAAACTCGGAATAATAATAACTTATTTTAGAAAATTAACATAAGACATGTTGAAACATTTTTGTCACATTTAGCTCATCAAGTCTAATACTTATCATTGATAGATTTTATCACGTCTAGGAGATGTTTACTTTTTTCTTGTATTAAGTCCTACTTTCATTTACCTTTGTTTAGAAAAAAGTTTTTTTTTACTTTGCTTTCTCCCTTTCTGTAAAACTCATTTAAACACTTTCTTTGTTTTTTTTTTTTTAAAAAAAAACTTCCTTTTTTTTACGTTACCCGTAAATTATAAATATATAAAAAAAACTTTTTGTTTAAATTTTTTTTTTTAGTTTTTAAAAGGCCACTTGACCAATTTTTTAATTCTTTCACAACACCTGATATCGTGATCGTGACCTTTCACCAAAGCAAGAGATATTCTTGATAAACTAAACACGGACTCGTGTTTGAAATTGTCGGCCACAAAAAAATTCATTTGATAAAAGTATATATTTTTTTTTAGTTATAGAAGGAGACCACTTCATTTTCAATACTTCATTTTTGACAAAAAAAACTATTCCATTTTACCATCCCCTTTTTTTTCTTTCTTACTTTAACTTTTAAGATATACTTTTAATAAAAATACAAACTACTTTTTCTTATTTTAACTTTTAAGATTTACTTTTAATAAAAATACAAACTACTTTTTGTATTTTAACTTTTAAGATTTACTTTTAATAAAAGTACAAACTACTTTTTCTTATTTTAACTTTTAAGATTTACTTTTAATAAAAATACAAACTATTTTTTTATTTTAACTTTTAAAATTATAAATTTAAGAATAAAAATTAGTATGCATGAAATAAATAATGATTAATTGCATAAGTAATCATAAATGTTAGATAACATATAAAGACCCCGTCGTATTCGTATTGATCGGAATTAATCTCGACCCATGGTACCGTGTTGTCAAATGACGTGTTGCGTACATAAAGTACCGTGTTGTCAAATGACGTGTTGCGTACAATCATGAGGTCTTATTAACATAAATATAAATGTTAGTGAAGTTAATAAGAGTTAGATTACAGAAAATATAATTCAGGTGGTATAACCGACCATATATAAATTAAATAACATAAATATAAATGTTAGTGAAGTTAGTAAAAGTTAGATTACAGAAATATAATTCAGGTGGTATAACCGACCATATATAACTTAAATAACATAAATATAAATGTTAGTGAAGTTAGTAAAAGTTAGATTACAGAAATATAATTCAGGTGGTATAACCGACCATATATAACTTAAATAACATAAATATAAATGTTAGTAGTCCAAAATTTGATATATTCGAGTCTGAAAATTATTAATAATTTCATACCTTGATTAGTGATTCGTGATCGTTTGAGATATCTTTTAATTACACTAAGCTTTTCGTGCTGATAACGTGTTATAATTCAGTAGGCTTATAACTACCTTTAATGGTTATAAGAACAAAGAGAGAAAAAGAGAGAAGGAGAGAAGAAATATTGATATTGATATTTCAAGAGAAATGGTGCACCTTAAATGGTTACCATACATGTCTATTTATAGTATAAAATATTACTATGCAAGAAATATAATAATAATAAAATTAACATCCAATCTAGATATTTTATAACACAATCTAGATATTTTATAACAATTTTATTATTATAAGCTTCATATCTTTGGAAAAGCTACTTTTACGAGTATAAATGCATAGAGATTAATTTCTTTATAAAGTCTAACTTTTATTATTATATGTCAAACAAAACTTATGACTTAAAATTTATTAAAATCATAAATTTAAGATTTCATAATTAACTTAAGATCGTGTACGAATTATGTATATATTTATATTTATTTTATGAATTTTTCTAACAACAACCTTAAATTTGTTGTTAGTATGCATAACTTAATTCTATAATTTAAAAAATTTCGCTTTCAAGTGAGTAATTAACCGTAAAAAAATTTAAAGCATGCTAGTGAAATCCTTCAACTATGTATCAAACAGCATAGGCAATCTTAAACTACTTTTTTGACTTCGTTGACCTCGAACTATTAAAATATTTCACGGATGACCTTATAGTTAATGATCGTTAGTATTTTTCCATTAAGTGGAATCATGTGTGTGGCATGTGAGGGTATTTTCGTCAATTCACATTTCCTTTTCACTTCTCTTTCATCTCTATCTTCTATCATAAAATTTAAAACCCTAACTTCATTCTCAACCCCAATAAAAATCTCTGATTATTATTACTGCACAAAACGATCGTGTGTGTACCGTCACAAAACGAATCGGGCCAAGTTATCTTTTATTTTGTCTTGTTTTTATTCCCACTTCCAAAGGATCCCTGACGCGTTTCAAATTATGTCCATGTGTCTTACTTTTCAAATTTCATTCCATCATAGTTAATATTATATTTGTGTGCCTTTGGCGTATCTTCAACAAATTAGACAACATATGGCAAGACTGCTTTTTATCGACCCGAATACCAGGATGATATTGATATGTGGGTATCCAAATATTTTTAAAAACCTCGTTTATTAGAAAGATCACTCGTGCTGATGTTGAGGTCCAACTGTATGATTTTACTACAAAGTCAATATTTGTTGGTCATACGGATAATAGTTACTTGAGATATCAAGTTATTGATACACCATGTATTTTAGATAGGCCGTTTGAAGATCTTAATATCATCGAAATGAGTAGTATAACAATGTTGGCGCATTTGTGGGATGTTGTGTTGTTCTTTCTAGATATCTCTAGTTCTTGTGAGAACAAAATTGCCCAACAAGCTGCTTTGTTTCACAGTATCAAGTCTCTTTTATGAACGAACCGTTGATTATAGTTTGCACCAAGATTGATTTGCAGTCACTAAATGGTATATCGGAGGACGACAAGAAGTTAGATGATAAGATGAAATCGGAAGCGGTTAAGACGTTAGTTGGTCAAGGTGGGTGAGGTTAGAGATGGTGCTTGATGTGTGCAGCGGTGGTGTACGAAATACTATTATTGTTATTACGAAATACGATACAATTTACACAAGTTTTTATTATTTATATAGATGGGATATACCTAAACCTTGCTACAACACTATAGGCAGTGTACCTAATCGTAGAGTAGTGTAGTTTTTAGTAAGTCCGGTTCGTTCCACAGGGAGCTAGTGATTACGTACTATATTTTTAACAACTATATATATATATATATATATATATATATATATATATATATATATATATATATATATATACATACATACATACATACATACATACATACATACATACATACATACATACATACATACATATAAGTATTATTATTATAAAAGGGGTTTTACCGTTTAATGACCGGTTTGTCTATTTTATATTTTTAAGCGTAACGATAAATGAAAATAATTAAAGTGCGTAAAATAAATAAATGACGATAAATAAAATAACAGTAAATAAAATTGCGATAGAATATGAAATAAAAGAATTATGCTTATTTAAACTTCCGTAATCATGATGTTTGACGTTTTGATTTTATTTTATTACTCTAGGTTAATTGTCCTTTGTCCTGGATTATTTGATACCTATATGGTTTTTGTCCATAATAGTTCATCGGTCATAATTATAAAATGCTCGTCAAATTAACCTTATTCCCGAAGTCAAATATTCCAACTAATTAGGGATTTAGACTGTAACAAGGTTTTAATACTTTGTTAATAATTACACCAGGTTATCGACTGCGTGTATTCTAAGGTTTTAATACTTTATTAACAATTACACCAATTACCCTTGTATGTAATCCACCCCTGTTTTAATGAGATATGAATATTAATTTACCCACTTGATCAGTTTGAATAATCAATTACCCAACCCGAATAATTAATTAAATGATTGTAAAAGATGTCGTATAAACGTCACCAAATAGGACATTCATAATCATTTAATAATTATTAAGTTAATTAATTTGAAGATAGCTTCGACATATTCCAATGAGTTGTCGCTCAATTAGACAATACCCCCCATCTATTAATAGTCATAGTTCAATGTCCACAAGTGTCGGTCTTTTGTCCAAACCCTAATTATGGTATAAAATCCAATAACCCCGTCTTAATATTTAGTCCAACATGTGATGACCCGGAAATTTCTGACCAAATTTAAACTTTATCTTTAAATGATTTAATGTTTCCGACACGATAAGCAAAGTCTATGAAGTTGAATCTTAAAATTTTAGAACTGTTGCATGTATTAAATTACATTTGACTGCTCTCGACGATTCATGAACAATTATATGTATGTATATGTATATGTACAAGTAAAAACGACTTTCCTACCGTAAAACACTATTTGCTACAGTAAAATGACTTTCCTACCGTAAAATACTATTTGCTACAGTAAAACACTATTTGTACAGTGAAACCGTATTTTGCTACAGTGCTACAGTGATTTTGCTACAGTGCACACTATTGCTACAGTAAAACACTATTTGATACAGTAACACACTATTTTGCTACAGTAACACTATTTGATGTCGACGAACTAGCAAACAAAAACAGGATAAGGCGGCCATGCGATCGCATGGCAAAAACACTGAAAACTCATGCGATCGCATGAGGTACTGTAGCAGGCCACATACTATAAAAGCTCGATTCATTCCTCTGCATTATTATTTTTTATATATTACTATTATTATTATTATTATTATTATTATTATTATTATTATTATTATTATTATTAATCTTATTATAATATTATTATTAGTAGTATATATACCTAAAATACTACGACGAGGTTATGAGCGTGTCACCTTCAAAATGGGTTTTTGAGCGGGATAGAGCTAAGGAAATTATGGGTTATTATCAAGGAGGTTATGGGTAATGTTCGAGGGTATATTTGTGAATCAAATCTAGTGTTTATTGAAAGGACCCGTCCTAATTCATCTGGACGAAGTCTTCAACAGTTGGTCCCATTGCGATGAACAGACCTCTATATTCCATGAACGACTCCATGTAACATGAGCAAATGCACAGCGGAAGATTTCTTTCTTACCTGAGAATAAACATGCTTTAAAGTGTCAACCAAAAGGTTGGTGAGTTCATAAGTTTATCATAAAATAATAAAATTCATCATTTTGATAGACTACAAGATTTAAATGCTGCATGATACAAATGGGCCCGAATCCTATACCCACCTGTAATGTACATGCGATATCTTTTAAATACAGTACACCTTTCTCGTGTACGAAATCATCTTTCATAAATCTTAGTAACCGTACACATATCTTGTGCACAAAAATAACATACACATAACCTGTGTATAAAATCATTCTCTCGATACATAACATTCATATCAATTGGTGGCAATTATCATGTCCACATAATTCAATGGTGGTAATTATCATGTCCACATAATTCAATGGTGGCAATTATCATGTCCACATAATTCAACAATAATCCGCAGCACTTCTGTCTGCATAATAATTCATTCGAGGAATGTTTTACTTGTGTCTATCTCGTCAAACATTTATAAAAAATATTTCATGTATTCACAGTTCAAAAATATATTTCAAAAGCATTTAATAAAGCAATTGTAAAAACGGCGCATGTATTCTCAGTCCCAAAAATGTAAAGAGTAAAAGGGAGCAAATGAAACTCACGCATATAAATATTGTAAAACAGTTAATAAAGCATTTGCATGTATTCTCAGCCCAAAAATGTAATGAGTAAAAAAGGAGCAAATGAACTCACCTAATGTATTTTGTAGTAAAAATACATAGAACGATATTGAACAAGTATAGGGTTGGCCTCGGATTCACGAACCTATATCATGTATATATCAACACATATCACATTTAATCGACTAAGTTTATTTATATTATGTAATGTATTAAGATTAATATCTTTATATATATAGGATTATATTAA
The DNA here is from genome assembly GCF_046630445.1 of Rutidosis leptorrhynchoides. NCBI lineage: Eukaryota > Viridiplantae > Streptophyta > Magnoliopsida > Asterales > Asteraceae > Rutidosis > Rutidosis leptorrhynchoides. The sequence continues at coordinate 667,232,682 of NC_092334.1, forward strand.
AATATGTTTTTATATAACTACTACTTTATTTGGTAAAATAATATTTATAATAGAAAGTTGTAATATTTTTGTAAAAATAAGGATTCTAATAATAATAATAAATAATAATAGTGTTAGTAAAAATGATGATAATAATATATACAAATCTTGATAATGATAATATTAATAATAATATTTAATTTAATAAATATAATGATAATAATAATAATAATAATAATAATAATAATAATAATAATAATAATAATAATAATAATAATAATAATAATAATAATAATAATAATAATAATAACTACCTCAAGAATATGTTCCAAATAAAAAGTGCCTTTGCCCGGGCTCGAACCCACGACCTCTCGCTTAACCATCAACACTACTAAACCATTCCTCTGTTCTTGCTTAACTATTATATTACGGATATTAAATCTAATTACCCTTCCTTCTGTTATCTTCTTCCTCTTCAAAATATAATTCGACTCAAGGATTTAACACCCATCATGCTTAATCGTTTATCACGTATCATACTCATCATAATTCAATTTTTACTCATCACCATTATTTCATAATCATCATGCCATTATAATTAAATCATCGTGATCGTTTTTATCTTCATACCGTAACCATATCAACATCACTTTTCATCTTCCTCATCATCTAATACGTTTCATTATCTAACTCGTTTCTATTTTATTATCATAATCATCACTGTATCAACGCCATTTTCATCATCATTTCGTATATCTTCCATCGTCATAATCACTTGTACATTAGTCACCATTCATCATTATCATTTGGGTTCCATGATTATTTGCAAATAAATAGAAGATAAGTAATAAGAAAATTCAAATAACAGAAGGGTTTCAGCAGGTGACTCTCGATGGGTTGTAGCAGTTTGG